>NC_138176.1:123698979-124148858 GCF_964165515.1 Mesoplodon bidens | reverse complement strand
ATCCAGTAGTTCCTAATTCCTACACCCTGCTGCTCATTCTACCATCCACCAGGACATGGTATTCTGTATTAGAATTCAATGATGCCTTCTTCTGTATTCCATTGGTCCCAGAAAGGCTCTGCTGCCCTAGTAACCAGATTTGGGAATGGAGAAATGCTGCTGCCTTGTGGCCGTTTTACACAACAGCAGCTTTAAACCCAGTGCTAATGGTCACTAAATATTCACACTCATTGCAGGCCTGTAAATGACACCTGCCCTCAAAAACAATCCTGGGGTCCAAAATTGACCCCAAAATTCAAAAGAGGGCAACCATCCAAGAAGACAATTTCAAGAGGTTAATTGTACTCTCCGTTTTTTTCTGTTTTTCTGTAGCAGAAATTTTAAAAGGCGTGGAAAAATGCTGAACATTAGGAATAATTAAAGATACGCAAATCCAAATTACAAAAACCTATCAGCTCATACCAGTCAGAATGGCCATCAGCAAAAATTCTGCAAACAATAAATGCTGAAGGGGTTTTGGAGCAATGCCTACCCTTGGTTCAACGTGGGACATGAGCCAATAATGTAAAGGTAAATACTGAGCTACCATTAAATCAAGCATACCCACTGCTGGGCCTATCGCCTCAGGGGATGAGAATCAAAAAGACACAGGCTGGGCTTCACTGGTGGCGCAGTGGTTGAGAGTCCGCCTGCCAATGCAGGAGACATGGGTTCATGCCCCGTTTCGGGAAGATCCCACATGCTGCGGAGCGGCTGGTCCCGTGAGCTATGGCCGCTGGGCCTGAGCATCCGGAGCCTGTGCTCTGCAAGGGGAGGGTCCACAGCAGTGAGAGGCACACGTAGGACGCAAAAATAAATAAATAAATAAAGACACCGGCTGGCAATCCTGCACTCCAGCAATATTTACCATAGCCAACACTTGGATGCTACGAAAATGTCCATCAACAGAGGAATGCACAAAGAAAAAGTGGTCCATGTGCACAATGGAATATGACTCCGATAAAAAAATATAAATTCAATTTATAAAACAAACATAAGTAAGGACACATCAGGTTTTGGGGTCACATTCCACTCTAATATATAACCGAGGAGCACCACTGTCAGGATGGTCTGTTTCCGTAGTTACCAGATTGGGAAAAGCAGAAATGCTGACGCCCTCTGGCCATTACCTGCAACAGCAGCTTTAACACGTGTGCTGAGGCTCACTTCTTATGCACCAGTACTGGAGGTCTGTAAATGAAACCTGCCCTCAAAATGTCTTGAGGGAGGTAATAGCCAAAATATTTCTAAATGTCACACATACTTCACGAAAACAATTTGAAGAGGTAAGCTGTCCTCACAGTTTGAAGAAAAAAAGGACATGCCAGAAAGCTGAATTTCAAGTGATTATGAGACGCATGCAAATCCAACCACAAAGTGGTATCAGCTCACATTAGTCAGAATAAACATCAGCAAAAAAATCTACAAACAATAAATGCTGAGGGTGTTGTGGAGAAGTGCATACCGTCAACTTTAAGTGTGACATAACCTGGTAAGAGCCACTAATGAGAACAGAATGGAGGTGCCTCTATAAGGTAAACATTTTGCTACCATATGATCCAGCAGGCCCACTCCTGGGCCTATAACCTAAGAAGACAGAATTGCAAAGACACAGGCAGGCAAATGTGCATTGCCGCAGCATTACAATAGCCATGACATGGAAGCAACCAAAAAGTCCATCAACAGATGAGTGGACCAAGAAGAACTGGTACATGTACAGACGGAATATTAGCCAAGGAAAAAAAGGACACAATGCCATGTGCAGCACCGTAGATGAGTCTAGAGGTAATCACATGACTTGTAGTAAGTCAGAAAAAGAAAGACACATATCATATGATATCACTTATAGGTGTTACATAAAAATTGATACCAGTGAAGATACTTCCACAGAGAAGGGCAATCACAGATTCATTAAACAAACTTATGGTTCACCAATGGAAAGGTGTGAGGACTGGATACATTAGGATATTGGCGTTAACAGACATATACAAACACAGGTGAAATATATAATCACCAAGACCTACGAAATACCAAGAGAAGACTACTCAACATTCTGTCATAAGGTACGTGGGAAAAGGATCCCAGGAAGAACAGACATATGTATATGTGTAAAAGAACCATATCTTGCACACCTACAACAAGCCAAACATTTTAATCAAACTTGCTGTGATATAAAAATAAAAATTAAATTTAAAGAAAGAACAAGAATAGTGAGACAAACATAAGGGGCTTTCTCCTGGCACATTCCCTTCTAAATTACAACCTAGAACCCGACTTCCATTGAGGCTCTGTTGCCCTAGTAACCAGATTTGGTAAAGGAGAACTGCTGCCACCTTGTGGCCGTTTCACACAACAGCAGCTTTAATCCCAGCGCTAATGGTCAGTGGATATTCAAAATAATCGCAGGCCTGTAAATGACACCTGCTCTGAAAACAAATCCTGGGGTCGTATATCGACCAAAAATTTCAAAAGACGTCCACATTTCAAAACGACAGTTTCAAGAGACATATTTTATGCACATTTGTGTTCTGCATCTTTTTCTTTCTTTCTTTCTTTGTTAAAACAACGGGAATGGAAAAAGGCAACCCTCAGAATGGGAGAAAATATTTGCGAACGAATCAACGGACAAAGGTTTAATCTCCAATATATATAAACAGCTCATGCAGCTTAATATTAGAAAAACAAACAACCCAATACAAAAATGGGTAGAACATCTAAATTGACCTTTCTTCAAAGAAGACACAGAGATGGCCAAGATGCACATGAAAAGCTGCTCAACATCACTAATTATTAGAGAAATGCAAATCCAAACTACAATGAGGTATCACCTCACACCTGTTAGAATGGGCATCATCAGAAAATCTACAAACAACAAATGCTGGGGAGGGTGTGGACAAAAGGAACCCTCTTCCACTATTGGTGGGAATGTAAATTGATACAGTCACTGTGGAGAACAGTAAGGAGGTTCCTTAAAAAACGAAAAATAAAATTAAAATACGATCCAGCAATCCCACTTCTGGGCATAAACCCAGAGAAAACCATAAATCAAAAAGACACATTCACCACAATGTTCATTGCAGCACTATTTACAATAGCCAAGTAATGGAAGCAACCTAAATGCCCACAGACAGAGGAATGGATAAAGATGTGGTGCATATATAAAATGGAATATTACTCAGCCATAAAAAGGAATGAAACTGGATCATTTGTAGAGACGTCGATGGACCTAGAGACTGTCATACAGAGTGAAGTAAGTCAGAAAGAGAAAAACAAAGATTGTATATTAATGCATATATGTGGAACCTAGAGAAATGGTACAGATGAACAGGTTTGCAGGGCAGAAATAGAGACACAGAGGTAGAGAACAAACCTATGGACATCAAGGAGGGGAAGCCATGGGGTGGTGGTGGTGGGATGAGTTGGGAGACTGAGATTGACCTGTATACATGTATATGTATAATATAGATAACTAATAATAACCTGCTGTATAAAAAATAAATAAAATAAAATTTCAAAAATTTTTAAAATAAATAAAATTGAAAAATAAAACAGAAAAATGTTCTTCCCTTCACAAAGATGTATTTATATGAATGAATAATTTCCATGCTTATATCTATAAATACATTAAAGAGGAATAAACTCTACCTTGAACCAAAAAAGAAAAAAAAAACAGACACCACCAGTTATACAGAGGAAAATCCTATCAGAGCACTTGCTCCAGTGGTCAACAATTCTGAACATCTGCCATGCAGCCAGCAGCCCCCCGCAAGGAGCGTCCTCATTGCAAAGCTGGGGGACCGTGCCGAGGCGTCTGTGAGTAAACGTGAGTTGAGCCCCAGGCCAGCTGCTGCTGAACTGTCCCCACCCTTCCCAGGTAAAACACCTGAATATGTACAAGGACTTGAAAGCCTAGAGGAAGGGCCCTGGAGCCACACCAGCGACAGCACGCAGGCCGACTTGGTGCCTGCAGTCCAGCCAGGATGGTCCTGGCCCCGGGCGCTCTTCTGGAAGCTTTCCATTTCCCTGCCTGAGTTACCCCTCCTGTCCCGGCCCCCACTGCTTTTTTCCTTCCTCACCTCTGCCCGGGGAGCAATTCCAGCGATAGGTATGGGTGACACATCCTCTTCTTTAGCAGATGGCAGCCTGGCAACTCCTGCAGAAAGTCCAGCAGAGCCCCACTGACACCGGGCCTCCCACAAAGCTGTGGCCCCTCACTCACTCCCACCAGCACAGCCCCGAGACTGCTGACGGGGCAGAGAATATGGCGTCAGGCACAGCTGCAGGGGCTCTTGCTGCCTGGAGCGGTGTTTATATTGACCTCAACCCAGGCACACCTGGGGAGGGCTGGCCGGCAGGGTCAGGCTGCCCAGGTCAGCCAATCCTCACCCCTCAGGGGCTCACATTGCCGAAAATGGACCTCGCTGAACCGGCCACGTCCAAGGAACAGCTGTGGGCTCCTGAGAGTCACGATACACAAGGGGCTGCAGCTCCGGCTTGTTTTCTAATCATTTTATCTGGCCCATGAGTGGGAGACAACTTCAAGAAGACCCTCTCCTAATGAGAGGAACTCAGGAGTCAGGGAGAGGAGGGGTGATGGGTGGAGACAGAGGCTTGGTGCCCCGGCTGCAGTGGAAGTCTCTGGAAGACCAGGCAGAGTGAAGCCACACAGAGTGATGCCCAGGGTCACAGACCTGTCAGAGCTGCTGTTTGTTAGTTCAAGTCTGCTCTGAGGTGCTCTGTGTAAGCTCTGAGTGACAGGCGATCTGGGGTGCTCTGCAATGAGGGCTATGTGCATGGTTCCTGTGTGCCCAGCCCTGCCGGGGTACCTGCCCAGGGGAGCTCCGTATCCTGGGAAAGGCCTGACTATGAGAGCCCCATGGGCTGCTGGGTAGATGCACAGGTGAGCTCCATAACCTGGGAGTGGCCTGACCATGAGAGCCCGGTGGGCTGCTGGGGACATGCCCAGGTTAGGCCCATATCCTGGGAGGGGCCTGACCACGAGAGCCCCATGGGCTGCTGGGTAGATGCACAGGTGAGCTCCATAACCTGGGAGTGGCCTCACCATGAGAGCCCCGTGGGCTGCTGGGGACATGCCCAGGTTAGGCCCATATCCTGGAAGGGGCCTGACTACGAGAGCCCCATGTGCTGCTGGGTAGTTGCGCAGGTGAACTCCGTAACCTGGGAGTGGCCTGACCACCAGAGCCCCGTGGGCGGCTGGGGACCTGGTAAAGGATGTCAGGACAGTCAGTGAAGCCACTGAGGATCTACATCCAGTAGTTCCTAATTCCTACACCCTGCCGGTCATTCTACCATCCACCAGGACATGGTATTCTGTATTAGAATTCAATGATGCCTTCTTCTCTATTCCATTGGTCCCAGAAAGGCTCTGCTGCCCTAGTAACCAGATTTGGGAATGGAGAAATGCTGCTGCCTTGTGGCCGTTTCACACAACAGCAGCTTTAAACCCAGTGCTAATGGTCACTAAATATTCACACTCATTGCAGGCCTGTAAATGACACCTGCCCTCAAAAACAATCCTGGGGTCGAAAATTGACCCCAAAATTCAAAAGAGGGCAACCATCCAAGAAGACAATTTCAAGAGGTTAATTGTACTCTCCGTTTTTTTTCTGTTTTTCTGTAGCAGAAATTTTAAAAGGCGTGGAAAAATGCTGAACATTAGGAATAATTAAAGATACGCAAATCCAAATTACAAAAACCTATCAGCTCATACCAGTCAGAATGGCCATCAGCAAAAATTCTGCAAACAATAAATGCTGAAGGGGTTTTGGAGCAATGCCTACCCTTGGTTCAACGTGGGACATGAGCCAATAATGTAAAGGTAAATACTGAGCTACCATTCAATCAAGCATACTCACTGCTGGGCCTATCACCTGAGGGGATGAGAATCAAAATTGACACAGGCAGGGCTTCACTGGTGGCGCAGTGGTTGAGAGTCCGCCTGCCAATGCAGGAGACATGGGTTCATGCCCCGTTTCGGGAAGATCCCACATGCCGCGGAGCGGCTGGTCCCGTGAGCTATGGCCGCTGGGCCTGAGCATCCGGAGCCTGTGCTCTGCAAGGGGGGGGTCCACAGCAGTGAGAGGCCCACGTACGATGCAAAAATAAATAAATAAATAAAGACACAGGCTGGCATTCCTGCACTCCAGCCATATTTACCATAGCCAACACTTGGATGCTACGAAAATGTCCATCAACAGAGGAATGCACAAAGAAAAAGTGGTCCATGTGCACAATGGAGTAGGACTCCAATAAAAAAATATAAATTCAATTTATAAAACAAACATAAGTAAGGACACATCAGGTTTTGGGGTCACATTCCACTCTTATATATAACCGAGGAGCACCACTGTCAGGATGGTCTGTTTCCGTAGTTACCAGATTGGGAAAAGCAGAAATGCTGACGCCCTCTGGCCATTACCTGCAACAGCAGCTTTAAAACGTGTGCTGAGGCTCACTTGTTATGCACCAGTACTGGAGGTCTGTAAATGAAACCTGCCCTCAAAATGTCTTGAGGGAGGTAATGGCCAAAATATTTCTAAATGTCACACATACTTCACGAAAACAATTTGAAGAGGTAAGCTGTCCTCACAGTTTGAAGAAAACAAGGACATGCCAGAAAGCTGAATTTCAAGTGATTATGAGACGCATGCAAATCCAACCACAAAGTGGTATCAGCTCACATTAGTCAGAATAAACATCAGCAAAAAAATCTACAAACAATAAATGCTGAGGGTGTTGTGGAGAAGTGCATACCGTCAACTTTAAGTGTGACATAACCTGGTAAGAGCCACTAATGAGAACAGAATGGAGGTGCCTCTATAAGGTAAACATTTTGCTACCATATGATCCAGCAGGCCCACTCCTGGGCCTATAACCTAAGAAGACAGAATTGCAAAGACACAGGCAGGCAAATGTGCATTGCCGCAGCATTACAATAGCCATGACATGGAAGCAACCAAAAAGTCCATCAACAGATGAGTGGACCAAGAAGAACTGGTACATGTACAGACGGAATATTAGCCAAGGAAAAAAAGGACACAATGCCATGTGCAGCACCGTAGATGAGTCTAGAGGTAATCACATGACTTGTAGTAAGTCAGAAAAAGAAAGACACATATCATATGATATCACTTATAGGTGTTACATAAAAATTGATACCAGTGAAGATACTTCCACAGAGAAGGGCAATCACAGATTCATTAAACAAACTTATGGTTCACCAATGGAAAGGTGTGAGGATTGGATACATTAGGATATTGGCGTTAACAGACATATACAAACACAGGTGAAATATATAATCACCAAGACCTACGAAATACCAAGAGAAGACTACTCAACATTCTGTCATAAGGTACGTGGGAAAAGGATCCCAGGAAGAACAGACATATGTATATGTGTAAAAGAACCATATCTTGCACACCTACAACAAGCCAAACATTTTAATCAAACTTGCTGTGATATAAAAATAAAAATTAAATTTAAAGAAAGAACAAGAATAGTGAGACAAACACAAGGGGCTTTCTCCTGGCACATTCCCTTCTAAATTACAACCTAGAACCCGACTTCCATTGAGGCTCTGTTGCCCTAGTAACCAGATTTGGTAAAGGAGAACTGCTGCCACCTTGTGGCCGTTTCACACAACAGCAGCTTTAATCCCAGCGCTAATGGTCAGTGGATATTCAAAATAATCGCAGGCCTGTAAATGACACCTGCTCTGAAAACAAATCCTGGGGTCGTATATCGACCAAAAATTTCAAAAGACGTCCACATTTCAAAACGACAGTTTCAAGAGACATATTTTATGCACATTTGTGTTCTGCATCTTTTTCTTTCTTTCTTTTTTTGTTAAAACAACGGGAATGGAAAAAGGCAACCCTCAGAATGGGAGAAAATATTTGCGAACGAATCAACGGACAAAGGTTTAATCTCCAATATATATAAACAGCTCATGCAGCTTAATATTAGAAAAACAAACAACCCAATACAAAAATGGGTAGAACATCTAAATTGACCTTTCTTCAAAGAAGACACAGAGATGGCCAAGATGCACATGAAAAGCTGCTCAACATCACTAATTATTAGAGAAATGCAAATCCAAACTACAATGAGGTATCACCTCACACCTCTTAGAATGGGCATCATCAGAAAATCTACAAACAACAAATGCTGGGGAGGGTGTGGACAAAAGGAACCCTCTTCCACTATTGGTGGGAATGTAAATTGATACAGTCACTGTGGAGAACAGTAAGGAGGTTCCTTAAAAAACGAAAAATAGAATTACAATACGATCCAGCAATCCCACTTCTGGGCATAAACCCAGAGAAAACCATAAATCAAAAAGACACATTCACCATAATGTTCATTGCAGCACTATTTACAATAGCCAAGTAATGGAAGCAACCTAAATGCCCACAGACAGAGGAATGGATAAAGATGTGGTACATATATAAAATGGAATATTACTCAGCCATAAAAAGGAATGAAACTGGATCATTTGTAGAGACGTCGATGGACCTAGAGACTGTCATACAGAGTGAAGTAAGTCAGAAAGAGAAAAACAAAGATTGTATATTAATGCATATAGGTGGAACCTAGAGAAATGGTACAGATGAACAGGTTTGCAGGGCAGGAATAGAGACACAGAGGTAGAGAACAAACCTATGGACATCAAGGAGGGGAAGCCATGGGGTGGTGGTGGTGGGATGAGTTGGGAGACTGAGATTGACCTGTATACATGTATATGTATAATATAGATAACTAATAATAACCTGCTGTATAAAAAATAAATAAAATAAAATTTCAAGAATTTTTAAAATAAATAAAATTGAAAAATAAAACAGAAAAATGTTCTTCCCTTCACAAAGATGTATTTATATGAATGAATAATTTCCATGCTTATATCTATAAATACATTAAAGAGGAATAAACTCTACCTTGAACCAAAAAAGAAAAAAAAAACAGACACCACCAGTTATACAGAGGAAAATCCTATCAGGGCACTTGCTCCAGTGGTCAACAATTCTGAACATCTGCCATGCAGCCAGCAGCCCCCCGCAAGGAGCGTCCTCATTGCAAAGCTGGGGGACCGTGCCGAGGCGTCTGTGAGTAAACGTGAGTTGAGCCCCAGGCCAGCTGCTGCTGAACTGTCCGCACCCTTCCCAGGTAAAACACCTGAATATGTACAAGGACTTGAAAGCCTAGAGGAAGGGCCCTGGAGCCACACCAGCGACAGCACGCAGGCCGACTTGGTGCCTGCAGTCCAGCCAGGATGGTCCTGGCCCCGGGCGCTCTTCTGGAAGCTTTCCATTTCCCTGCCTGAGTTACCCCTCCTGTCCCGGCCCCCACTGCTTTTTTCCTTCCTCACCTCTGCCCAGGGAGCAATTCCAGAGATAGGTATGGGTGACACATCCTCTTCTTTAGCAGATGGCAGCCTGGCAACTCCTGCAGAAAGTCCAGCAGAGCCCCACTGACACCGGGCCTCCCACAAAGCTGTGGCCCCTCACTCACTCCCACCAGCACAGCCCCGAGACTGCTGACGGGGCAGAGAATATGGCGTCAGGCACAGCTGCAGGGGCTCTTGCTGCCTGGAGCGGTGTTTATATTGACCTCAACCCAGGCACACCTGGGGAGGGCTGGCCGGCAGGGTCAGGCTGCCCAGGTCAGCCAATCCTCACCCCTCAGGGGCTCACATTGCCGAAAATGGACCTCGCTGAACCGGCCACGTCCAAGGAACAGCTGTGGGCTCCTGAGAGTCACGATACACAAGGGGCTGCAGCTCCGGCTTGTTTTCTAATCATTTTATCTGGCCCATGAGTGGGAGACAACTTGAAGAAGACCCTCTCCTAATGAGAGGAACTCAGGAGTCAGGGAGAGGAGGGGTGATGGGTGGAGACAGAGGCTTGGTGCCCCGGCTGCAGTGGAAGTCTCTGGAAGACCAGGCAGAGTGAAGCCACACAGAGTGATGCCCAGGGTCACAGACCTGTCAGAGCTGCTGTTTGTTAGTTCAAGTCTGCTCTGAGGTGCTCTGTGTCAGCTCTGAGTGACAGGCGATCTGGGGTGCTCTGCAATGAGGGCTATGTGCATGGTTCCTGTGTGCCCAGCCCTGCCGGGGTACCTGCCCAGGGGAGCTCCGTATCCTGGGAAAGGCCTGACCACGAGAGCCACATGGGCTGCTGGGTAGATGCACAGGTGAGCTCCATAACCTGGGAGTGGCCTCACCATGAGAGCCCCGTGGGCTGCTGGGGACATGCCCAGGTTAGGCCCATATCCTGGGAGGGGCCTGACTACGAGAGCCCCATGTGCTGCTGGGTAGTTGCACAGGTGAGCTCCATAACCTGGGAGTGCCCTGACCATGAGAGCCCCGTTGGCTGCTGGGGACCTGCCCCGGTGAGCTCCATATCCTGGGAGGGGCCTGACCACGAGAGCCCCATGGGCTGCTGGGTAGATGCACAGGTGAGCTCCATAACCTGGGAGTGGCCTCACCATGAGAGCCCCGTGGGCTGCTGGGGACATGCCCAGGTTAGGCCCATATCCTGGAAGGGGCCTGACTACGAGAGCCCCATGTGCTGCTGGGTAGTTGCGCAGGTGAACTCCGTAACCTGGGAGTGGCCTGACCACCAGAGCCCCGTGGGCGGCTGGGGACCTGGTAAAGGATGTCAGGACAGTCAGTGAAGCCACCGAGGATCTACATCCAGTAGTTCCTAATTCCTACACCCTGCTGGTCATTCTACCATCCACCAGGACATGGTATTCTGTATTAGAATTCAATGATGCCTTCTTCTGTATTCCATTGGTCCCAGAAAGGCTCTGCTGCCCTAGTAACCAGTTTTGGGAATGGAGAAATGCTGCTGCCTTGTGGCCGTTTCACACAACAGCAGCTTTAAACCCAGTGCTAATGGTCACTAAATATTCACACTCTTTGCAGGCCTGTAAATGACACCTGCCCTCAAAAACAATCCTGGGGTCGAAAATTGACCCCAAAATTCAAAAGAGGGCAACCATCCAAGAAGACAATTTCAAGAGGTTAATTGTACTCTCCGTTTTTTTCTGTTTTTCTGTAGCAGAAATATTAAAAGGCGTGGAAAATGCTGAACATTAGGAATAATTAAAGATACGCAAATCCAAATTACAAAAACCTATCAGCTCATACCAGTCAGAATGGCCATCAGCAAAAATTCTGCAAACAATAAATGCTGAAGGGGTTTTGGAGCAATGCCTACCCTTGGTTCAACGTGGGACATGAGCCAATAATGTAAAGGTAAATACTGAGCTACCATTCAATCAAGCATACCCACTGCTGGGCCTATCACCTGAGGGGATGAGAATCAAAAAGACACAGGCTGGGCTTCACTGGTGGCGCAGTGGTTGAGAGTCCGCCTGCCAATGCAGGAGACATGGGTTCATGCCCCGTTTCGGGAAGATCCCACATGCCGCGGAGCGGCTCGTCCCGTGAGCTATGGCCGCTGGGCCTGAGCATCCGGAGCCTGTGCTCTGCAAAGGGAGGGTCCACAGCAGTGAGAGGCACACGTACGACGCACAAAATAAATAAATAAATAAAGACACAGGCTGGCAATCCTGCACTCCAGCAATATTTACCATAGCCAACACTTGGATGCTATGAAAATGTCCATCAACAGAGGAATGCACAAAGAAAAAGTGGTCCATGTGCACAATGGAATATGACTCCAATAAAAAAATATAAATTCAATTTATAAAACAAACATAAGTAAGGACACATCAGGTTTTGGGGTCACATTCCACTCTAATATATAACCGAGGAACACCACTGTCAGGATGGTCTGTTTCCGTAGTTACCAGATTGGGAAAAGCAGAAATGCTGACGCCCTCTGGCCATTACCTGCAACAGCAGCTTTAATACATGTGCTGGGGCTCACTTCTTATGCACCAGTACTGGAGGTCTGTAAATGAAACCTGCCCTCAAAATGTCTTGAGGGAGGTAATGGCCAAAATATTTCTAAATGTCACACATACTTCACGAAAACAATTTGAAGAGGTAAGCTGTCCTCACAGGTTGAAGAAAACAAGGACATGCCAGAAAGCTGAATTTCAAGTGATTATGAGACGCATGCAAATCCAACCACAAAGTGGTATCAGCTCACATTAGTCAGAATAAACATCAGCAAAAAAATCTACAAACAATAAATGCTGAGGGTGTTGTGGAGAAGTGCATACCGTCAACTTTAAGTGTGACATCACCTGGTAAGAGCCACTAATGAGAACAGAATGGAGGTGCCTCTATAAGGTAAACATTTTGCTACCATATGATCCAGCAGGCCCACTCCTGGGCCTATAACCTAAGAAGACAGAATTGCAAAGACACAGGCAGGCAAATGTGCATTGCCGCAGCATTACAATAGCCATGACATGGAAGCAACCAAAAAGTCCATCAACAGATGAGTGGACCAAGAAGAACTGGTACATGTACAGACGGAATATTAGCCAAGGAAAAAAAGGACACAATGCCATGTGCAGCACCGTAGATGAGTCTAGAGGTAATCACATGACTTGTAGTAAGTCAGAAAAAGAAAGACACATATCATATGATATCACTTATAGGTGTTACATAAAAATTGATACCAGTGAAGATACTTCCACAGAGAAGGGCAATCACAGATTCATTAAACAAACTTATGGTTCACCAATGGAAAGGTGTGAGGATTGGATACATTAGGATATTGGCGTTAACAGACATATACAAACACAGGTGAAATATATAATCACCAAGACCTACGAAATACCAAGAGAAGACTACTCAACATTCTGTCATAAGGTACGTGGGAAAAGGATCCCAGGAAGAACAGACATATGTATATGTGTAAAAGAACCATATCTTGCACACCTACAACAAGCCAAACATTTTAATCAAACTTGCTGTGATATAAAAATAAAAATTAAATTTAAAGAAAGAACAAGAATAGTGAGACAAACATAAGGGGCTTTCTCCTGGCACATTCCCTTCTAAATTACAACCTAGAACCCGACTTCCATTGAGGCTCTGTTGCCCTAGTAACCAGATTTGGTAAAGGAGAACTGCTGCCACCTTGTGGCCGTTTCACACAACAGCAGCTTTAATCCCAGCGCTAATGGTCAGTGGATATTCAAAATAATCGCAGGCCTGTAAATGATACCTGATCTGAAAACAAATCCTGGGGTCGTATATCGACCAAAAATTTCAACAGACGTCCACATTTCAAAACGACAGTTTCAAGAGACATATTTTATGCACATTTGTGTTCTGCATCTTTTTCTTTCTTTCTTTCTTTGTTAAAACAACGGGAATGGAAAATGGCAACCCTCAGAATGGGAGAAAATATTTGCGAACGAATCAACGGACAAAGGTTTAATCTCCAATATATATAAACAGCTCATGCAGCTTAATATTAGAAAAACAAACAACCCAATACAAAAATGGGTAGAACATCTAAATTGACCTTTCTTCAAAGAAGACACAGAGATGGCCAAGATGCACATGAAAAGCTGCTCAACATCACTAATTATTAGAGAAATGCAAATCCAAACTACAATGAGGTATCACCTCACACCTCTTAGAATGCGCATCATCAGAAAATCTACAAACAACAAATGCTGGGGAGGGTGTGGACAAAAGGAACCCTCTTCCACTACTGATGGGAATGTAAATTGATACAGTCACTGTGGGGAACAGTATGGAGGTTCCTTAAAAAAGGAAAAATAGAATTACCATACAATCCAGCAATCCCACTTCTGGGCATAAACCCAGAGAAAACCATAAATCAAAAAGACACATTCACCACAATGTTCATTGCAGCACTATTTACAATAGCCAGGTAATGGAAGCAACCTAAATGCCCACAGACAGAGGAATGGATAAAGATGTGGTACATATATAAAATGGAATATTACTCAGCCATAAAAAGGAATGAAACTGGATCATTTGTAGAGACGTCGATGGACCTAGAGACTGTCATACAGAGTGAAGTAAGTCAGAAAGAGAAAAACAAAGATTGTATATTAATGCATATATGTGGAACCTAGAGAAATGGTACAGATGAACAGGTTTGCAGGGCAGGAATAGAGACACAGAGGTAGAGAACAAACCTATGGACATCAAGGAGGGGAAGCCATGGGGTGGTGGTGGTGGGATGAGTTGGGAGACTGAGATTGACCTGTATACATGTATATGTATAATATAGATAACTAATAATAACCTGCTGTATAAAAAATAAATAAAATAAAATTTCAAAAATTTTTAAAATAAATAAAATTGAAAAATAAAACAGAAAAATGTTCTTCCCTTCACAAAGATGTATTTATATGAATGAATAATTTCCATGCTTATATCTATAAATACATTAAAGAGGAATAAACTCTACCTTGAACCAAAAAAGAAAAAAAAACAGACACCACCAGTTATACAGAGGAAAATCCTATCAGGGCACTTGCTCCAGTGGTCAACAATTCTGAACATCTGCCATGCAGCCAGCAGCCCCCCGCAAGGAGCGTCCTCATTGCAAAGCTGGGGGACCGTGCCGAGGCGTCTGTGAGTAAACGTGAGTTGAGCCCCAGGCCAGCTGCTGCTGAACTGTCCCCACCCTTCCCAGGTAAAACACCTGAATATGTACAAGGACTTGAAAACCTAGAGGAAGGGCCCTGGAGCCACACCAGCGACAGCACGCAGGCCGACTTGGTGCCTGCAGTCCAGCCAGGATGGTCCTGGCCCCGGGCGCTCTTCTGGAAGCTTTCCATTTCCCTGCCTGAGTTACCCCTCCTGTCCCGGCCCCCACTGCTTTTTTCCTTCCTCACCTCTGCCCGGGGAGCAATTCCAGAGATAGGTATGGGTGACACATCCTCTTCTTTAGCAGATGGCAGCCTGGCAACTCCTGCAGAAAGTCCAGCAGAGCCCCACTGACACCGGGCCTCCCACAAAGCTGTGGCCCCTCACTCACTCCCACCAGCACAGCCCCGAGACTGCTGACGGGGCAGAGAATATGGCGTCAGGCACAGCTGCAGGGGCTCTTGCTGCCTGGAGCGGTGTTTATATTGACCTCAACCCAGGCACACCTGGGGAGGGCTGGCCGGCAGGGTCAGGCTGCCCAGGTCAGCCAATCCTCACCCCTCAGGGGCTCACATTGCCGAAAATGGACCTCGCTGAACCGGCCACGTCCAAGGAACAGGTGTGGGCTCCTGAGAGTCACGATACACAAGGGGCTGCAGCTCCGGCTTGTTTTCTAATCATTTTATCTGGCCCATGAGTGGGAGACAACTTCAAGAAGACCCTCTCCTAATGAGAGGAACTCAGGAGTCAGGGAGAGGAGGGGTGATGGGTGGAGACAGAGGCTTGGTGCCCCGGCTGCAGTGGAAGTCTCTGGAAGACCAGGCAGAGTGAAGCCACACAGAGTGATGCCCAGGGTCACAGACCTGTCAGAGCTGCTGTTTGTTAGTTCAAGTCTGCTCTGAGGTGCTCTGTGTCAGCTCTGAGTGACAGGCGATCTGGGGTGCTCTGCAATGAGGGCTATGTGCATGGTTCCTGTGTGCCCAGCCCTGCCGGGGTACCTGCCCAGGGGAGCTCCGTATCCTGGGAAAGGCCTGACTATGAGAGCCACATGGGCTGCTGGGTAGATGCACAGGTGAGCTCCATAACCTGGGAGTGGCCTGACCATGAGAGCCCGGTGGGCTGCTGGGGACATGCCCAGGTTAGGCCCATATCCTGGGAGGGGCCTGACTACAAGAGCCCCATGTGCTGCTGGGTAGTTGCACAGGTGAGCTCCATAACCTGGGAGTGCCCTGACCATGAGAGCCCCGTTGGCTGCTGGGGACCTGCCCCGGTGAGCTCCATATCCTGGGAGGGGCCTGACCACGAGAGCCCCATGGGCTGCTGGGTAGATGCACAGGTGAGCTCCATAACCTGGGAGTGGCCTCACCATGAGAGCCCCGTGGGCTGCTGGGGACATGCCCAGGTTAGGCCCATATCCTGGAAGGGGCCTGACTACGAGAGCCCCATGTGCTGCTGGGTAGTTGCGCAGGTGAACTCCGTAACCTGGGAGTGGCCTGACCACCAGAGCCCCGTGGGCGGCTGGGGACCTGGTAAAGGATGTCAGGACAGTCAGTGAAGCCACCGAGGATCTACATCCAGTAGTTCCTAATTCCTACACCCTGCTGGTCATTCTACCATCCACCAGGACATGGTATTCTGTATTAGAATTCAATGATGCCTTCTTCTGTATTCCATTGGTCCCAGAAAGGCTCTGCTGCCCTAGTAACCAGATTTGGGAATGGAGAAATGCTGCTGCCTTGTGGCCGTTTCACACAACAGCAGCTTTAAACCCAGTGCTAATGGTCACTAAATATTCACACTCATTGCAGGCCTGTAAATGACACCTGCCCTCAAAAACAATCCTGGGGTGGAAAATTGACCCCAAAATTCAAAAGAGGGCAACCATCCAAGAAGACAATTTCAAGAGGTTAATTGTACTCTCCGTTTTTTTCTGTTTTTCTGTAGCAGAAATTTTAAAAGGCGTGGAAAAATGCTGAACATTAGGAATAATTAAAGATACGC
This sequence comes from Mesoplodon bidens, assembly GCF_964165515.1. Classification (NCBI taxonomy): domain Eukaryota; kingdom Metazoa; phylum Chordata; class Mammalia; order Artiodactyla; family Ziphiidae; genus Mesoplodon; species Mesoplodon bidens. The sequence goes on along the minus strand of NC_138176.1, from coordinate 124,132,243 downwards.
AAATCCAAATTACAAAAACCTATCAGCTCATACCAGTCAGAATGGCCATCAGCAAAAATTCTGCAAACAATAAATGCTGAAGGGGTTTTGGAGCAATGCCTACCCTTGGTTCAACGTGGGACATGAGCCAATAATGTAAAGGTAAATACTGAGCTACCATTCAATCAAGCATACCCACTGCTGGGCCTATCACCTGAGGGGATGAGAATCAAAAAGACACAGGCTGGGCTTCACTGGTGGCGCAGTGGTTGAGAGTCCGCCTGCCAATGCAGGAGACATGGGTTCATGCCCCGTTTCGGGAAGATCCCACATGCCGCGGAGCGGCTGCTCCCGTGAGCTATGGCCGCTGGGCCTGAGCATCCGGAGCCTGTGCTCTGCAAGGGGAGGGTCCACAGCAGTGAGAGGCACACGTACGACGCACAAAATAAATAAATAAATAAAGACACAGGCTGGCAATCCTGCACTCCAGCAATATTTACCATAGCCAACACTTGGAAGCTACGAAAATGTCCATCAACAGAGGAATGCACAAAGGAAAAGTGGTCCATGTGCACAATGGAATAGGACTCCAATAAAAAAATATAAATTCAATTTATAAAACAAACATAAGTAAGGACACATCAGGTTTGGGGGTCACATTCCACTCTAATATATAACCGAGGAACACCACTGTCAGGATGGTCTGTTTCCGTAGTTACCAGATTGGGAAAAGCAGAAATGCTGACGCCCTCTGGCCATTACCTGCAACAGCAGCTTTAAAACGTGTGCTGAGGCTCACTTGTTATGCACCAGTACTGGAGGTCTGTAAATGAAACCTGCCCTCAAAATGTCTTGAGGGAGGTAATGGCCAAAATATTTCTAAATGTCACACATACTTCACGAAAACAATTTGAAAAGGTAAGCTGTCCTCACAGTTTGAAGAAAACAAGGACATGCCAGAAAGCTGAATTTCAAGTGATTATGAGACGCATGCAAATCCAACCACAAAGTGGTATCAGCTCACATTAGTCAGAATAAACATCAGCAAAAAAATCTACAAACAATAAATGCTGAGGGTGTTGTGGAGAAGTGCATACCGTCAACTTTAAGTGTGACATATCCTGGTAAGAGCCACTAATGAGAACAGAATGGAGGTGCCTCTATAAGGTAAACATTTTGCTACCATATGATCCAGCAGGCCCACTCCTGGGCCTATAACCTAAGAAGACAGAATTGCAAAGACACAGGCAGGCAAATGTGCATTGCCGCAGCATTACAATAGCCATGACATGGAAGCAACCAAAAAGTCCATCAACAGATGAGTGGACCAAGAAGAACTGGTACATGTACAGACGGAATATTAGCCAAGGAAAAAAAGGACACAATGCCATGTGCAGCACCGTAGATGAGTCTAGAGGTAATCACATGACTTGTAGTAAGTCAGAAAAAGAAAGACACATATCATATGATATCACTTATAGGTGTTAGATAAAAATTGATACCAGTGAAGATACTTCCACAGAGAAGGGCAATCACAGATTCATTAAACAAACTTATGGTTCACCAATGGAAAGGTGTGAGGATTGGATACACTAGGATATTGGCGTTAACAGACATATACAAACACAGGTGAAATATATAATCACCAAGACCTACGAAATACCAAGAGAAGACTACTCAACATTCTGTCATAAGGTACGTGGGAAAAGGATCCCAGGAAGAACAGACATATGTATATGTGTAAAAGAACCATATCTTGCACACCTACAACAAGCCAAACATTTTAATCAAACTTGCTGTGATATAAAAATAAAAATTAAATTTAAAGAAAGAACAAGAATAGTGAGACAAACATAAGGGGCTTTCTCCTGGCACATTCCCTTCTAAATTACAACCTAGAACCCGACTTCCATTGAGGCTCTGTTGCCCTAGTAACCAGATTTGGTAAAGGAGAACTGCTGCCACCTTGTGGCCGTTTCACACAACAGCAGCTTTAATCCCAGCGCTAATGGTCAGTGGATATTCAAAATAATCGCAGGCCTGTAAATGACACCTGCTCTGAAAACAAATCCTGGGGTCGTATATCGACCAAAAATTTCAAAAGACGTCCACATTTCAAAACGACAGTTTCAAGAGACACATTTTATGCACATTTGTGTTCTGCATCTTTTTCTTTCTTTCTTTCTTTGTTAAAACAACGGGAATGGAAAATGGCAACCCTCAGAATGGGAGAAAATATTTGCGAACGAATCAACGGACAAAGGTTTAATCTCCAATATATATAAACAGCTCATGCAGCTTAATATTAGAAAAACAAACAACCCAATACAAAAATGGGTAGAACATCTAAATTGACCTTTCTTCAAAGAAGACACAGAGATGGCCAAGATGCACATGAAAAGCTGCTCAACATCACTAATTATTAGAGAAATGCAAATCCAAACTACAATGAGGTATCACCTCACACCTGTTAGAATGGGCATCATCAGAAAATCTACAAACAACAAATGCTGGGGAGGTTGTGGACAAAAGGAACCCTCTTCCACTACTGGTGGGAATGTAAATCGATACAGTCACTGTGGAGAACAGTATGGAGGTTCCTTAAAAAACGAAAAATAGAATTACCACACGATCCAGCAATCCCACTTCTGGGCATAAACCCAGAGAAAACCATAAATCAAAAAGACACATTCACCACAATGTTCATTGCAGCACTATTTACAATAGCCAGGTAATGGAAGCAACCTAAATGCCCAAAGACAGAGGAATGGATAAAGATGTGGTACATATATAAAATGGAATATTACTCAGCCATAAAAAGGAATGAAACTGGATCATTTGTAGAGACGTCGATGGACCTAGAGACTGTCATACAGAGTGAAGTAAGTCAGAAAGAGAAAAACAAAGATTGTATATTAATGCATATATGTGGAACCTAGAGAAATGGTACAGATGAACAGGTTTGCAGGGCAGGAATAGAGACACAGAGGTAGAGAACAAACCTATGGACATCAAGGAGGGGAAGCCATGGGGTGGTGGTGGTGGGATGAGTTGGGAGACTGAGATTGACCTGTATACATGTATATGTATAATATAGATAACTAATAATAACCTGCTGTATAAAAAATAAATAAAATAAAATTTCGAAAATTTTTAAAATAAATAAAATTGAAAAATAAAACAGAAAAATGTTCTTCCCTTCACAAAGATGTATTTATATGAATGAATAATTTCCATGCTTATATCTATAAATACATTAAAGAGGAATAAACTCTACCTTGAACCAAAAAAGAAAAAAAAAACAGACACCACCAGTTATACAGAGGAAAATCCTATCAGGGCACTTGCTCCAGTGGTCAACAATTCTGAACATCTGCCATGCAGCCAGCAGCCCCCCGCAAGGAGCGTCCTCATTGCAAAGCTGGGGGACCGTGCCGAGGCGTCTGTGAGTAAACGTGAGTTGAGCCCCAGGCCAGCTGCTGCTGAACTGTCCCCACCCTTCCCAGGTAAAACACCTGAATATGTACAAGGACTTGAAAACCTAGAGGAAGGGCCCTGGAGCCACACCAGCGACAGCACGCAGGCCGACTTGGTGCCTGCAGTCCAGCCAGGATGGTCCTGGCCCCGGGCGCTCTTCTGGAAGCTTTCCATTTCCCTGCCTGAGTTACCCCTCCAGTCCCGGCCCCCACTGCTTTTTTCCTTCCTCACCTCTGCCCGGGGAGCAATTCCAGAGATAGGTATGGGTGACACATCCTCTTCTTTAGCAGATGGCAGCCTGGCAACTCCTGCAGAAAGTCCAGCAGAGCCCCACTGACACCGGGCCTCCCACAAAGCTGTGGCCCCTCACTCACTCCCACCAGCACAGCCCCGAGACTGCTGACGGGGCAGAGAATATGGCGTCAGGCACAGCTGCAGGGGCTCTTGCTGCCTGGAGCGGTGTTTATATTGACCTCAACCCAGGCACACCTGGGGAGGGCTGGCCGGCAGGGTCAGGCTGCCCAGGTCAGCCAATCCTCACCCCTCAGGGGCTCACATTGCCGAAAATGGACCTCGCTGAACCGGCCACGTCCAAGGAACAGCTGTGGGCTCCTGAGAGTCACGATACACAAGGGGCTGCAGCTCCGGCTTGTTTTCTAATCATTTTATCTGGCCCATGAGTGGGAGACAACTTCAAGAAGACCCTCTCCTAATGAGAGGAACTCAGGAGTCAGGGAGAGGAGGGGTGATGGGTGGAGACAGAGGCTTGGTGCCCCGGCTGCAGTGGAAGTCTCTGGAAGACCAGGCAGAGTGAAGCCACACAGAGTGATGCCCAGGGTCACAGACCTGTCAGAGCTGCTGTTTGTTAGTTCAAGTCTGCTCTGAGGTGCTCTGTGTCAGCTCTGAGTGACAGGCGATCTGGGGTGCTCTGCAATGAGGGCTATGTGCATGGTTCCTGTGTGCCCAGCCCTGCCGGGGTACCTGCCCAGGGGAGCTCCGTATCCTGGGAAAGGCCTGACTATGAGAGCCACATGGGCTGCTGGGTAGATGCACAGGTGAGCTCCATAACCTGGGAGTGGCCTGACCATGAGAGCCCGGTGGGCTGCTGGGGACATGCCCAGGTTAGGCCCATATCCTGGGAGGGGCCTGACTACGAGAGCCCCATGTGCTGCTGGGTAGTTGCACAGGTGAGCTCCATAACCTGGGAGTGCTCTGACCATGAGAGCCCCGTTGGCTGCTGGGGACCTGCCCCGGTGAGCTCCATATCCTGGGAGGGGCCTGACCACGAGAGCCCCATGGGCTGCTGGGTAGATGCACAGGTGAGCTCCATAACCTGGGAGTGGCCTCACCATGAGAGCCCCGTGGGCTGCTGGGGACATGCCCAGGTTAGGCCCATATCCTGGAAGGGGCCTGACTACGAGAGCCCCATGTGCTGCTGGGTAGTTGCGCAGGTGAACTCCGTAACCTGGGAGTGGCCTGACCACCAGAGCCCCGTGGGCGGCTGGGGACCTGGTAAAGGATGTCAGGACAGTCAGTGAAGCCACCGAGGATCTACATCCAGTAGTTCCTAATTCCTACACCCTGCTGGTCATTCTACCATCCACCAGGACATGGTATTCTGTATTAGAATTCAATGATGCCTTCTTCTGTATTCCATTGGTCCCAGAAAGGCTCTGCTGCCCTAGTAACCAGATTTGGGAATGGAGAAATGCTGCTGCCTTGTGGCCGTTTCACACAACAGCAGCTTTAAACCCAGTGCTAATGGTCACTAAATATTCACACTCATTGCAGGCCTGTAAATGACACCTGCCCTCAAAAACAATCCTGGGGTCGAAAATTGACCCCAAAATTCAAAAGAGGGCAACCATCCAAGAAGACAATTTCAAGAGGTTAATTGTACTCTCCGTTTTTTTCTGTTTTTCTGTAGCAGAAATTTTAAAAGGCGTGGAAAAATGCTGAACATTAGGAATAATTAAAGATACGCAAATCCAAATTACAAAAACCTATCAGCTCATACCAGTCAGAATGGCCATCAGCAAAAATTCTGCAAACAATAAATGCTGAAGGGGTTTTGGAGCAATGCCTACCCTTGGTTCAACGTGGGACATGAGCCAATAATGTAAAGGTAAATACTGAGCTACCATTCAATCAAGCATACCCACTGCTGGGCCTATCACCTGAGGGGATGAGAATCAAAAAGACACAGGCTGGGCTTCACTGGTGGCGCAGTGGTTGAGAGTCCGCCTGCCAATGCAGGAGACATGGGTTCATGCCCCGTTTCGGGAAGATCCCACATGCCGCGGAGCGGCTGCTCCCGTGAGCTATGGCCGCTGGGCCTGAGCATCCGGAGCCTGTGCTCTGCAAGGGGAGGGTCCACAGCAGTGAGAGGCACACGTACGACGCACAAAATAAATAAATAAATAAAGACACAGGCTGGCAATCCTGCACTCCAGCAATATTTACCATAGCCAACACTTGGAAGCTACGAAAATGTCCATCAACAGAGGAATGCACAAAGGAAAAGTGGTCCATGTGCACAATGGAATAGGACTCCAATAAAAAAATATAAATTCAATTTATAAAACAAACATAAGTAAGGACACATCAGGTTTTGGGGTCACATTCCACTCTAATATATAACCGAGGAACACCACTGTCAGGATGGTCTGTTTCCGTAGTTACCAGATTGGGAAAAGCAGAAATGCTGACGCCCTCTGGCCATTACCTGCAACAGCAGCTTTAAAACATGTGCTGAAGCTCACTTCTTATGCACCAGTACTGGAGGTCTGTAAATGAAACCTGCCCTCAAAATGTCTTGAGGGAGGTAATGGCCAAAATATTTCTAAATGTCACACATACTTCACGAAAACAATTTGAAGAGGTAAGCTGTCCTCACAGTTTGAAGAAAAAAAGGACATGCCAGAAAGCTGAATTTCAAGTGATTATGAGACGCATGCAAATCCAACCACAAAGTGGTATCAGCTCACATTAGTCAGAATAAACATCAGCAAAAAAATCTACAAACAATAAATGCTGAGGGTGTTGTGGAGAAGTGCATACCGTCAACTTTAAGTGTGACATATCCTGGTCAGAGCCACTAATGAGAACAGAATGGAGGTGCCTCTATACGGTAAACATTTTGCTACCATATGATCCAGCAGGCCCACTCCTGGGCCTATAACCTAAGAAGACAGAATTGCAAAGACACAGGCAGGCAAATGTGCATTGCCGCAGCATTACAATAGCCATGACATGGAAGCAACCAAAAAGTCCATCAACAGATGAGTGGACCAAGAAGAACTGGTACATGTACAGACGGAATATTAGCCAAGGAAAAAAAGGACACAATGCCATGTGCAGCACCGTAGATGAGTCTAGAGGTAATCACATGACTTGTAGTAAGTCAGAAAAAGAAAGACACATATCATATGATATCACTTATAGGTGTTAGATAAAAATTGATACCAGTGAAGATACTTCCACAGAGAAGGGCAATCACAGATTCATTAAACAAACTTATGGTTCACCAATGGAAAGGTGTGAGGATTGGATACATTAGGATATTGGCGTTAACAGACATATACAAACACAGGTGAAATATATAATCACCAAGACCTACGAAATACCAAGAGAAGACTACTCAACATTCTGTCATAAGGTACGTGGGAAAAGGATCCCAGGAAGAACAGACATATGTATATGTGTAAAAGAACCATATCTTGCACACCTACAACAAGCCAAACATTTTAATCAAACTTGCTGTGATATAAAAATAAAAATTAAATTTAAAGAAAGAACAAGAATAGTGAGACAAACATAAGGGGCTTTCTCCTGGCACATTCCCTTCTAAATTACAACCTAGAACCCGACTTCCATTGAGGCTCTGTTGCCCTAGTAACCAGATTTGGTAAAGGAGAACTGCTGCCACCTTGTGGCCGTTTCACACAACAGCAGCTTTAATCCCAGCGCTAATGGTCAGTGGATATTCAAAATAATCGCAGGCCTGTAAATGACACCTGCTCTGAAAACAAATCCTGGGGTCGTATATCGACCAAAAATTTCAAAAGACGTCCACATTTCAAAACGACAGTTTCAAGAGACATATTTTATGCACATTTGTGTTCTGCATCTTTTTCTTTCTTTCTTTTTTTGTTAAAACAACGGGAATGGAAAAAGGCAACCCTCAGAATGGGAGAAAATATTTGCGAACGAATCAACGGACAAAGGTTTAATCTCCAATATATATAAACAGGTCATGCAGCTTAATATTAAAAAAAGAAACAACCCAATACAAAAATGGGTAGAACATCTAAATTGACCTTTCTTCAAAGAAGACACAGAGATGGCCAAGATGCACATGAAAAGCTGCTCAACATCACTAATTATTAGAGAAATGCAAATCCAAACTACAATGAGGTATCACCTCACACCTGTTAGAATGGGCATCATCAGAAAATCTACAAACAACAAATGCTGGGGAGGGTGTGGACAAAAGGAACCCTCTTCCACTACAGGTGGGAATGTAAATCGATACAATCACTGTGAAGAACAGTATGGAGGTTCCTTAAAAAACGAAAAATAGAATTACCATACGATCCAGCAATCCCACTTCTGGGCATAAACCCAGAGAAAACCATAAATCAAAAAGACACATTCACCACAATGTTCATTGCAGCACTATTTACAATAGCCAGGTAATGGAAGCAACCTAAATGCCCACAGACAGAGGAATGGATAAAGATGTGGTACATATATAAAATGGAATATTACTCAGCCATAAAAAGGAATGAAACTGGATCATTTGTAGAGACGTCGATGGACCTAGAGACTGTCATACAGACTGAAGTAAGTCAGAAAGAGAAAAACAAAGATTGTATATTAATGCATATATGTGGAACCTAGAGAAATGGTACAGATGAACAGGTTTGCAGGGCAGAAATAGAGACACAGAGGTAGAGAACAAACCTATGGACATCAAGGAGGGGAAGCCATGGGGTGGTGGTGGTGGGATGAGTTGGGAGACTGAGATTGACCTGTATACATGTATATGTATAATATAGATAACTAATAATAACCTGCTGTATAAAAAATAAATAAAATAAAATTTCAAAAATTTTTAAAATAAATAAAATTGAAAAATAAAACAGAAAAATGTTCTTCCCTTCACAAAGATGTATTTATATGAATGAATAATTTCCATGCTTATATCTATAAATACATTAAAGAGGAATAAACTCTACCTTGAACCAAAAAAGAAAAAAAAACAGACACCACCAGTTATACAGAGGAAAATCCTATCAGGGCACTTGCTCCAGTGGTCAACAATTCTGAACATCTGCCATGCAGCCAGCAGCCCCCCGCAAGGAGCGTCCTCATTGCAAAGCTGGGGGACCGTGCCGAGGCGTCTGTGAGTAAACGTGAGTTGAGCCCCAGGCCAGCTGCTGCTGAACTGTCCGCACCCTTCCCAGGTAAAACACCTGAATATGTACAAGGACTTGAAAACCTAGAGGAAGGGCCCTGGAGCCACACCAGCGACAGCACGCAGGCCGACTTGGTGCCTGCAGTCCAGCCAGGATGGTCCTGGCCCCGGGCGCTCTTCTGGAAGCTTTCCATTTCCCTGCCTGAGTTACCCCTCCAGTCCCGGCCCCCACTGCTTTTTTCCTTCCTCACCTCTGCCCGGGGAGCAATTCCAGAGATAGGTATGGGTGACACATCCTCTTCTTTAGCAGATGGCAGCCTGGCAACTCCTGCAGAAAGTCCAGCAGAGCCCCACTGACACCGGGCCTCCCACAAAGCTGTGGCCCCTCACTCACTCCCACCAGCACAGCCCCAAGACTGCTGACGGGGCAGAGAATATGGCGTCAGGCACAGCTGCAGGGGCTCTTGCTGCCTGGAGCGGTGTTTATATTGACCTCAACCCAGGCACACCTGGGGAGGGCTGGCCGGCAGGGTCAGGCTGCCCAGGTCAGCCAATCCTCACCCCTCAGGGGCTCACATTGCCGAAAATGGACCTCGCTGAACCGGCCACGTCCAAGGAACAGCTGTGGGCTCCTGAGAGTCACGATACACAAGGGGCTGCAGCTCCGGCTTGTTTTCTAATCATTTTATCTGGCCCATGAGTGGGAGACAACTTCAAGAAGACCCTCTCCTAATGAGAGGAACTCAGGAGTCAGGGAGAGGAGGGGTGATGGGTGGAGACAGAGGCTTGGTGCCCCGGCTGCAGTGGAAGTCTCTGGAAGACCAGGCAGAGTGAAGCCACACAGAGTGATGCCCAGGGTCACAGACCCGTCAGAGCTGCTGTTTGTTAGTTCAAGTCTGCTCTGAGGTGCTCTGTGTCAGCTCTGAGTGACAGGCGATCTGGGGTGCTCTGCAATGAGGGCTATGTGCACGGTTCCTGTGTGCCCACCCCTGCCGGGGTACCTGCCCAGGGGAGCTCCGTATCCTGGGAAAGGCCTGACTATGAGAGCCACATGGGCTGCTGGGTAGATGCACAGGTGAGCTCCATAACCTGGGAGTGGCCTGACCATGAGAGCCCGGTGGGCTGCTGGGGACATGCCCAGGTTAGGCCCATATCCTGGGAGGGGCCTGACTACAAGAGCCCCATGTGCTGCTGGGTAGTTGCACAGGTGAGCTCCATAACCTGGGAGTGCCCTGACCATGAGAGCCCCGTTGGCTGCTGGGGACCTGCCCCGGTGAGCTCCATATCCTGGGAGGGGCCTGACCACGAGAGCCCCATGGGCTGCTGGGTAGATGCACAGGTGAGCTCCATAACCTGGGAGTGGCCTCACCATGAGAGCCCCGTGGGCTGCTGGGGACATGCCCAGGTTAGGCCCATATCCTGGAAGGGGCCTGACTACGAGAGCCCCATGTGCTGCTGGGTAGTTGCGCAGGTGAACTCCGTAACCTGGGAGTGGCCTGACCACCAGAGCCCCGTGGGCGGCTGGGGACCTGGTAAAGGATGTCAGGACAGTCAGTGAAGCCACCGAGGATCTACATCCAGTAGTTCCTAATTCCTACACCCTGCTGGTCATTCTACCATCCACCAGGACATGGTATTCTGTATTAGAATTCAATGATGCCTTCTTCTGTATTCCATTGGTCCCAGAAAGGCTCTGCTGCCCTAGTAACCAGATTTGGGAATGGAGAAATGCTGCTGCCTTGTGGCCGTTTCACACAACAGCAGCTTTAAACCCAGTGCTAATGGTCACTAAATATTCACACTCATTGCAGGCCTGTAAATGACACCTGCCCTCAAAAACAATCCTGGGGTCGAAAATTGACCCCAAAATTCAAAAGAGGGCAACCATCCAAGAAGACAATTTCAAGAGGTTAATTGTACTCTCCGTTTTTTTCTGTTTTTCTGTAGCAGAAATTTTAAAAGGCGTGGAAAAATGCTGAACATTAGGAATAATTAAAGATACGCAAATCCAAATTACAAAAACCTATCAGCTCATACCAGTCAGAATGGCCATCAGCAAAAATTCTGCAAACAATAAATGCTGAAGGGGTTTTGGAGCAATGCCTACCCTTGGTTCAACGTGGGACATGAGCCAATAATGTAAAGGTAAATACTGAGCTACCATTCAATCAAGCATACCCACTGCTGGGCCTATCACCTGAGGGGATGAGAATCAAAAAGACACAGGCTGGGCTTCACTGGTGGCGCAGTGGTTGAGAGTCCGCCTGCCAATGCAGGAGACATGGGTTCATGCCCCGTTTCGGGAAGATCCCACATGCCGCGGAGCGGCTGGTCCCGTGAGCTATGGCCGCTGGGCCTGAGCATCCGGAGCCTGTGCTCTGCAAGGGGAGGGTCCACAGCAGTGAGAGGCACACGTACGACGCACAAAATAAATAAATAAATAAAGACACAGGCTGGCAATCCTGCACTCCAGCAATATTTACCATAGCCAACACTTGGAAGCTACGAAAATGTCCATCAACAGAGGAATGCACAAAGGAAAAGTGGTCCATGTGCACAATGGAATAGGACTCCAATAAAAAAATATAAATTCAATTTATAAAACAAACATAAGTAAGGACACATCAGGTTTGGGGGTCACATTCCACTCTAATATATAACCGAGGAACACCACTGTCAGGATGGTCTGTTTCCGTAGTTACCAGATTGGGAAAAGCAGAAATGCTGACGCCCTCTGGCCATTACCTGCAACAGCAGCTTTAAAACGTGTGCTGAGGCTCACTTCTTATGCACCAGTACTGGAGGTCTGTAAATGAAACCTGCCCTCAAAATGTCTTGAGGGAGGTAATGGCCAAAATATTTCTAAATGTCACACATACTTCACGAAAACAATTTGAAGAGGTAAGCTGTCCTCACAGTTTGAAGAAAACAAGGACATGCCAGAAAGCTGAATTTCAAGTGATTATGAGACGCATGCAAATCCAACCACAAAGTGGTATCAGCTCACATTAGTCAGAATAAACATCAGCAAAAAAATCTACAAACAATAAATGCTGAGGGTGTTGTGGAGAAGTGCATACCGTCAACTTTAAGTGTGACATAACCTGGTAAGAGCCACTAATGAGAACAGAATGGAGGTGCCTCTATAAGGTAAACATTTTGCTACCATATGATCCAGCAGGCCCACTCCTGGGCCTATAACCTAAGAAGACAGAATTGCAAAGACACAGGCAGGCAAATGTGCATTGCCGCAGCATTACAATAGCCATGACATGGAAGCAACCAAAAAGTCCATCAACAGATGAGTGGACCAAGAAGAACTGGTACATGTACAGACGGAATATTAGCCAAGGAAAAAAAGGACACAATGCCATGTGCAGCACCGTAGATGAGTCTAGAGGTAATCACATGACTTGTAGTAAGTCAGAAAAAGAAAGACACATATCATATGATATCACTTATAGGTGTTAGATAAAAATTGATACCAGTGAAGATACTTCCACAGAGAAGGGCAATCACAGATTCATTAAACAAACTTATGGTTCACCAATGGAAAGGTGTGAGGATTGGATACATTAGGATATTGGCGTTAACAGACATATACAAACACAGGTGAAATATATAATCACCAAGACCTACGAAATACCAAGAGAAGACTACTCAACATTCTGTCATAAGGTACGTGGGAAAAGGATCCCAGGAAGAACAGACATATGTATATGTGTAAAAGAACCATATCTTGCACACCTACAACAAGCCAAACATTTTAATCAAACTTGCTGTGATATAAAAATAAAAATTAAATTTAAAGAAAGAACAAGAATAGTGAGACAAACATAAGGGGCTTTCTCCTGGCACATTCCCTTCTAAATTACAACCTAGAACCCGACTTCCATTGAGGCTCTGTTGCCCTAGTAACCAGATTTGGTAAAGGAGAACTGCTGCCACCTTGTGGCCGTTTCACACAACAGCAGCTTTAATCCCAGCGCTAATGGTCAGTGGATATTCAAAATAATCGCAGGCCTGTAAATGACACCTGCTCTGAAAACAAATCCTGGGGTCGTATATCGACCAAAAATTTCAAAAGACGTCCACATTTCAAAACGACAGTTTCAAGAGACACATTTTATGCACATTTGTGTTCTGCATCTTTTTCTTTCTTTCTTTCTTTGTTAAAACAACGGGAATGGAAAAAGGCAACCCTCAGAATGGGAGAAAATATTTGCGAACGAATCAACGGACAAAGGTTTAATCTCCAATATATATAAACAGCTCATGCAGCTTAATATTAAAAAAAGAAACAACCCAATACAAAAATGGGTAGAACATCTAAATTGACCTTTCTTCAAAGAAGACACAGAGATGGCCAAGATGCACATGAAAAGCTGCTCAACATCACTAATTATTAGAGAAATGCAAATCCAAACTACAATGAGGTATCACCTCACACCTGTTAGAATGGGCATCATCAGAAAATCTACAAACAACAAATGCTGGGGAGGGTGTGGACAAAAGGAACCCTCTTCCACTACAGGTGGGAATGTAAATCGATACAATCACTGTGAAGAACAGTATGGAGGTTCCTTAAAAAACGAAAAATAGAATTACCATACGATCCAGCAATCCCACTTCTGGGCATAAACCCAGAGAAAACCATAAATCAAAAAGACACATTCACCACAATGTTCATTGCAGCACTATTTACAATAGCCAGGTAATGGAAGCAACCTAAATGCCCACAGACAGAGGAATGGATAAAGATGTGGTACATATATAAAATGGAATATTACTCAGCCATAAAAAGGAATGAAACTGGATCATTTGTAGAGACGTCGATGGACCTAGAGACTGTCATACAGACTGAAGTAAGTCAGAAAGAGAAAAACAAAGATTGTATATTAATGCATATATGTGGAACCTAGAGAAATGGTACAGATGAACAGGTTTGCAGGGCAGAAATAGAGACACAGAGGTAGAGAACAAACCTATGGACATCAAGGAGGGGAAGCCATGGGGTGGTGGTGGTGGGATGAGTTGGGAGACTGAGATTGACCTGTATACATGTATATGTATAATATAGATAACTAATAATAACCTGCTGTATAAAAAATAAATAAAATAAAATTTCAAAAATTTTTAAAATAAATAAAATTGAAAAATAAAACAAAAATGTTCTTCCCTTCACAAAGATGTATTTATATGAATGAATAATTTCCATGCTTATATCTATAAATACATTAAAGAGGAATAAACTCTACCTTGAACCAAAAAAGAAAAAAAAACAGACACCACCAGTTATACAGAGGAAAATCCTATCAGGGCACTTGCTCCAGTGGTCAACAATTCTGAACATCTGCCATGCAGCCAGCAGCCCCCCGCAAGGAGCGTCCTCATTGCAAAGCTGGGGGACCGTGCCGAGGCGTCTGTGAGTAAACGTGAGTTGAGCCCCAGGCCAGCTGCTGCTGAACTGTCCGCACCCTTCCCAGGTAAAACACCTGAATATGTACAAGGACTTGAAAACCTAGAGGAAGGGCCCTGGAGCCACACCAGCGACAGCACGCAGGCCGACTTGGTGCCTGCAGTCCAGCCAGGATGGTCCTGGCCCCGGGCGCTCTTCTGGAAGCTTTCCATTTCCCTGCCTGAGTTACCCCTCCAGTCCCGGCCCCCACTGCTTTTTTCCTTCCTCACCTCTGCCCGGGGAGCAATTCCAGAGATAGGTATGGGTGACACATCCTCTTCTTTAGCAGATGGCAGCCTGGCAACTCCTGCAGAAAGTCCAGCAGAGCCCCACTGACACCGGGCCTCCCACAAAGCTGTGGCCCCTCACTCACTCCCACCAGCACAGCCCCAAGACTGCTGACGGGGCAGAGAATATGGCGTCAGGCACAGCTGCAGGGGCTCTTGCTGCCTGGAGCGGTGTTTATATTGACCTCAACCCAGGCACACCTGGGGAGGGCTGGCCGGCAGGGTCAGGCTGCCCAGGTCAGCCAATCCTCACCCCTCAGGGGCTCACATTGCCGAAAATGGACCTCGCTGAACCGGCCACGTCCAAGGAACAGGTGTGGGCTCCTGAGAGTCACGATACACAAGGGGCTGCAGCTCCGGCTTGTTTTCTAATCATTTTATCTGGCCCATGAGTGGGAGACAACTTCAAGAAGACCCTCTCCTAATGAGAGGAACTCAGGAGTCAGGGAGAGGAGGGGTGATGGGTGGAGACAGAGGCTTGGTGCCCCGGCTGCAGTGGAAGTCTCTGGAAGACCAGGCAGAGTGAAGCCACACAGAGTGATGCCCAGGGTCACAGACCCGTCAGAGCTGCTGTTTGTTAGTTCAAGTCTGCTCTGAGGTGCTCTGTGTCAGCTCTGAGTGACAGGCGATCTGGGGTGCTCTGCAATGAGGGCTATGTGCACGGTTCCTGTGTGCCCAGCCCTGCCGGGGTACCTGCCCAGGGGAGCTCCGTATCCTGGGAAAGGCCTGACTATGAGAGCCACATGGGCTGCTGGGTAGATGCACAGGTGAGCTCCATAACCTGGGAGTGGCCTGACCATGAGAGCCCGGTGGGCTGCTGGGGACATGCCCAGGTTAGGCCCATATCCTGGGAGGGGCCTGACTACAAGAGCCCCATGTGCTGCTGGGTAGTTGCACAGGTGAGCTCCATAACCTGGGAGTGCCCTGACCATGAGAGCCCCGTTGGCTGCTGGGGACCTGCCCCGGTGAGCTCCATATCCTGGGAGGGGCCTGACCACGAGAGCCCCATGGGCTGCTGGGTAGATGCACAGGTGAGCTCCATAACCTGGGAGTGGCCTCACCATGAGAGCCCCGTGGGCTGCTGGGGACATGCCCAGGTTAGGCCCATATCCTGGAAGGGGCCTGACTACGAGAGCCCCATGTGCTGCTGGGTAGTTGCGCAGGTGAACTCCGTAACCTGGGAGTGGCCTGACCACCAGAGCCCCGTGGGCGGCTGGGGACCTGGTAAAGGATGTCAGGACAGTCAGTGAAGCCACCGAGGATCTACATCCAGTAGTTCCTAATTCCTACACCCTGCTGGTCATTCTACCATCCACCAGGACATGGTATTCTGTATTAGAATTCAATGATGCCTTCTTCTCTATTCCATTGGTCCCAGAAAGGCTCTGCTGCCCTAGTAACCAGATTTGGGAATGGAGAAATGCTGCTGCCTTGTGGCCGTTTCACACAACAGCAGCTTTAAACCCAGTGCTAATGGTCACTAAATATTCACACTCATTGCAGGCCTGTAAATGACACCTGCCCTCAAAAACAATCCTGGGGTCGAAAATTGACCCCAAAATTCAAAAGAGGGCAACCATCCAAGAAGACAATTTCAAGAGGTTAATTGTACTCTCCGTTTTTTTCTGTTTTTCTGTAGCAGAAATTTTAAAAGGCGTGGAAAAATGCTGAACATTAGGAATAATTAAAGATACGCAAATCCAAATTACAAAAACCTATCAGCTCATACCAGTCAGAATGGCCATCAGCAAAAATTCTGCAAACAATAAATGCTGAAGGGGTTTTGGAGCAATGCCTACCCTTGGTTCAACGTGGGACATGAGCCAATAATGTAAAGGTAAATACTGAGCTACCATTCAATCAAGCATACCCACTGCTGGGCCTATCACCTGAGGGGATGAGAATCAAAAAGACACAGGCTGGGCTTCACTGGTGGCGCAGTGGTTGAGAGTCCGCCTGCCAATGCAGGAGACATGGGTTCATGCCCCGTTTCGGGAAGATCCCACATGCCGCGGAGCGGCTGGTCCCGTGAGCTATGGCCGCTGGGCCTGAGCATCCGGAGCCTGTGCTCTGCAAGGGGAGGGTCCACAGCAGTGAGAGGCACACGTACGACGCACAAAATAAATAAATAAATAAAGACACAGGCTGGCAATCCTGCACTCCAGCAATATTTACCATAGCCAACACTTGGAAGCTACGAAAATGTCCATCAACAGAGGAATGCACAAAGGAAAAGTGGTCCATGTGCACAATGGAATAGGACTCCAATAAAAAAATATAAATTCAATTTATAAAACAAACATAAGTAAGGACACATCAGGTTTGGGGGTCACATTCCACTCTAATATATAACCGAGGAACACCACTGTCAGGATGGTCTGTTTCCGTAGTTACCAGATTGGGAAAAGCAGAAATGCTGACGCCCTCTGGCCATTACCTGCAACAGCAGCTTTAAAACGTGTGCTGAGGCTCACTTCTTATGCACCAGTACTGGAGGTCTGTAAATGAAACCTGCCCTCAAAATGTCTTGAGGGAGGTAATGGCCAAAATATTTCTAAATGTCACACATACTTCACGAAAACAATTTGAAGAGGTAAGCTGTCCTCACAGTTTGAAGAAAACAAGGACATGCCAGAAAGCTGAATTTCAAGTGATTATGAGACGCATGCAAATCCAACCACAAAGTGGTATCAGCTCACATTAGTCAGAATAAACATCAGCAAAAAAATCTACAAACAATAAATGCTGAGGGTGTTGTGGAGAAGTGCATACCGTCAACTTTAAGTGTGACATAACCTGGTAAGAGCCACTAATGAGAACAGAATGGAGGTGCCTCTATAAGGTAAACATTTTGCTACCATATGATCCAGCAGGCCCACTCCTGGGCCTATAACCTAAGAAGACAGAATTGCAAAGACACAGGCAGGCAAATGTGCATTGCCGCAGCATTACAATAGCCATGACATGGAAGCAACCAAAAAGTCCATCAACAGATGAGTGGACCAAGAAGAACTGGTACATGTACAGACGGAATATTAGCCAAGGAAAAAAAGGACACAATGCCATGTGCAGCACCGTAGATGAGTCTAGAGGTAATCACATGACTTGTAGTAAGTCAGAAAAAGAAAGACACATATCATATGATATCACTTATAGGTGTTAGATAAAAATTGATACCAGTGAAGATACTTCCACAGAGAAGGGCAATCACAGATTCATTAAACAAACTTATGGTTCACCAATGGAAAGGTGTGAGGATTGGATACATTAGGATATTGGCGTTAACAGACATATACAAACACAGGTGAAATATATAATCACCAAGACCTACGAAATACCAAGAGAAGACTACTCAACATTCTGTCATAAGGTACGTGGGAAAAGGATCCCAGGAAGAACAGACATATGTATATGTGTAAAAGAACCATATCTTGCACACCTACAACAAGCCAAACATTTTAATCAAACTTGCTGTGATATAAAAATAAAAATTAAATTTAAAGAAAGAACAAGAATAGTGAGACAAACATAAGGGGCTTTCTCCTGGCACATTCCCTTCTAAATTACAACCTAGAACCCGACTTCCATTGAGGCTCTGTTGCCCTAGTAACCAGATTTGGTAAAGGAGAACTGCTGCCACCTTGTGGCCGTTTCACACAACAGCAGCTTTAATCCCAGCGCTAATGGTCAGTGGATATTCAAAATAATCGCAGGCCTGTAAATGACACCTGCTCTGAAAACAAATCCTGGGGTCGTATATCGACCAAAAATTTCAAAAGACGTCCACATTTCAAAACGACAGTTTCAAGAGACACATTTTATGCACATTTGTGTTCTGCATCTTTTTCTTTCTTTCTTTCTTTGTTAAAACAACGGGAATGGAAAAAGGCAACCCTCAGAATGGGAGAAAATATTTGCGAACGAATCAACGGACAAAGGTTTAATCTCCAATATATATAAACAGCTCATGCAGCTTAATATTAAAAAAAGAAACAACCCAATACAAAAATGGGTAGAACATCTAAATTGACCTTTCTTCAAAGAAGACACAGAGATGGCCAAGATGCACATGAAAAGCTGCTCAACATCACTAATTATTAGAGAAATGCAAATCCAAACTACAATGAGGTATCACCTCACACCTGTTAGAATGGGCATCATCAGAAAATCTACAAACAACAAATGCTGGGGAGGGTGTGGACAAAAGGAACCCTCTTCCACTACAGGTGGGAATGTAAATCGATACAATCACTGTGAAGAACAGTATGGAGGTTCCTTAAAAAACGAAAAATAGAATTACCATACGATCCAGCAATCCCACTTCTGGGCATAAACCCAGAGAAAACCATAAATCAAAAAGACACATTCACCACAATGTTCATTGCAGCACTATTTACAATAGCCAGGTAATGGAAGCAACCTAAATGCCCACAGACAGAGGAATGGATAAAGATGTGGTACATATATAAAATGGAATATTACTCAGCCATAAAAAGGAATGAAACTGGATCATTTGTAGAGACGTCGATGGACCTAGAGACTGTCATACAGACTGAAGTAAGTCAGAAAGAGAAAAACAAAGATTGTATATTAATGCATATATGTGGAACCTAGAGAAATGGTACAGATGAACAGGTTTGCAGGGCAGAAATAGAGACACAGAGGTAGAGAACAAACCTATGGACATCAAGGAGGGGAAGCCATGGGGTGGTGGTGGTGGGATGAGTTGGGAGACTGAGATTGACCTGTATACATGTATATGTATAATATAGATAACTAATAATAACCTGCTGTATAAAAAATAAATAAAATAAAATTTCAAAAATTTTTAAAATAAATAAAATTGAAAAATAAAACAGAAAAATGTTCTTCCCTTCACAAAGATGTATTTATATGAATGAATAATTTCCATGCTTATATCTATAAATACATTAAAGAGGAATAAACTCTACCTTGAACCAAAAAAGAAAAAAAAACAGACACCACCAGTTATACAGAGGAAAATCCTATCAGGGCACTTGCTCCAGTGGTCAACAATTCTGAACATCTGCCATGCAGCCAGCAGCCCCCCGCAAGGAGCGTCCTCATTGCAAAGCTGGGGGACCGTGCCGAGGCGTCTGTGAGTAAACGTGAGTTGAGCCCCAGGCCAGCTGCTGCTGAACTGTCCGCACCCTTCCCAGGTAAAACACCTGAATATGTACAAGGACTTGAAAACCTAGAGGAAGGGCCCTGGAGCCACACCAGCGACAGCACGCAGGCCGACTTGGTGCCTGCAGTCCAGCCAGGATGGTCCTGGCCCCGGGCGCTCTTCTGGAAGCTTTCCATTTCCCTGCCTGAGTTACCCCTCCAGTCCCGGCCCCCACTGCTTTTTTCCTTCCTCACCTCTGCCCGGGGAGCAATTCCAGAGATAGGTATGGGTGACACATCCTCTTCTTTAGCAGATGGCAGCCTGGCAACTCCTGCAGAAAGTCCAGCAGAGCCCCACTGACACCGGGCCTCCCACAAAGCTGTGGCCCCTCACTCACTCCCACCAGCACAGCCCCAAGACTGCTGACGGGGCAGAGAATATGGCGTCAGGCACAGCTGCAGGGGCTCTTGCTGCCTGGAGCGGTGTTTATATTGACCTCAACCCAGGCACACCTGGGGAGGGCTGGCCGGCAGGGTCAGGCTGCCCAGGTCAGCCAATCCTCACCCCTCAGGGGCTCACATTGCCGAAAATGGACCTCGCTGAACCGGCCACGTCCAAGGAACAGCTGTGGGCTCCTGAGAGTCACGATACACAAGGGGCTGCAGCTCCGGCTTGTTTTCTAATCATTTTATCTGGCCCATGAGTGGGAGACAACTTCAAGAAGACCCTCTCCTAATGAGAGGAACTCAGGAGTCAGGGAGAGGAGGGGTGATGGGTGGAGACAGAGGCTTGGTGCCCCGGCTGCAGTGGAAGTCTCTGGAAGACCAGGCAGAGTGAAGCCACACAGAGTGATGCCCAGGGTCACAGACCCGTCAGAGCTGCTGTTTGTTAGTTCAAGTCTGCTCTGAGGTGCTCTGTGTCAGCTCTGAGTGACAGGCGATCTGGGGTGCTCTGCAATGAGGGCTATGTGCACGGTTCCTGTGTGCCCAGCCCTGCCGGGGTACCTGCCCAGGGGAGCTCCGTATCCTGGGAAAGGCCTGACTATGAGAGCCACATGGGCTGCTGGGTAGATGCACAGGTGAGCTCCATAACCTGGGAGTGGCCTGACCATGAGAGCCCGGTGGGCTGCTGGGGACATGCCCAGGTTAGGCCCATATCCTGGGAGGGGCCTGACTACAAGAGCCCCATGTGCTGCTGGGTAGTTGCACAGGTGAGCTCCATAACCTGGGAGTGCCCTGACCATGAGAGCCCCGTTGGCTGCTGGGGACCTGCCCCGGTGAGCTCCATATCCTGGGAGGGGCCTGACCACGAGAGCCCCATGGGCTGCTGGGTAGATGCACAGGTGAGCTCCATAACCTGGGAGTGGCCTCACCATGAGAGCCCCGTGGGCTGCTGGGGACATGCCCAGGTTAGGCCCATATCCTGGAAGGGGCCTGACTACGAGAGCCCCATGTGCTGCTGGGTAGTTGCGCAGGTGAACTCCGTAACCTGGGAGTGGCCTGACCACCAGAGCCCCGTGGGCGGCTGGGGACCTGGTAAAGGATGTCAGGACAGTCAGTGAAGCCACCGAGGATCTACATCCAGTAGTTCCTAATTCCTACACCCTGCTGGTCATTCTACCATCCACCAGGACATGGTATTCTGTATTAGAATTCAATGATGCCTTCTTCTGTATTCCATTGGTCCCAGAAAGGCTCTGCTGCCCTAGTAACCAGATTTGGGAATGGAGAAATGCTGCTGCCTTGTGGCCGTTTCACACAACAGCAGCTTTAAACCCAGTGCTAATGGTCACTAAATATTCACACTCATTGCAGGCCTGTAAATGACACCTGCCCTCAAAAACAATCCTGGGGTCGAAAATTGACCCCAAAATTCAAAAGAGGGCAACCATCCAAGAAGACAATTTCAAGAGGTTAATTGTACTCTCCGTTTTTTTCTGTTTTTCTGTAGCAGAAATTTTAAAAGGCGTGGAAAAATGCTGAACATTAGGAATAATTAAAGATACGCAAATCCAAATTACAAAAACCTATCAGCTCATACCAGTCAGAATGGCCATCAGCAAAAATTCTGCAAACAATAAATGCTGAAGGGGTTTTGGAGCAATGCCTACCCTTGGTTCAACGTGGGACATGAGCCAATAATGTAAAGGTAAATACTGAGCTACCATTCAATCAAGCATACCCACTGCTGGGCCTATCACCTGAGGGGATGAGAATCAAAAAGACACAGGCTGGGCTTCACTGGTGGCGCAGTGGTTGAGAGTCCGCCTGCCAATGCAGGAGACATGGGTTCATGCCCCGTTTCGGGAAGATCCCACATGCCGCGGAGCGGCTGGTCCCGTGAGCTATGGCCGCTGGGCCTGAGCATCCGGAGCCTGTGCTCTGCAAGGGGAGGGTCCACAGCAGTGAGAGGCACACGTACGACGCACAAAATAAATAAATAAATAAAGACACAGGCTGGCAATCCTGCACTCCAGCAATATTTACCATAGCCAACACTTGGAAGCTACGAAAATGTCCATCAACAGAGGAATGCACAAAGGAAAAGTGGTCCATGTGCACAATGGAATAGGACTCCAATAAAAAAATATAAATTCAATTTATAAAACAAACATAAGTAAGGACACATCAGGTTTGGGGGTCACATTCCACTCTAATATATAACCGAGGAACACCACTGTCAGGATGGTCTGTTTCCGTAGTTACCAGATTGGGAAAAGCAGAAATGCTGACGCCCTCTGGCCATTACCTGCAACAGCAGCTTTAAAACGTGTGCTGAGGCTCACTTCTTATGCACCAGTACTGGAGGTCTGTAAATGAAACCTGCCCTCAAAATGTCTTGAGGGAGGTAATGGCCAAAATATTTCTAAATGTCACACATACTTCACGAAAACAATTTGAAGAGGTAAGCTGTCCTCACAGTTTGAAGAAAACAAGGACATGCCAGAAAGCTGAATTTCAAGTGATTATGAGACGCATGCAAATCCAACCACAAAGTGGTATCAGCTCACATTAGTCAGAATAAACATCAGCAAAAAAATCTACAAACAATAAATGCTGAGGGTGTTGTGGAGAAGTGCATACCGTCAACTTTAAGTGTGACATAACCTGGTAAGAGCCACTAATGAGAACAGAATGGAGGTGCCTCTATAAGGTAAACATTTTGCTACCATATGATCCAGCAGGCCCACTCCTGGGCCTATAACCTAAGAAGACAGAATTGCAAAGACACAGGCAGGCAAATGTGCATTGCCGCAGCATTACAATAGCCATGACATGGAAGCAACCAAAAAGTCCATCAACAGATGAGTGGACCAAGAAGAACTGGTACATGTACAGACGGAATATTAGCCAAGGAAAAAAAGGACACAATGCCATGTGCAGCACCGTAGATGAGTCTAGAGGTAATCACATGACTTGTAGTAAGTCAGAAAAAGAAAGACACATATCATATGATATCACTTATAGGTGTTAGATAAAAATTGATACCAGTGAAGATACTTCCACAGAGAAGGGCAATCACAGATTCATTAAACAAACTTATGGTTCACCAATGGAAAGGTGTGAGGATTGGATACATTAGGATATTGGCGTTAACAGACATATACAAACACAGGTGAAATATATAATCACCAAGACCTACGAAATACCAAGAGAAGACTACTCAACATTCTGTCATAAGGTACGTGGGAAAAGGATCCCAGGAAGAACAGACATATGTATATGTGTAAAAGAACCATATCTTGCACACCTACAACAAGCCAAACATTTTAATCAAACTTGCTGTGATATAAAAATAAAAATTAAATTTAAAGAAAGAACAAGAATAGTGAGACAAACATAAGGGGCTTTCTCCTGGCACATTCCCTTCTAAATTACAACCTAGAACCCGACTTCCATTGAGGCTCTGTTGCCCTAGTAACCAGATTTGGTAAAGGAGAACTGCTGCCACCTTGTGGCCGTTTCACACAACAGCAGCTTTAATCCCAGCGCTAATGGTCAGTGGATATTCAAAATAATCGCAGGCCTGTAAATGACACCTGCTCTGAAAACAAATCCTGGGGTCGTATATCGACCAAAAATTTCAAAAGACGTCCACATTTCAAAACGACAGTTTCAAGAGACACATTTTATGCACATTTGTGTTCTGCATCTTTTTCTTTCTTTCTTTCTTTGTTAAAACAACGGGAATGGAAAAAGGCAACCCTCAGAATGGGAGAAAATATTTGCGAACGAATCAACGGACAAAGGTTTAATCTCCAATATATATAAACAGCTCATGCAGCTTAATATTAGAAAAACAAACAACCCAATACAAAAATGGGTAGAACATCTAAATTGACCTTTCTTCAAAGAAGACACAGAGATGGCCAAGATGCACATGAAAAGCTGCTCAACATCACTAATTATTAGAGAAATGCAAATCCAAACTACAATGAGGTATCACCTCACACCTGTTAGAATGGGCATCATCAGAAAATCTACAAACAACAAATGCTGGGGAGGGTGTGGACAAAAGGAACCCTCTTCCACTACTGGTGGGAATGTAAATTGATACAGTCACTGTGGAGAACAGTATGGAGGTTCCTTAAAAAACGAAAAATAGAATTACCATACGATCCAGCAATCCCACTTCTGGGCATAAACCCAGAGAAAACCATAAATCAAAAAGACACATTCACCACAATGTTCATTGCAGCACTATTTACAATAGCCAGGTAATGGAAGCAACCTAAATGCCCACAGACAGAGGAATGGATAAAGATGTGGTACATATATAAAATGGAATATTACTCAGCCATAAAAAGGAATGAAACTGGATCATTTGTAGAGACGTCGATGGACCTAGAGACTGTCATACAGACTGAAGTAAGTCAGAAAGAGAAAAACAAAGATTGTATATTAATGCATATATGTGGAACCTAGAGAAATGGTACAGATGAACAGGTTTGCAGGGCAGGAATAGAGACACAGAGGTAGAGAACAAACCTATGGACATCAAGGAGGGGAAGCCATGGGGTGGTGGTGGTGGGATGAGTTGGGAGACTGAGATTGACCTGTATACATGTATATGTATAATATAGATAACTAATAATAACCTGCTGTATAAAAAATAAATAAAATAAAATTTCAAAAAATTTTAAAATAAATAAAATTGAAAAATAAAACAGAAAAATGTTCTTCCCTTCACAAAGATGTATTTATATGAATGAATAATTTCCATGCTTATATCTATAAATACATTAAAGAGGAATAAACTCTACCTTGAACCAAAAAAGAAAAAGAAACAGACACCACCAGTTATACAGAGGAAAATCCTATCAGGGCACTTGCTCCAGTGGTCAACAATTCTGAACATCTGCCATGCAGCCAGCAGCCCCCCGCAAGGAGCGTCCTCATTGCAAAGCTGGGGGACCGTGCCGAGGCGTCTGTGAGTAAACGTGAGTTGAGCCCCAGGCCAGCTGCTGCTGAACTGTCCCCACCCTTCCCAGGTAAAACACCTGAATATGTACAAGGACTTGAAAACCTAGAGGAAGGGCCCTGGAGCCACACCAGCGACAGCACGCAGGCCGACTTGGTGCCTGCAGTCCAGCCAGGATGGTCCTGGCCCCGGGCGCTCTTCTGGAAGCTTTCCATTTCCCTGCCTGAGTTACCCCTCCTGTCCCGGCCCCCACTGCTTTTTTCCTTCCTCACCTCTGCCCGGGGAGCAATTCCAGAGATAGGTATGGGTGACACATCCTCTTCTTTAGCAGATGGCAGCCTGGCAACTCCTGCAGAAAGTCCAGCAGAGCCCCACTGACACCGGGCCTCCCACAAAGCTGTGGCCCCTCACTCACTCCCACCAGCACAGCCCCGAGACTGCTGACGGGGCAGAGAATATGGCGTCAGGCACAGCTGCAGGGGCTCTTGCTGCCTGGAGCGGTGTTTATATTGACCTCAACCCAGGCACACCTGGGGAGGGCTGGCCGGCAGGGTCAGGCTGCCCAGGTCAGCCAATCCTCACCCCTCAGGGGCTCACATTGCCGAAAATGGACCTCGCTGAACCGGCCACGTCCAAGGAACAGGTGTGGGCTCCTGAGAGTCACGATACACAAGGGGCTGCAGCTCCGGCTTGTTTTCTAATCATTTTATCTGGCCCATGAGTGGGAGACAACTTCAAGAAGACCCTCTCCTAATGAGAGGAACTCAGGAGTCAGGGAGAGGAGGGGTGATGGGTGGAGACAGAGGCTTGGTGCCCCGGCTGCAGTGGAAGTCTCTGGAAGACCAGGCAGAGTGAAGCCACACAGAGTGATGCCCAGGGTCACAGACCTGTCAGAGCTGCTGTTTGTTAGTTCAAGTCTGCTCTGAGGTGCTCTGTGTCAGCTCTGAGTGACAGGCGATCTGGGGTGCTCTGCAATGAGGGCTATGTGCACGGTTCCTGTGTGCCCAGCCCTGCCGGGGTACCTGCCCAGGGGAGCTCCGTATCCTGGGAAAGGCCTGACTATGAGAGCCACATGGGCTGCTGGGTAGATGCACAGGTGAGCTCCATAACCTGGGAGTGGCCTGACCATGAGAGCCCGGTGGGCTGCTGGGGACATGCCCAGGTTAGGCCCATATCCTGGGAGGGGCCTGACTACGAGAGCCCCATGTGCTGCTGGGTAGTTGCACAGGTGAGCTCCATAACCTGGGAGTGCCCTGACCATGAGAGCCCCGTTGGCTGCTGGGGACCTGCCCCGGTGAGCTCCATATCCTGGGAGGGGCCTGACCACGAGAGCCCCATGGGCTGCTGGGTAGATGCACAGGTGAGCTCCATAACCTGGGAGTGGCCTGACCATGAGAGCCCCGTGGGCTGCTGGGAACATCCCCAGGTTAGGCCCATATCCTGGAAGGGGCCTGACTACGGGAGCCCCATGTGCTGCTGGGTAGTTGCGCAGGTGAACTCCGTAACCTGGGAGTGGCCTGACCACCAGAGCCCCGTGGGCGGCTGGGGACCTGGTAAAGGATGTCAGGACAGTCAGTGAAGCCACCGAGGATCTACATCCAGTAGTTCCTAATTCCTACACCCTGCTGGTCATTCTACCATCCACCAGGACATGGTATTCTGTATTAGAATTCAATGATGCCTTCTTCTCTATTCCATTGGTCCCAGAAAGGCTCTGCTGCCTTAGTAACCAGATTTGGGAATGGAGAAATGCTGCTGCCTTGTGGCCGTTTCACACAACAGCAGCTTTAAACCCAGTGCTAATGGTCACTAAATATTCACACTCATTGCAGGCCTGTAAATGACACCTGCCCTCAAAAACAATCCTGGGGTCGAAAATTGACCCCAAAATTCAAAAGAGGGCAACCATCCAAGAAGACAATTTCAAGAGGTTAATTGTACTCTCCGTTTTTTTCTGTTTTTCTGTAGCAGAAATTTTAAAAGGCGTGGAAAAATGCTGAACATTAGGAATAATTAAAGATACGCAAATCCAAATTACAAAAACCTATCAGCTCATACCAGTCAGAATGGCCATCAGCAAAAATTCTGCAAACAATAAATGCTGAAGGGGTTTTGGAGCAATGCCTACCCTTGGTTCAACGTGGGACATGAGCCAATAATGTAAAGGTAAATACTGAGCTACCATTCAATCAAGCATACCCACTGCTGGGCCTATCACCTGAGGGGATGAGAATCAAAAAGACACAGGCTGGGCTTCACTGGTGGCGCAGTGGTTGAGAGTCCGCCTGCCAATGCAGGAGACATGGGTTCATGCCCCGTTTCGGGAAGATCCCACATGCCGCGGAGCGGCTGGTCCCGTGAGCTATGGCCGCTGGGCCTGAGCATCCGGAGCCTGTGCTCTGCAAGGGGAGGGTCCACAGCAGTGAGAGGCACACGTACGACGCACAAAATAAATAAATAAATAAAGACACAGGCTGGCAATCCTGCACTCCAGCAATATTTACCATAGCCAACACTTGGAAGCTACGAAAATGTCCATCAACAGAGGAATGCACAAAGGAAAAGTGGTCCATGTGCACAATGGAATAGGACTCCAATAAAAAAATATAAATTCAATTTATAAAACAAACATAAGTAAGGACACATCAGGTTTGGGGGTCACATTCCACTCTAATATATAACCGAGGAACACCACTGTCAGGATGGTCTGTTTCCGTAGTTACCAGATTGGGAAAAGCAGAAATGCTGACGCCCTCTGGCCATTACCTGCAACAGCAGCTTTAAAACGTGTGCTGAGGCTCACTTCTTATGCACCAGTACTGGAGGTCTGTAAATGAAACCTGCCCTCAAAATGTCTTGAGGGAGGTAATGGCCAAAATATTTCTAAATGTCACACATACTTCACGAAAACAATTTGAAGAGGTAAGCTGTCCTCACAGTTTGAAGAAAACAAGGACATGCCAGAAAGCTGAATTTCAAGTGATTATGAGACGCATGCAAATCCAACCACAAAGTGGTATCAGCTCACATTAGTCAGAATAAACATCAGCAAAAAAATCTACAAACAATAAATGCTGAGGGTGTTGTGGAGAAGTGCATACCGTCAACTTTAAGTGTGACATATCCTGGTAAGAGCCACTAATGAGAACAGAATGGAGGTGCCTCTATAAGGTAAACATTTTGCTACCATATGATCCAGCAGGCCCACTCCTGGGCCTATAACCTAAGAAGACAGAATTGCAAAGACACAGGCAGGCAAATGTGCATTGCCGCAGCATTACAATAGCCATGACATGGAAGCAACCAAAAAGTCCATCAACAGATGAGTGGACCAAGAAGAACTGGTACATGTACAGACGGAATATTAGCCAAGGAAAAAAAGGACACAATGCCATGTGCAGCACCGTAGATGAGTCTAGAGGTAATCACATGACTTGTAGTAAGTCAGAAAAAGAAAGACACATATCATATGATATCACTTATAGGTGTTAGATAAAAATTGATACCAGTGAAGATACTTCCACAGAGAAGGGCAATCACAGATTCATTAAACAAACTTATGGTTCACCAATGGAAAGGTGTGAGGATTGGATACATTAGGATATTGGCGTTAACAGACATATACAAACACAGGTGAAATATATAATCACCAAGACCTACGAAATACCAAGAGAAGACTACTCAACATTCTGTCATAAGGTACGTGGGAAAAGGATCCCAGGAAGAACAGACATATGTATATGTGTAAAAGAACCATATCTTGCACACCTACAACAAGCCAAACATTTTAATCAAACTTGCTGTGATATAAAAATAAAAATTAAATTTAAAGAAAGAACAAGAATAGTGAGACAAACATAAGGGGCTTTCTCCTGGCACATTCCCTTCTAAATTACAACCTAGAACCCGACTTCCATTGAGGCTCTGTTGCCCTAGTAACCAGATTTGGTAAAGGAGAACTGCTGCCACCTTGTGGCCGTTTCACACAACAGCAGCTTTAATCCCAGCGCTAATGGTCAGTGGATATTCAAAATAATCGCAGGCCTGTAAATGACACCTGCTCTGAAAACAAATCCTGGGGTCGTATATCGACCAAAAATTTCAAAAGACGTCCACATTTCAAAACGACAGTTTCAAGAGACACATTTTATGCACATTTGTGTTCTGCATCTTTTTCTTTCTTTCTTTCTTTGTTAAAACAACGGGAATGGAAAAAGGCAACCCTCAGAATGGGAGAAAATATTTGCGAACGAATCAACGGACAAAGGTTTAATCTCCAATATATATAAACAGCTCATGCAGCTTAATATTAGAAAAACAAACAACCCAATACAAAAATGGGTAGAACATCTAAATTGACCTTTCTTCAAAGAAGACACAGAGATGGCCAAGATGCACATGAAAAGCTGCTCAACATCACTAATTATTAGAGAAATGCAAATCCAAACTACAATGAGGTATCACCTCACACCTGTTAGAATGGGCATCATCAGAAAATCTACAAACAACAAATGCTGGGGAGGGTGTGGACAAAAGGAACCCTCTTCCACTACTGGTGGGAATGTAAATTGATACAGTCACTGTGGAGAACAGTATGGAGGTTCCTTAAAAAACGAAAAATAGAATTACCATACGATCCAGCAATCCCACTTCTGGGCATAAACCCAGAGAAAACCATAAATCAAAAAGACACATTCACCACAATGTTCATTGCAGCACTATTTACAATAGCCAGGTAATGGAAGCAACCTAAATGCCCACAGACAGAGGAATGGATAAAGATGTGGTACATATATAAAATGGAATATTACTCAGCCATAAAAAGGAATGAAACTGGATCATTTGTAGAGACGTCGATGGACCTAGAGACTGTCATACAGACTGAAGTAAGTCAGAAAGAGAAAAACAAAGATTGTATATTAATGCATATATGTGGAACCTAGAGAAATGGTACAGATGAACAGGTTTGCAGGGCAGGAATAGAGACACAGAGGTAGAGAACAAACCTATGGACATCAAGGAGGGGAAGCCATGGGGTGGTGGTGGTGGGATGAGTTGGGAGACTGAGATTGACCTGTATACATGTATATGTATAATATAGATAACTAATAATAACCTGCTGTATAAAAAATAAATAAAATAAAATTTCAAAAAATTTTAAAATAAATAAAATTGAAAAATAAAACAGAAAAATGTTCTTCCCTTCACAAAGATGTATTTATATGAATGAATAATTTCCATGCTTATATCTATAAATACATTAAAGAGGAATAAACTCTACCTTGAACCAAAAAAGAAAAAGAAACAGACACCACCAGTTATACAGAGGAAAATCCTATCAGGGCACTTGCTCCAGTGGTCAACAATTCTGAACATCTGCCATGCAGCCAGCAGCCCCCCGCAAGGAGCGTCCTCATTGCAAAGCTGGGGGACCGTGCCGAGGCGTCTGTGAGTAAACGTGAGTTGAGCCCCAGGCCAGCTGCTGCTGAACTGTCCCCACCCTTCCCAGGTAAAACACCTGAATATGTACAAGGACTTGAAAACCTAGAGGAAGGGCCCTGGAGCCACACCAGCGACAGCACGCAGGCCGACTTGGTGCCTGCAGTCCAGCCAGGATGGTCCTGGCCCCGGGCGCTCTTCTGGAAGCTTTCCATTTCCCTGCCTGAGTTACCCCTCCTGTCCCGGCCCCCACTGCTTTTTTCCTTCCTCACCTCTGCCCGGGGAGCAATTCCAGAGATAGGTATGGGTGACACATCCTCTTCTTTAGCAGATGGCAGCCTGGCAACTCCTGCAGAAAGTCCAGCAGAGCCCCACTGACACCGGGCCTCCCACAAAGCTGTGGCCCCTCACTCACTCCCACCAGCACAGCCCCGAGACTGCTGACGGGGCAGAGAATATGGCGTCAGGCACAGCTGCAGGGGCTCTTGCTGCCTGGAGCGGTGTTTATATTGACCTCAACCCAGGCACACCTGGGGAGGGCTGGCCGGCAGGGTCAGGCTGCCCAGGTCAGCCAATCCTCACCCCTCAGGGGCTCACATTGCCGAAAATGGACCTCGCTGAACCGGCCACGTCCAAGGAACAGCTGTGGGCTCCTGAGAGTCACGATACACAAGGGGCTGCAGCTCCGGCTTGTTTTCTAATCATTTTATCTGGCCCATGAGTGGGAGACAACTTCAAGAAGACCCTCTCCTAATGAGAGGAACTCAGGAGTCAGGGAGAGGAGGGGTGATGGGTGGAGACAGAGGCTTGGTGCCCCGGCTGCAGTGGAAGTCTCTGGAAGACCAGGCTGAGTGAAGCCACACAGAGTGATGCCCAGGGTCACAGACCTGTCAGAGCTGCTGTTTGTTAGTTCAAGTCTGCTCTGAGGTGCTCTGTGTCAGCTCTGAGTGACAGGCGATCTGGGGTGCTCTGCAATGAGGGCTATGTGCATGGTTCCTGTGTGCCCAGCCCTGCCGGGGTACCTGCCCAGGGGAGCTCCGTATCCTGGGAAAGGCCTGACTATGAGAGCCACATGGGCTGCTGGGTAGATGCACAGGTGAGCTCCATAACCTGGGAGTGGCCTCACCATGAGAGCCCGGTGGGCTGCTGGGGACATGCCCAGGTTAGGCCCATATCCTGGGAGGGGCCTGACCACGAGAGCCCCATGGGCTGCTGGGTAGATGCACAGGTGAGCTCCATAACCTGGGAGTGGCCTGACCATGAGAGCCCCGTGGGCTGCTGGGGACATGCCCAGGTTAGGCCCATATCCTGGAAGGGGCCTGACTACGAGAGCCCCATGTGCTGCTGGGTAGTTGCGCAGGTGAACTCCGTAACCTGGGAGTGGCCTGACCACCAGAGCCCCGTGGGCGGCTGGGGACCTGGTAAAGGATGTCAGGACAGTCAGTGAAGCCACCGAGGATCTACATCCAGTAGTTCCTAATTCCTACACCCTGCTGGTCATTCTACCATCCACCAGGACATGGTATTCTGTATTAGAATTCAATGATGCCTTCTTCTGTATTCCATTGGTCCCAGAAAGGCTCTGCTGCCCTAGTAACCAGATTTGGGAATGGAGAAATGCTGCTGCCTTGTGGCCGTTTCACACAACAGCAGCTTTAAACCCAGTGCTAATGGTCACTAAATATTCACACTCATTGCAGGCCTGTAAATGACACCTGCCCTCAAAAACAATCCTGGGGTCGAAAATTGACCCCAAAATTCAAAAGAGGGCAACCATCCAAGAAGACAATTTCAAGAGGTTAATTGTACTCTCCGTTTTTTTCTGTTTTTCTGTAGCAGAAATTTTAAAAGGCGTGGAAAAATGCTGAACATTAGGAATAATTAAAGATACGCAAATCCAAATTACAAAAACCTATCAGCTCATACCAGTCAGAATGGCCATCAGCAAAAATTCTGCAAACAATAAATGCTGAAGGGGTTTTGGAGCAATGCCTACCCTTGGTTCAACGTGGGACATGAGCCAATAATGTAAAGGTAAATACTGAGCTACCATTCAATCAAGCATACCCACTGCTGGGCCTATCACCTGAGGGGATGAGAATCAAAAAGACACAGGCTGGGCTTCACTGGTGGCGCAGTGGTTGAGAGTCCGCCTGCCAATGCAGGAGACATGGGTTCATGCCCCGTTTCGGGAAGATCCCACATGCCGCGGAGCGGCTGGTCCCGTGAGCTATGGCCGCTGGGCCTGAGCATCCGGAGCCTGTGCTCTGCAAGGGGAGGGTCCACAGCAGTGAGAGGCACACGTACGACGCACAAAATAAATAAATAAATAAAGACACAGGCTGGCAATCCTGCACTCCAGCAATATTTACCATAGCCAACACTTGGAAGCTACGAAAATGTCCATCAACAGAGGAATGCACAAAGGAAAAGTGGTCCATGTGCACAATGGAATAGGACTCCAATAAAAAAATATAAATTCAATTTATAAAACAAACATAAGTAAGGACACATCAGGTTTTGGGGTCACATTCCACTCTAATATATAACCGAGGAACACCACTGTCAGGATGGTCTGTTTCCGTAGTTACCAGATTGGGAAAAGCAGAAATGCTGACGCCCTCTGGCCATTACCTGCAACAGCAGCTTTAAAACACGTGCTGAAGCTCACTTCTTATGCACCAGTACTGGAGGTCTGTAAATGAAACCTGCCCTCAAAATGTCTTGAGGGAGGTAATGGCCAAAATATTTCTAAATGTCACACATACTTCACGAAAACAATTTGAAGAGGTAAGCTGTCCTCACAGTTTGAAGAAAAAAAGGACATGCCAGAAAGCTGAATTTCAAGTGATTATGAGACGCATGCAAATCCAACCACAAAGTGGTATCAGCTCACATTAGTCAGAATAAACATCAGCAAAAAAATCTACAAACAATAAATGCTGAGGGTGTTGTGGAGAAGTGCATACCGTCAACTTTAAGTGTGACATATCCTGGTCAGAGCCACTAATGAGAACAGAATGGAGGTGCCTCTATACGGTAAACATTTTGCTACCATATGATCCAGCAGGCCCACTCCTGGGCCTATAACCTAAGAAGACAGAATTGCAAAGACACAGGCAGGCAAATGTGCATTGCCGCAGCATTACAATAGCCATGACATGGAAGCAACCAAAAAGTCCATCAACAGATGAGTGGACCAAGAAGAACTGGTACATGTACAGACGGAATATTAGCCAAGGAAAAAAAGGACACAATGCCATGTGCAGCACCGTAGATGAGTCTAGAGGTAATCACATGACTTGTAGTAAGTCAGAAAAAGAAAGACACATATCATATGATATCACTTATAGGTGTTAGATAAAAATTGATACCAGTGAAGATACTTCCACAGAGAAGGGCAATCACAGATTCATTAAACAAACTTATGGTTCACCAATGGAAAGGTGTGAGGATTGGATACATTAGGATATTGGCGTTAACAGACATATACAAACACAGGTGAAATATATAATCACCAAGACCTACGAAATACCAAGAGAAGACTACTCAACATTCTGTCATAAGGTACGTGGGAAAAGGATCCCAGGAAGAACAGACATATGTATATGTGTAAAAGAACCATATCTTGCACACCTACAACAAGCCAAACATTTTAATCAAACTTGCTGTGATATAAAAATAAAAATTAAATTTAAAGAAAGAACAAGAATAGTGAGACAAACATAAGGGGCTTTCTCCTGGCACATTCCCTTCTAAATTACAACCTAGAACCCGACTTCCATTGAGGCTCTGTTGCCCTAGTAACCAGATTTGGTAAAGGAGAACTGCTGCCACCTTGTGGCCGTTTCACACAACAGCAGCTTTAATCCCAGCGCTAATGGTCAGTGGATATTCAAAATAATCGCAGGCCTGTAAATGACACCTGCTCTGAAAACAAATCCTGGGGTCGTATATCGACCAAAAATTTCAAAAGACGTCCACATTTCAAAACGACAGTTTCAAGAGACACATTTTATGCACATTTGTGTTCTGCATCTTTTTCTTTCTTTCTTTCTTTGTTAAAACAACGGGAATGGAAAAAGGCAACCCTCAGAATGGGAGAAAATATTTGCGAACGAATCAACGGACAAAGGTTTAATCTCCAATATATATAAACAGCTCATGCAGCTTAATATTAGAAAAACAAACAACCCAATACAAAAATGGGTAGAACATCTAAATTGACCTTTCTTCAAAGAAGACACAGAGATGGCCAAGATGCACATGAAAAGCTGCTCAACATCACTAATTATTAGAGAAATGCAAATCCAAACTACAATGAGGTATCACCTCACACCTGTTAGAATGGGCATCATCAGAAAATCTACAAACAACAAATGCTGGGGAGGGTGTGGACAAAAGGAACCCTCTTCCACTACTGGTGGGAATGTAAATTGATACAGTCACTGTGGAGAACAGTATGGAGGTTCCTTAAAAAACGAAAAATAGAATTACCATACGATCCAGCAATCCCACTTCTGGGCATAAACCCAGAGAAAACCATAAATCAAAAAGACACATTCACCACAATGTTCATTGCAGCACTATTTACAATAGCCAGGTAATGGAAGCAACCTAAATGCCCACAGACAGAGGAATGGATAAAGATGTGGTACATATATAAAATGGAATATTACTCAGCCATAAAAAGGAATGAAACTGGATCATTTGTAGAGACGTCGATGGACCTAGAGACTGTCATACAGACTGAAGTAAGTCAGAAAGAGAAAAACAAAGATTGTATATTAATGCATATATGTGGAACCTAGAGAAATGGTACAGATGAACAGGTTTGCAGGGCAGGAATAGAGACACAGAGGTAGAGAACAAACCTATGGACATCAAGGAGGGGAAGCCATGGGGTGGTGGTGGTGGGATGAGTTGGGAGACTGAGATTGACCTGTATACATGTATATGTATAATATAGATAACTAATAATAACCTGCTGTATAAAAAATAAATAAAATAAAATTTCAAAAAATTTTAAAATAAATAAAATTGAAAAATAAAACAGAAAAATGTTCTTCCCTTCACAAAGATGTATTTATATGAATGAATAATTTCCATGCTTATATCTATAAATACATTAAAGAGGAATAAACTCTACCTTGAACCAAAAAAGAAAAAGAAACAGACACCACCAGTTATACAGAGGAAAATCCTATCAGGGCACTTGCTCCAGTGGTCAACAATTCTGAACATCTGCCATGCAGCCAGCAGCCCCCCGCAAGGAGCGTCCTCATTGCAAAGCTGGGGGACCGTGCCGAGGCGTCTGTGAGTAAACGTGAGTTGAGCCCCAGGCCAGCTGCTGCTGAACTGTCCCCACCCTTCCCAGGTAAAACACCTGAATATGTACAAGGACTTGAAAACCTAGAGGAAGGGCCCTGGAGCCACACCAGCGACAGCACGCAGGCCGACTTGGTGCCTGCAGTCCAGCCAGGATGGTCCTGGCCCCGGGCGCTCTTCTGGAAGCTTTCCATTTCCCTGCCTGAGTTACCCCTCCTGTCCCGGCCCCCACTGCTTTTTTCCTTCCTCACCTCTGCCCGGGGAGCAATTCCAGAGATAGGTATGGGTGACACATCCTCTTCTTTAGCAGATGGCAGCCTGGCAACTCCTGCAGAAAGTCCAGCAGAGCCCCACTGACACCGGGCCTCCCACAAAGCTGTGGCCCCTCACTCACTCCCACCAGCACAGCCCCGAGACTGCTGACGGGGCAGAGAATATGGCGTCAGGCACAGCTGCAGGGGCTCTTGCTGCCTGGAGCGGTGTTTATATTGACCTCAACCCAGGCACACCTGGGGAGGGCTGGCCGGCAGGGTCAGGCTGCCCAGGTCAGCCAATCCTCACCCCTCAGGGGCTCACATTGCCGAAAATGGACCTCGCTGAACCGGCCACGTCCAAGGAACAGCTGTGGGCTCCTGAGAGTCACGATACACAAGGGGCTGCAGCTCCGGCTTGTTTTCTAATCATTTTATCTGGCCCATGAGTGGGAGACAACTTCAAGAAGACCCTCTCCTAATGAGAGGAACTCAGGAGTCAGGGAGAGGAGGGGTGATGGGTGGAGACAGAGGCTTGGTGCCCCGGCTGCAGTGGAAGTCTCTGGAAGACCAGGCTGAGTGAAGCCACACAGAGTGATGCCCAGGGTCACAGACCTGTCAGAGCTGCTGTTTGTTAGTTCAAGTCTGCTCTGAGGTGCTCTGTGTCAGCTCTGAGTGACAGGCGATCTGGGGTGCTCTGCAATGAGGGCTATGTGCATGGTTCCTGTGTGCCCAGCCCTGCCGGGGTACCTGCCCAGGGGAGCTCCGTATCCTGGGAAAGGCCTGACTATGAGAGCCACATGGGCTGCTGGGTAGATGCACAGGTGAGCTCCATAACCTGGGAGTGGCCTCACCATGAGAGCCCGGTGGGCTGCTGGGGACATGCCCAGGTTAGGCCCATATCCTGGGAGGGGCCTGACCACGAGAGCCCCATGGGCTGCTGGGTAGATGCACAGGTGAGCTCCATAACCTGGGAGTGGCCTCACCATGAGAGCCCCGTGGGCTGCTGGGGACATGCCCAGGTTAGGCCCATATCCTGGAAGGGGCCTGACTACGAGAGCCCCATGTGCTGCTGGGTAGTTGCGCAGGTGAACTCCGTAACCTGGGAGTGGCCTGACCACCAGAGCCCCGTGGGCGGCTGGGGACCTGGTAAAGGATGTCAGGACAGTCAGTGAAGCCACCGAGGATCTACATCCAGTAGTTCCTAATTCCTACACCCTGCTGGTCATTCTACCATCCACCAGGACATGGTATTCTGTATTAGAATTCAATGATGCCTTCTTCTGTATTCCATTGGTCCCAGAAAGGCTCTGCTGCCCTAGTAACCAGATTTGGGAATGGAGAAATGCTGCTGCCTTGTGGCCGTTTCACACAACAGCAGCTTTAAACCCAGTGCTAATGGTCACTAAATATTCACACTCATTGCAGGCCTGTAAATGACACCTGCCCTCAAAAACAATCCTGGGGTCGAAAATTGACCCCAAAATTCAAAAGAGGGCAACCATCCAAGAAGACAATTTCAAGAGGTTAATTGTACTCTCCGTTTTTTTCTGTTTTTCTGTAGCAGAAATTTTAAAAGGCGTGGAAAAATGCTGAACATTAGGAATAATTAAAGATACGCAAATCCAAATTACAAAAACCTATCAGCTCATACCAGTCAGAATGGCCATCAGCAAAAATTCTGCAAACAATAAATGCTGAAGGGGTTTTGGAGCAATGCCTACCCTTGGTTCAACGTGGGACATGAGCCAATAATGTAAAGGTAAATACTGAGCTACCATTCAATCAAGCATACCCACTGCTGGGCCTATCACCTGAGGGGATGAGAATCAAAAAGACACAGGCTGGGCTTCACTGGTGGCGCAGTGGTTGAGAGTCCGCCTGCCAATGCAGGAGACATGGGTTCATGCCCCGTTTCGGGAAGATCCCACATGCCGCGGAGCGGCTGGTCCCGTGAGCTATGGCCGCTGGGCCTGAGCATCCGGAGCCTGTGCTCTGCAAGGGGAGGGTCCACAGCAGTGAGAGGCACACGTACGACGCACAAAATAAATAAATAAATAAAGACACAGGCTGGCAATCCTGCACTCCAGCAATATTTACCATAGCCAACACTTGGAAGCTACGAAAATGTCCATCAACAGAGGAATGCACAAAGGAAAAGTGGTCCATGTGCACAATGGAATAGGACTCCAATAAAAAAATATAAATTCAATTTATAAAACAAACATAAGTAAGGACACATCAGGTTTTGGGGTCACATTCCACTCTAATATATAACCGAGGAACACCACTGTCAGGATGGTCTGTTTCCGTAGTTACCAGATTGGGAAAAGCAGAAATGCTGACGCCCTCTGGCCATTACCTGCAACAGCAGCTTTAAAACACGTGCTGAAGCTCACTTCTTATGCACCAGTACTGGAGGTCTGTAAATGAAACCTGCCCTCAAAATGTCTTGAGGGAGGTAATGGCCAAAATATTTCTAAATGTCACACATACTTCACGAAAACAATTTGAAGAGGTAAGCTGTCCTCACAGTTTGAAGAAAAAAAGGACATGCCAGAAAGCTGAATTTCAAGTGATTATGAGACGCATGCAAATCCAACCACAAAGTGGTATCAGCTCACATTAGTCAGAATAAACATCAGCAAAAAAATCTACAAACAATAAATGCTGAGGGTGTTGTGGAGAAGTGCATACCGTCAACTTTAAGTGTGACATATCCTGGTCAGAGCCACTAATGAGAACAGAATGGAGGTGCCTCTATACGGTAAACATTTTGCTACCATATGATCCAGCAGGCCCACTCCTGGGCCTATAACCTAAGAAGACAGAATTGCAAAGACACAGGCAGGCAAATGTGCATTGCCGCAGCATTACAATAGCCATGACATGGAAGCAACCAAAAAGTCCATCAACAGATGAGTGGACCAAGAAGAACTGGTACATGTACAGACGGAATATTAGCCAAGGAAAAAAAGGACACAATGCCATGTGCAGCACCGTAGATGAGTCTAGAGGTAATCACATGACTTGTAGTAAGTCAGAAAAAGAAAGACACATATCATATGATATCACTTATAGGTGTTAGATAAAAATTGATACCAGTGAAGATACTTCCACAGAGAAGGGCAATCACAGATTCATTAAACAAACTTATGGTTCACCAATGGAAAGGTGTGAGGATTGGATACATTAGGATATTGGCGTTAACAGACATATACAAACACAGGTGAAATATATAATCACCAAGACCTACGAAATACCAAGAGAAGACTACTCAACATTCTGTCATAAGGTACGTGGGAAAAGGGTCCCAGGAAGAACAGACATATGTATATGTGTAAAAGAACCATATCTTGCACACCTACAACAAGCCAAACATTTTAATCAAACTTGCTGTGATATAAAAATAAAAATTAAATTTAAAGAAAGAACAAGAATAGTGAGACAAACATAAGGGGCTTTCTCCTGGCACATTCCCTTCTAAATTACAACCTAGAACCCGACTTCCATTGAGGCTCTGTTGCCCTAGTAACCAGATTTGGTAAAGGAGAACTGCTGCCACCTTGTGGCCGTTTCACACAACAGCAGCTTTAATCCCAGCGCTAATGGTCAGTGGATATTCAAAATAATCGCAGGCCTGTAAATGACACCTGCTCTGAAAACAAATCCTGGGGTCGTATATCGACCAAAAATTTCAAAAGACGTCCACATTTCAAAACGACAGTTTCAAGAGACATATTTTATGCACATTTGTGTTCTGCATCTTTTTCTTTCTTTCTTTTTTTGTTAAAACAACGGGAATGGAAAAAGGCAACCCTCAGAATGGGAGAAAATATTTGCGAACGAATCAACGGACAAAGGTTTAATCTCCAATATATATAAACAGCTCATGCAGCTTAATATTAAAAAAACAAACAACCCAATACAAAAATGGGTAGAACATCTAAATTGACCTTTCTTCAAAGAAGACACAGAGATGGCCAAGATGCACATGAAAAGCTGCTCAACATCACTAATTATTAGAGAAATGCAAATCCAAACTACAATGAGGTATCACCTCACACCTGTTAGAATGGGCATCATCAGAAAATCTACAAACAACAAATGCTGGGGAGGGTGTGGACAAAAGGAACCCTCTTCCACTACAGGTGGGAATGTAAATCGATACAGTCACTGTGAAGAACAGTATGGAGGTTCCTTAAAAAACGAAAAATAGAATTACCATACGATCCAGCAATCCCACTTCTGGGCATAAACCCAGAGAAAACCATAAATCAAAAAGACACATTCACCACAATGTTCATTGCAGCACTATTTACAATAGCCAGGTAATGGAAGCAACCTAAATGCCCACAGACAGAGGAATGGATAAAGATGTGGTACATATATAAAATGGAATATTACTCAGCCATAAAAAGGAATGAAACTGGATCATTTGTAGAGACGTCGATGGACCTAGA
Source organism: Mesoplodon bidens (assembly GCF_964165515.1). Lineage (NCBI taxonomy): Eukaryota > Metazoa > Chordata > Mammalia > Artiodactyla > Ziphiidae > Mesoplodon > Mesoplodon bidens. The sequence goes on along the minus strand of NC_138176.1, from coordinate 124,091,593 downwards.
GACTGTCATACAGACTGAAGTAAGTCAGAAAGAGAAAAACAAAGATTGTATATTAATGCATATATGTGGAACCTAGAGAAATGGTACAGATGAACAGGTTTGCAGGGCAGAAATAGAGACACAGAGGTAGAGAACAAACCTATGGACATCAAGGAGGGGAAGCCATGGGGTGGTGGTGGTGGGATGAGTTGGGAGACTGAGATTGACCTGTATACATGTATATGTATAATATAGATAACTAATAATAACCTGCTGTATAAAAAATAAATAAAATAAAATTTCAAAAATTTTTAAAATAAATAAAATTGAAAAATAAAACAGAAAAATGTTCTTCCCTTCACAAAGATGTATTTATATGAATGAATAATTTCCATGCTTATATCTATAAATACATTAAAGAGGAATAAACTCTACCTTGAACCAAAAAAGAAAAAAAAACAGACACCACCAGTTATACAGAGGAAAATCCTATCAGGGCACTTGCTCCAGTGGTCAACAATTCTGAACATCTGCCATGCAGCCAGCAGCCCCCCGCAAGGAGCGTCCTCATTGCAAAGCTGGGGGACCGTGCCGAGGCGTCTGTGAGTAAATGTGAGTTGAGCCCCAGGACAGCTGCTGCTGAACTGTCCGCACCCTTCCCAGGTAAAACACCTGAATATGTACAAGGACTTGAAAACCTAGAGGAAGTGCCCTGGAGCCACACCAGCGACAGCACGCAGGCCGACTTGGTGCCTGCAGTCCAGCCAGGATGGTCCTGGCCCCGGGCGCTCTTCTGGAAGCTTTCCATTTCCCTGCCTGAGTTACCCCTCCAGTCCCGGCCCCCACTGCTTTTTTCCTTCCTCACCTCTGCCCGGGGAGCAATTCCAGAGATAGGTATGGGTGACACATCCTCTTCTTTAGCAGATGGCAGCCTGGCAACTCCTGCAGAAAGTCCAGCAGAGCCCCACTGACACCGGGCCTCCCACAAAGCTGTGGCCCCTCACTCACTCCCACCAGCACAGCCCCGAGACTGCTGACGGGGCAGAGAATATGGCGTCAGGCACAGCTGCAGGGGCTCTTGCTGCCTGGAGCGGTGTTTATATTGACCTCAACCCAGGCACACCTGGGGAGGGCTGGCCGGCAGGGTCAGGCTGCCCAGGTCAGCCAATCCTCACCCCTCAGGGGCTCACATTGCCGAAAATGGACCTCGCTGAACCGGCCACGTCCAAGGAACAGGTGTGGGCTCCTGAGAGTCACGATACACAAGGGGCTGCAGCTCCGGCTTGTTTTCTAATCATTTTATCTGGCCCATGAGTGGGAGACAACTTCAAGAAGACCCTCTCCTAATGAGAGGAACTCAGGAGTCAGGGAGAGGAGGGGTGATGGGTGGAGACAGAGGCTTGGTGCCCCGGCTGCAGTGGAAGTCTCTGGAAGACCAGGCAGAGTGAAGCCACACAGAGTGATGCCCAGGGTCACAGACCTGTCAGAGCTGCTGTTTGTTAGTTCAAGTCTGCTCTGAGGTGCTCTGTGTCAGCTCTGAGTGACAGGCGATCTGGGGTGCTCTGCAATGAGGGCTATGTGCATGGTTCCTGTGTGCCCAGCCCTGCCGGGGTACCTGCCCAGGGGAGCTCCGTATCCTGGGAAAGGCCTGACTATGAGAGCCACATGGGCTGCTGGGTAGATGCACAGGTGAGCTCCATAACCTGGGAGTGGCCTGACCATGAGAGCCCGGTGGGCTGCTGGGGACATGCCCAGGTTAGGCCCATATCCTGGGAGGGGCCTGACTACAAGAGCCCCATGTGCTGCTGGGTAGTTGCACAGGTGAGCTCCATAACCTGGGAGTGCCCTGACCATGAGAGCCCCGTTGGCTGCTGGGGACCTGCCCCGGTGAGCTCCATATCCTGGGAGGGGCCTGACCACGAGAGCCCCATGGGCTGCTGGGTAGATGCACAGGTGAGCTCCATAACCTGGGAGTGGCCTCACCATGAGAGCCCCGTGGGCTGCTGGGGACATGCCCAGGTTAGGCCCATATCCTGGAAGGGGCCTGACTACGAGAGCCCCATGTGCTGCTGGGTAGTTGCGCAGGTGAACTCCGTAACCTGGGAGTGGCCTGACCACCAGAGCCCCGTGGGCGGCTGGGGACCTGGTAAAGGATGTCAGGACAGTCAGTGAAGCCACCGAGGATCTACATCCAGTAGTTCCTAATTCCTACACCCTGCTGGTCATTCTACCATCCACCAGGACATGGTATTCTGTATTAGAATTCAATGATGCCTTCTTCTGTATTCCATTGGTCCCAGAAAGGCTCTGCTGCCCTAGTAACCAGATTTGGGAATGGAGAAATGCTGCTGCCTTGTGACCGTTTCACACAACAGCAGCTTTAAACCCAGTGCTAATGGTCACTAAATATTCACACTCATTGCAGGCCTGTAAATGACACCTGCCCTCAAAAACAATCCTGGGGTCGAAAATTGACCCCAAAATTCAAAAGAGGGCAACCATCCAAGAAGACAATTTCAAGAGGTTAATTGTACTCTCCGTTTTTTTCTGTTTTTCTGTAGCAGAAATTTTAAAAGGCGTGGAAAAATGCTGAACATTAGGAATAATTAAAGATACGCAAATCCAAATTACAAAAACCTATCAGCTCATACCAGTCAGAATGGCCATCAGCAAAAATTCTGCAAACAATAAATGCTGAAGGGGTTTTGGAGCAATGCCTACCCTTGGTTCAACGTGGGACATGAGCCAATAATGTAAAGGTAAATACTGAGCTACCATTCAATCAAGCATACCCACTGCTGGGCCTATCACCTGAGGGGATGAGAATCAAAAAGACACAGGCTGGGCTTCACTGGTGGCGCAGTGGTTGAGAGTCCGCCTGCCAATGCAGGAGACATGGGTTCATGCCCCGTTTCGGGAAGATCCCACATGCCGCGGAGCGGCTGGTCCCGTGAGCTATGGCCGCTGGGCCTGAGCATCCGGAGCCTGTGCTCTGCAAGGGGAGGGTCCACAGCAGTGAGAGGCACACGTACGACGCACAAAATAAATAAATAAATAAAGACACAGGCTGGCAATCCTGCACTCCAGCAATATTTACCATAGCCAACACTTGGAAGCTACGAAAATGTCCATCAACAGAGGAATGCACAAAGGAAAAGTGGTCCATGTGCACAATGGAATAGGACTCCAATAAAAAAATATAAATTCAATTTATAAAACAAACATAAGTAAGGACACATCAGGTTTGGGGGTCACATTCCACTCTAATATATAACCGAGGAACACCACTGTCAGGATGGTCTGTTTCCGTAGTTACCAGATTGGGAAAAGCAGAAATGCTGACGCCCTCTGGCCATTACCTGCAACAGCAGCTTTAAAACGTGTGCTGAGGCTCACTTCTTATGCACCAGTACTGGAGGTCTGTAAATGAAACCTGCCCTCAAAATGTCTTGAGGGAGGTAATGGCCAAAATATTTCTAAATGTCACACATACTTCACGAAAACAATTTGAAGAGGTAAGCTGTCCTCACAGTTTGAAGAAAACAAGGACATGCCAGAAAGCTGAATTTCAAGTGATTATGAGACGCATGCAAATCCAACCACAAAGTGGTATCAGCTCACATTAGTCAGAATAAACATCAGCAAAAAAATCTACAAACAATAAATGCTGAGGGTGTTGTGGAGAAGTGCATACCATCAACTTTAAGTGTGACATATCCTGGTAAGAGCCACTAATGAGAACAGAATGGAGGTGCCTCTATAAGGTAAACATTTTGCTACCATATGATCCAGCAGGCCCACTCCTGGGCCTATAACCTAAGAAGACAGAATTGCAAAGACACAGGCAGGCAAATGTGCATTGCCGCAGCATTACAATAGCCATGACATGGAAGCAACCAAAAAGTCCATCAACAGATGAGTGGACCAAGAAGAACTGGTACATGTACAGACGGAATATTAGCCAAGGAAAAAAAGGACACAATGCCATGTGCAGCACCGTAGATGAGTCTAGAGGTAATCACATGACTTGTAGTAAGTCAGAAAAAGAAAGACACATATCATATGATATCACTTATAGGTGTTAGATAAAAATTGATACCAGTGAAGATACTTCCACAGAGAAGGGCAATCACAGATTCATTAAACAAACTTATGGTTCACCAATGGAAAGGTGTGAGGATTGGATACATTAGGATATTGGCGTTAACAGACATATACAAACACAGGTGAAATATATAATCACCAAGACCTACGAAATACCAAGAGAAGACTACTCAACATTCTGTCATAAGGTACGTGGGAAAAGGATCCCAGGAAGAACAGACATATGTATATGTGTAAAAGAACCATATCTTGCACACCTACAACAAGCCAAACATTTTAATCAAACTTGCTGTGATATAAAAATAAAAATTAAATTTAAAGAAAGAACAAGAATAGTGAGACAAACATAAGGGGCTTTCTCCTGGCACATTCCCTTCTAAATTACAACCTAGAACCCGACTTCCATTGAGGCTCTGTTGCCCTAGTAACCAGATTTGGTAAAGGAGAACTGCTGCCACCTTGTGGCCGTTTCACACAACAGCAGCTTTAATCCCAGCGCTAATGGTCAGTGGATATTCAAAATAATCGCAGGCCTGTAAATGACACCTGCTCTGAAAACAAATCCTGGGGTCGTATATCGACCAAAAATTTCAAAAGACGTCCACATTTCAAAACGACAGTTTCAAGAGACACATTTTATGCACATTTGTGTTCTGCATCTTTTTCTTTCTTTCTTTCTTTGTTAAAACAACGGGAATGGAAAAAGGCAACCCTCAGAATGGGAGAAAATATTTGCGAACGAATCAATGGACAAAGGTTTAATCTCCAATATATATAAACAGCTCATGCAGCTTAATATTAGAAAAACAAACAACCCAATACAAAAATGGGTAGAACATCTAAATTGACCTTTCTTCAAAGAAGACACAGAGATGGCCAAGATGCACATGAAAAGCTGCTCAACATCACTAATTATTAGAGAAATGCAAATCCAAACTACAATGAGGTATCACCTCACACCTGTTAGAATGGGCATCATCAGAAAATCTACAAACAACAAATGCTGGGGAGGGTGTGGACAAAAGGAACCCTCTTCCACTACTGGTGGGAATGTAAATTGATACAGTCACTGTGGAGAACAGTATGGAGGTTCCTTAAAAAACGAAAAATAGAATTACCATACGATCCAGCAATCCCACTTCTGGGCATAAACCCAGAGAAAACCATAAATCAAAAAGACACATTCACCACAATGTTCATTGCAGCACTATTTACAATAGCCAGGTAATGGAAGCAACCTAAATGCCCACAGACAGAGGAATGGATAAAGATGTGGTACATATATAAAATGGAATATTACTCAGCCATAAAAAGGAATGAAACTGGATCATTTGTAGAGACGTCGATGGACCTAGAGACTGTCATACAGAGTGAAGTAAGTCAGAAAGAGAAAAACAAAGATTGTATATTAATGCATATATGTGGAACCTAGAGAAATGGTACAGATGAACAGGTTTGCAGGGCAGGAATAGAGACACAGAGGTAGAGAACAAACCTATGGACATCAAGGAGGGGAAGCCATGGGGTGGTGGTGGTGGGATGAGTTGGGAGACTGAGATTGACCTGTATACATGTATATGTATAATATAGATAACTAATAATAACCTGCTGTATAAAAAATAAATAAAATAAAATTTCAAAAATTTTTAAAATAAATAAAATTGAAAAATAAAACAGAAAAATGTTCTTCCCTTCACAAAGATGTATTTATATGAATGAATAATTTCCATGCTTATATCTATAAATACATTAAAGAGGAATAAACTCTACCTTGAACCAAAAAAGAAAAAGAAACAGACACCACCAGTTATACAGAGGAAAATCCTATCAGGGCACTTGCTCCAGTGGTCAACAATTCTGAACATCTGCCATGCAGCCAGCAGCCCCCCGCAAGGAGCGTCCTCATTGCAAAGCTGGGGGACCGTGCCGAGGCGTCTGTGAGTAAACGTGAGTTGAGCCCCAGGCCAGCTGCTGCTGAACTGTCCCCACCCTTCCCAGGTAAAACACCTGAATATGTACAAGGACTTGAAAACCTAGAGGAAGGGCCCTGGAGCCACACCAGCGACAGCACGCAGGCCGACTTGGTGCCTGCAGTCCAGCCAGGATGGTCCTGGCCCCGGGCGCTCTTCTGGAAGCTTTCCATTTCCCTGCCTGAGTTACCCCTCCTGTCCCGGCCCCCACTGCTTTTTTCCTTCCTCACCTCTGCCCGGGGAGCAATTCCAGAGATAGGTATGGGTGACACATCCTCTTCTTTAGCAGATGGCAGCCTGGCAACTCCTGCAGAAAGTCCAGCAGAGCCCCACTGACACCGGGCCTCCCACAAAGCTGTGGCCCCTCACTCACTCCCACCAGCACAGCCCCGAGACTGCTGACGGGGCAGAGAATATGGCGTCAGGCACAGCTGCAGGGGCTCTTGCTGCCTGGAGCGGTGTTTATATTGACCTCAACCCAGGCACACCTGGGGAGGGCTGGCCGGCAGGGTCAGGCTGCCCAGGTCAGCCAATCCTCACCCCTCAGGGGCTCACATTGCCGAAAATGGACCTCGCTGAACCGGCCACGTCCAAGGAACAGCTGTGGGCTCCTGAGAGTCACGATACACAAGGGGCTGCAGCTCCGGCTTGTTTTCTAATCATTTTATCTGGCCCATGAGTGGGAGACAACTTCAAGAAGACCCTCTCCTAATGAGAGGAACTCAGGAGTCAGGGAGAGGAGGGGTGATGGGTGGAGACAGAGGCTTGGTGCCCCGGCTGCAGTGGAAGTCTCTGGAAGACCAGGCAGAGTGAAGCCACACAGAGTGATGCCCAGGGTCACAGACCTGTCAGAGCTGCTGTTTGTTAGTTCAAGTCTGCTCTGAGGTGCTCTGTGTCAGCTCTGAGTGACAGGCGATCTGGGGTGCTCTGCAATGAGGGCTATGTGCATGGTTCCTGTGTGCCCAGCCCTGCCGGGGTACCTGCCCAGGGGAGCTCCGTATCCTGGGAAAGGCCTGACTATGAGAGCCACATGGGCTGCTGGGTAGATGCACAGGTGAGCTCCATAACCTGGGAGTGGCCTGACCATGAGAGCCCGGTGGGCTGCTGGGGACATGCCCAGGTTAGGCCCATATCCTGGGAGGGGCCTGACTACAAGAGCCCCATGTGCTGCTGGGTAGTTGCACAGGTGAGCTCCATAACCTGGGAGTGCCCTGACCATGAGAGCCCCGTTGGCTGCTGGGGACCTGCCCCGGTGAGCTCCATATCCTGGGAGGGGCCTGACCACGAGAGCCCCATGGGCTGCTGGGTAGATGCACAGGTGAGCTCCATAACCTGGGAGTGGCCTCACCATGAGAGCCCCGTGGGCTGCTGGGGACATGCCCAGGTTAGGCCCATATCCTGGAAGGGGCCTGACTACGAGAGCCCCATGTGCTGCTGGGTAGTTGCGCAGGTGAACTCCGTAACCTGGGAGTGGCCTGACCACCAGAGCCCCGTGGGCGGCTGGGGACCTGGTAAAGGATGTCAGGACAGTCAGTGAAGCCACCGAGGATCTACATCCAGTAGTTCCTAATTCCTACACCCTGCTGGTCATTCTACCATCCACCAGGACATGGTATTCTGTATTAGAATTCAATGATGCCTTCTTCTGTATTCCATTGGTCCCAGAAAGGCTCTGCTGCCCTAGTAACCAGATTTGGGAATGGAGAAATGCTGCTGCCTTGTGACCGTTTCACACAACAGCAGCTTTAAACCCAGTGCTAATGGTCACTAAATATTCACACTCATTGCAGGCCTGTAAATGACACCTGCCCTCAAAAACAATCCTGGGGTCGAAAATTGACCCCAAAATTCAAAAGAGGGCAACCATCCAAGAAGACAATTTCAAGAGGTTAATTGTACTCTCCGTTTTTTTCTGTTTTTCTGTAGCAGAAATTTTAAAAGGCGTGGAAAAATGCTGAACATTAGGAATAATTAAAGATACGCAAATCCAAATTACAAAAACCTATCAGCTCATACCAGTCAGAATGGCCATCAGCAAAAATTCTGCAAACAATAAATGCTGAAGGGGTTTTGGAGCAATGCCTACCCTTGGTTCAACGTGGGACATGAGCCAATAATGTAAAGGTAAATACTGAGCTACCATTCAATCAAGCATACCCACTGCTGGGCCTATCACCTGAGGGGATGAGAATCAAAAAGACACAGGCTGGGCTTCACTGGTGGCGCAGTGGTTGAGAGTCCGCCTGCCAATGCAGGAGACATGGGTTCATGCCCCGTTTCGGGAAGATCCCACATGCCGCGGAGCGGCTGGTCCCGTGAGCTATGGCCGCTGGGCCTGAGCATCCGGAGCCTGTGCTCTGCAAGGGGAGGGTCCACAGCAGTGAGAGGCACACGTACGACGCACAAAATAAATAAATAAATAAAGACACAGGCTGGCAATCCTGCACTCCAGCAATATTTACCATAGCCAACACTTGGAAGCTACGAAAATGTCCATCAACAGAGGAATGCACAAAGGAAAAGTGGTCCATGTGCACAATGGAATAGGACTCCAATAAAAAAATATAAATTCAATTTATAAAACAAACATAAGTAAGGACACATCAGGTTTGGGGGTCACATTCCACTCTAATATATAACCGAGGAACACCACTGTCAGGATGGTCTGTTTCCGTAGTTACCAGATTGGGAAAAGCAGAAATGCTGACGCCCTCTGGCCATTACCTGCAACAGCAGCTTTAAAACGTGTGCTGAGGCTCACTTCTTATGCACCAGTACTGGAGGTCTGTAAATGAAACCTGCCCTCAAAATGTCTTGAGGGAGGTAATGGCCAAAATATTTCTAAATGTCACACATACTTCACGAAAACAATTTGAAGAGGTAAGCTGTCCTCACAGTTTGAAGAAAACAAGGACATGCCAGAAAGCTGAATTTCAAGTGATTATGAGACGCATGCAAATCCAACCACAAAGTGGTATCAGCTCACATTAGTCAGAATAAACATCAGCAAAAAAATCTACAAACAATAAATGCTGAGGGTGTTGTGGAGAAGTGCATACCATCAACTTTAAGTGTGACATATCCTGGTAAGAGCCACTAATGAGAACAGAATGGAGGTGCCTCTATAAGGTAAACATTTTGCTACCATATGATCCAGCAGGCCCACTCCTGGGCCTATAACCTAAGAAGACAGAATTGCAAAGACACAGGCAGGCAAATGTGCATTGCCGCAGCATTACAATAGCCATGACATGGAAGCAACCAAAAAGTCCATCAACAGATGAGTGGACCAAGAAGAACTGGTACATGTACAGACGGAATATTAGCCAAGGAAAAAAAGGACACAATGCCATGTGCAGCACCGTAGATGAGTCTAGAGGTAATCACATGACTTGTAGTAAGTCAGAAAAAGAAAGACACATATCATATGATATCACTTATAGGTGTTAGATAAAAATTGATACCAGTGAAGATACTTCCACAGAGAAGGGCAATCACAGATTCATTAAACAAACTTATGGTTCACCAATGGAAAGGTGTGAGGATTGGATACATTAGGATATTGGCGTTAACAGACATATACAAACACAGGTGAAATATATAATCACCAAGACCTACGAAATACCAAGAGAAGACTACTCAACATTCTGTCATAAGGTACGTGGGAAAAGGATCCCAGGAAGAACAGACATATGTATATGTGTAAAAGAACCATATCTTGCACACCTACAACAAGCCAAACATTTTAATCAAACTTGCTGTGATATAAAAATAAAAATTAAATTTAAAGAAAGAACAAGAATAGTGAGACAAACATAAGGGGCTTTCTCCTGGCACATTCCCTTCTAAATTACAACCTAGAACCCGACTTCCATTGAGGCTCTGTTGCCCTAGTAACCAGATTTGGTAAAGGAGAACTGCTGCCACCTTGTGGCCGTTTCACACAACAGCAGCTTTAATCCCAGCGCTAATGGTCAGTGGATATTCAAAATAATCGCAGGCCTGTAAATGACACCTGCTCTGAAAACAAATCCTGGGGTCGTATATCGACCAAAAATTTCAAAAGACGTCCACATTTCAAAACGACAGTTTCAAGAGACACATTTTATGCACATTTGTGTTCTGCATCTTTTTCTTTCTTTCTTTCTTTGTTAAAACAACGGGAATGGAAAAAGGCAACCCTCAGAATGGGAGAAAATATTTGCGAACGAATCAATGGACAAAGGTTTAATCTCCAATATATATAAACAGCTCATGCAGCTTAATATTAGAAAAACAAACAACCCAATACAAAAATGGGTAGAACATCTAAATTGACCTTTCTTCAAAGAAGACACAGAGATGGCCAAGATGCACATGAAAAGCTGCTCAACATCACTAATTATTAGAGAAATGCAAATCCAAACTACAATGAGGTATCACCTCACACCTGTTAGAATGGGCATCATCAGAAAATCTACAAACAACAAATGCTGGGGAGGGTGTGGACAAAAGGAACCCTCTTCCACTACTGGTGGGAATGTAAATTGATACAGTCACTGTGGAGAACAGTATGGAGGTTCCTTAAAAAACGAAAAATAGAATTACCATACGATCCAGCAATCCCACTTCTGGGCATAAACCCAGAGAAAACCATAAATCAAAAAGACACATTCACCACAATGTTCATTGCAGCACTATTTACAATAGCCAGGTAATGGAAGCAACCTAAATGCCCACAGACAGAGGAATGGATAAAGATGTGGTACATATATAAAATGGAATATTACTCAGCCATAAAAAGGAATGAAACTGGATCATTTGTAGAGACGTCGATGGACCTAGAGACTGTCATACAGAGTGAAGTAAGTCAGAAAGAGAAAAACAAAGATTGTATATTAATGCATATATGTGGAACCTAGAGAAATGGTACAGATGAACAGGTTTGCAGGGCAGGAATAGAGACACAGAGGTAGAGAACAAACCTATGGACATCAAGGAGGGGAAGCCATGGGGTGGTGGTGGTGGGATGAGTTGGGAGACTGAGATTGACCTGTATACATGTATATGTATAATATAGATAACTAATAATAACCTGCTGTATAAAAAATAAATAAAATAAAATTTCAAAAATTTTTAAAATAAATAAAATTGAAAAATAAAACAGAAAAATGTTCTTCCCTTCACAAAGATGTATTTATATGAATGAATAATTTCCATGCTTATATCTATAAATACATTAAAGAGGAATAAACTCTACCTTGAACCAAAAAAGAAAAAGAAACAGACACCACCAGTTATACAGAGGAAAATCCTATCAGGGCACTTGCTCCAGTGGTCAACAATTCTGAACATCTGCCATGCAGCCAGCAGCCCCCCGCAAGGAGCGTCCTCATTGCAAAGCTGGGGGACCGTGCCGAGGCGTCTGTGAGTAAACGTGAGTTGAGCCCCAGGCCAGCTGCTGCTGAACTGTCCCCACCCTTCCCAGGTAAAACACCTGAATATGTACAAGGACTTGAAAACCTAGAGGAAGGGCCCTGGAGCCACACCAGCGACAGCACGCAGGCCGACTTGGTGCCTGCAGTCCAGCCAGGATGGTCCTGGCCCCGGGCGCTCTTCTGGAAGCTTTCCATTTCCCTGCCTGAGTTACCCCTCCTGTCCCGGCCCCCACTGCTTTTTTCCTTCCTCACCTCTGCCCGGGGAGCAATTCCAGAGATAGGTATGGGTGACACATCCTCTTCTTTAGCAGATGGCAGCCTGGCAACTCCTGCAGAAAGTCCAGCAGAGCCCCACTGACACCGGGCCTCCCACAAAGCTGTGGCCCCTCACTCACTCCCACCAGCACAGCCCCGAGACTGCTGACGGGGCAGAGAATATGGCGTCAGGCACAGCTGCAGGGGCTCTTGCTGCCTGGAGCGGTGTTTATATTGACCTCAACCCAGGCACACCTGGGGAGGGCTGGCCGGCAGGGTCAGGCTGCCCAGGTCAGCCAATCCTCACCCCTCAGGGGCTCACATTGCCGAAAATGGACCTCGCTGAACCGGCCACGTCCAAGGAACAGCTGTGGGCTCCTGAGAGTCACGATACACAAGGGGCTGCAGCTCCGGCTTGTTTTCTAATCATTTTATCTGGCCCATGAGTGGGAGACAACTTCAAGAAGACCCTCTCCTAATGAGAGGAACTCAGGAGTCAGGGAGAGGAGGGGTGATGGGTGGAGACAGAGGCTTGGTGCCCCGGCTGCAGTGGAAGTCTCTGGAAGACCAGGCAGAGTGAAGCCACACAGAGTGATGCCCAGGGTCACAGACCTGTCAGAGCTGCTGTTTGTTAGTTCAAGTCTGCTCTGAGGTGCTCTGTGTCAGCTCTGAGTGACAGGCGATCTGGGGTGCTCTGCAATGAGGGCTATGTGCACGGTTCCTGTGTGCCCAGCCCTGCCGGGGTACCTGCCCAGGGGAGCTCCGTATCCTGGGAAAGGCCTGACTATGAGAGCCACATGGGCTGCTGGGTAGATGCACAGGTGAGCTCCATAACCTGGGAGTGGCCTCACCATGAGAGCCCGGTGGGCTGCTGGGGACATGCCCAGGTTAGGCCCATATCCTGGGAGGGGCCTGACTACGAGAGCCCCATGTGCTGCTGGGTAGTTGCACAGGTGAGCTCCATAACCTGGGAGTGCCCTGACCATGAGAGCCCCGTTGGCTGCTGGGGACCTGCCCCGGTGAGCTCCATATCCTGGGAGGGGCCTGACCACGAGAGCCCCATGGGCTGCTGGGTAGATGCACAGGTGAGCTCCATAACCTGGGAGTGGCCTGACCATGAGAGCCCCGTGGGCTGCTGGGAACATCCCCAGGTTAGGCCCATATCCTGGAAGGGGCCTGACTACGGGAGCCCCATGTGCTGCTGGGTAGTTGCACAGGTGAACTCCGTAACCTGGGAGTGGCCTGACCACCAGAGCCCCGTGGGCGGCTGGGGACCTGGTAAAGGATGTCAGGACAGTCAGTGAAGCCACCGAGGATCTACATCCAGTAGTTCCTAATTCCTACACCCTGCTGGTCATTCTACCATCCACCAGGACATGGTATTCTGTATTAGAATTCAATGATGCCTTCTTCTCTATTCCATTGGTCCCAGAAAGGCTCTGCTGCCCTAGTAACCAGATTTGGGAATGGAGAAATGCTGCTGCCTTGTGGCCGTTTCACACAACAGCAGCTTTAAACCCAGTGCTAATGGTCACTAAATATTCACACTCATTGCAGGCCTGTAAATGACACCTGCCCTCAAAAACAATCCTGGGGTCGAAAATTGACCCCAAAATTCAAAAGAGGGCAACCATCCAAGAAGACAATTTCAAGAGGTTAATTGTACTCTCCGTTTTTTTCTGTTTTTCTGTAGCAGAAATTTTAAAAGGCGTGGAAAAATGCTGAACATTAGGAATAATTAAAGATACGCAAATCCAAATTACAAAAACCTATCAGCTCATACCAGTCAGAATGGCCATCAGCAAAAATTCTGCAAACAATAAATGCTGAAGGGGTTTTGGAGCAATGCCTACCCTTGGTTCAACGTGGGACATGAGCCAATAATGTAAAGGTAAATACTGAGCTACCATTCAATCAAGCATACCCACTGCTGGGCCTATCACCTGAGGGGATGAGAATCAAAAAGACACAGGCTGGGCTTCACTGGTGGCGCAGTGGTTGAGAGTCCGCTTGCCAATGCAGGAGACATGGGTTCATGCCCCGTTTCGGGAAGATCCCACATGCCGCGGAGCGGCTGGTCCCGTGAGCTATGGCCGCTGGGCCTGAGCATCCGGAGCCTGTGCTCTGCAAGGGGAGGGTCCACAGCAGTGAGAGGCACACGTACGACGCACAAAATAAATAAATAAATAAAGACACAGGCTGGCAATCCTGCACTCCAGCAATATTTACCATAGCCAACACTTGGAAGCTACGAAAATGTCCATCAACAGAGGAATGCACAAAGGAAAAGTGGTCCATGTGCACAATGGAATAGGACTCCAATAAAAAAATATAAATTCAATTTATAAAACAAACATAAGTAAGGACACATCAGGTTTGGGGGTCACATTCCACTCTAATATATAACCGAGGAACACCACTGTCAGGATGGTCTGTTTCCGTAGTTACCAGATTGGGAAAAGCAGAAATGCTGACGCCCTCTGGCCATTACCTGCAACAGCAGCTTTAAAACGTGTGCTGAGGCTCACTTCTTATGCACCAGTACTGGAGGTCTGTAAATGAAACCTGCCCTCAAAATGTCTTGAGGGAGGTAATGGCCAAAATATTTCTAAATGTCACACATACTTCACGAAAACAATTTGAAGAGGTAAGCTGTCCTCACAGTTTGAAGAAAACAAGGACATGCCAGAAAGCTGAATTTCAAGTGATTATGAGACGCATGCAAATCCAACCACAAAGTGGTATCAGCTCACATTAGTCAGAATAAACATCAGCAAAAAAATCTACAAACAATAAATGCTGAGGGTGTTGTGGAGAAGTGCATACCGTCAACTTTAAGTGTGACATATCCTGGTAAGAGCCACTAATGAGAACAGAATGGAGGTGCCTCTATAAGGTAAACATTTTGCTACCATATGATCCAGCAGGCCCACTCCTGGGCCTATAACCTAAGAAGACAGAATTGCAAAGACACAGGCAGGCAAATGTGCATTGCCGCAGCATTACAATAGCCATGACATGGAAGCAACCAAAAAGTCCATCAACAGATGAGTGGACCAAGAAGAACTGGTACATGTACAGACGGAATATTAGCCAAGGAAAAAAAGGACACAATGCCATGTGCAGCACCGTAGATGAGTCTAGAGGTAATCACATGACTTGTAGTAAGTCAGAAAAAGAAAGACACATATCATATGATATCACTTATAGGTGTTAGATAAAAATTGATACCAGTGAAGATACTTCCACAGAGAAGGGCAATCACAGATTCATTAAACAAACTTATGGTTCACCAATGGAAAGGTGTGAGGATTGGATACATTAGGATATTGGCGTTAACAGACATATACAAACACAGGTGAAATATATAATCACCAAGACCTACGAAATACCAAGAGAAGACTACTCAACATTCTGTCATAAGGTACGTGGGAAAAGGATCCCAGGAAGAACAGACATATGTATATGTGTAAAAGAACCATATCTTGCACACCTACAACAAGCCAAACATTTTAATCAAACTTGCTGTGATATAAAAATAAAAATTAAATTTAAAGAAAGAACAAGAATAGTGAGACAAACATAAGGGGCTTTCTCCTGGCACATTCCCTTCTAAATTACAACCTAGAACCCGACTTCCATTGAGGCTCTGTTGCCCTAGTAACCAGATTTGGTAAAGGAGAACTGCTGCCACCTTGTGGCCGTTTCACACAACAGCAGCTTTAATCCCAGCGCTAATGGTCAGTGGATATTCAAAATAATCGCAGGCCTGTAAATGACACCTGCTCTGAAAACAAATCCTGGGGTCGTATATCGACCAAAAATTTCAAAAGACGTCCACATTTCAAAACGACAGTTTCAAGAGACACATTTTATGCACATTTGTGTTCTGCATCTTTTTCTTTCTTTCTTTCTTTGTTAAAACAACGGGAATGGAAAAAGGCAACCCTCAGAATGGGAGAAAATATTTGCGAACGAATCAATGGACAAAGGTTTAATCTCCAATATATATAAACAGCTCATGCACCTTAATATTAGAAAAACAAACAACCCAATACAAAAATGGGTAGAACATCTAAATTGACCTTTCTTCAAAGAAGACACAGAGATGGCCAAGATGCACATGAAAAGCTGCTCAACATCACTAATTATTAGAGAAATGCAAATCCAAACTACAATGAGGTATCACCTCACACCTGTTAGAATGGGCATCATCAGAAAATCTACAAACAACAAATGCTGGGGAGGGTGTGGACAAAAGGAACCCTCTTCCACTACTGGTGGGAATGTAAATTGATACAGTCACTGTGGAGAACAGTATGGAGGTTCCTTAAAAAACGAAAAATAGAATTACCATACGATCCAGCAATCCCACTTCTGGGCATAAACCCAGAGAAAACCATAAATCAAAAAGACACATTCACCACAATGTTCATTGCAGCACTATTTACAATAGCCAGGTAATGGAAGCAACCTAAATGCCCACAGACAGAGGAATGGATAAAGATGTGGTACATATATAAAATGGAATATTACTCAGCCATAAAAAGGAATGAAACTGGATCATTTGTAGAGACGTCGATGGACCTAGAGACTGTCATACAGAGTGAAGTAAGTCAGAAAGAGAAAAACAAAGATTGTATATTAATGCATATATGTGGAACCTAGAGAAATGGTACAGATGAACAGGTTTGCAGGGCAGGAATAGAGACACAGAGGTAGAGAACAAACCTATGGACATCAAGGAGGGGAAGCCATGGGGTGGTGGTGGTGGGATGAGTTGGGAGACTGAGATTGACCTGTATACATGTATATGTATAATATAGATAACTAATAATAACCTGCTGTATAAAAAATAAATAAAATAAAATTTCAAAAATTTTTAAAATAAATAAAATTGAAAAATAAAACAGAAAAATGTTCTTCCCTTCACAAAGATGTATTTATATGAATGAATAATTTCCATGCTTATATCTATAAATACATTAAAGAGGAATAAACTCTACCTTGAACCAAAAAAGAAAAAGAAACAGACACCACCAGTTATACAGAGGAAAATCCTATCAGGGCACTTGCTCCAGTGGTCAACAATTCTGAACATCTGCCATGCAGCCAGCAGCCCCCCGCAAGGAGCGTCCTCATTGCAAAGCTGGGGGACCGTGCCGAGGCGTCTGTGAGTAAACGTGAGTTGAGCCCCAGGCCAGCTGCTGCTGAACTGTCCCCACCCTTCCCAGGTAAAACACCTGAATATGTACAAGGACTTGAAAACCTAGAGGAAGGGCCCTGGAGCCACACCAGCGACAGCACGCAGGCCGACTTGGTGCCTGCAGTCCAGCCAGGATGGTCCTGGCCCCGGGCGCTCTTCTGGAAGCTTTCCATTTCCCTGCCTGAGTTACCCCTCCTGTCCCGGCCCCCACTGCTTTTTTCCTTCCTCACCTCTGCCCGGGGAGCAATTCCAGAGATAGGTATGGGTGACACATCCTCTTCTTTAGCAGATGGCAGCCTGGCAACTCCTGCAGAAAGTCCAGCAGAGCCCCACTGACACCGGGCCTCCCACAAAGCTGTGGCCCCTCACTCACTCCCACCAGCACAGCCCCGAGACTGCTGACGGGGCAGAGAATATGGCGTCAGGCACAGCTGCAGGGGCTCTTGCTGCCTGGAGCGGTGTTTATATTGACCTCAACCCAGGCACACCTGGGGAGGGCTGGCCGGCAGGGTCAGGCTGCCCAGGTCAGCCAATCCTCACCCCTCAGGGGCTCACATTGCCGAAAATGGACCTCGCTGAACCGGCCACGTCCAAGGAACAGCTGTGGGCTCCTGAGAGTCACGATACACAAGGGGCTGCAGCTCCGGCTTGTTTTCTAATCATTTTATCTGGCCCATGAGTGGGAGACAACTTCAAGAAGACCCTCTCCTAATGAGAGGAACTCAGGAGTCAGGGAGAGGAGGGGTGATGGGTGGAGACAGAGGCTTGGTGCCCCGGCTGCAGTGGAAGTCTCTGGAAGACCAGGCAGAGTGAAGCCACACAGAGTGATGCCCAGGGTCACAGACCTGTCAGAGCTGCTGTTTGTTAGTTCAAGTCTGCTCTGAGGTGCTCTGTGTCAGCTCTGAGTGACAGGCGATCTGGGGTGCTCTGCAATGAGGGCTATGTGCACGGTTCCTGTGTGCCCAGCCCTGCCGGGGTACCTGCCCAGGGGAGCTCCGTATCCTGGGAAAGGCCTGACTATGAGAGCCACATGGGCTGCTGGGTAGATGCACAGGTGAGCTCCATAACCTGGGAGTGGCCTCACCATGAGAGCCCGGTGGGCTGCTGGGGACATGCCCAGGTTAGGCCCATATCCTGGGAGGGGCCTGACTACGAGAGCCCCATGTGCTGCTGGGTAGTTGCACAGGTGAGCTCCATAACCTGGGAGTGCCCTGACCATGAGAGCCCCGTTGGCTGCTGGGGACCTGCCCCGGTGAGCTCCATATCCTGGGAGGGGCCTGACCACGAGAGCCCCATGGGCTGCTGGGTAGATGCACAGGTGAGCTCCATAACCTGGGAGTGGCCTGACCATGAGAGCCCCGTGGGCTGCTGGGAACATCCCCAGGTTAGGCCCATATCCTGGAAGGGGCCTGACTACGGGAGCCCCATGTGCTGCTGGGTAGTTGCACAGGTGAACTCCGTAACCTGGGAGTGGCCTGACCACCAGAGCCCCGTGGGCGGCTGGGGACCTGGTAAAGGATGTCAGGACAGTCAGTGAAGCCACCGAGGATCTACATCCAGTAGTTCCTAATTCCTACACCCTGCTGGTCATTCTACCATCCACCAGGACATGGTATTCTGTATTAGAATTCAATGATGCCTTCTTCTCTATTCCATTGGTCCCAGAAAGGCTCTGCTGCCCTAGTAACCAGATTTGGGAATGGAGAAATGCTGCTGCCTTGTGGCCGTTTCACACAACAGCAGCTTTAAACCCAGTGCTAATGGTCACTAAATATTCACACTCATTGCAGGCCTGTAAATGACACCTGCCCTCAAAAACAATCCTGGGGTCGAAAATTGACCCCAAAATTCAAAAGAGGGCAACCATCCAAGAAGACAATTTCAAGAGGTTAATTGTACTCTCCGTTTTTTTCTGTTTTTCTGTAGCAGAAATTTTAAAAGGCGTGGAAAAATGCTGAACATTAGGAATAATTAAAGATACGCAAATCCAAATTACAAAAACCTATCAGCTCATACCAGTCAGAATGGCCATCAGCAAAAATTCTGCAAACAATAAATGCTGAAGGGGTTTTGGAGCAATGCCTACCCTTGGTTCAACGTGGGACATGAGCCAATAATGTAAAGGTAAATACTGAGCTACCATTCAATCAAGCATACCCACTGCTGGGCCTATCACCTGAGGGGATGAGAATCAAAAAGACACAGGCTGGGCTTCACTGGTGGCGCAGTGGTTGAGAGTCCGCCTGCCAATGCAGGAGACATGGGTTCATGCCCCGTTTCGGGAAGATCCCACATGCCGCGGAGCGGCTGGTCCCGTGAGCTATGGCCGCTGGGCCTGAGCATCCGGAGCCTGTGCTCTGCAAGGGGAGGGTCCACAGCAGTGAGAGGCACACGTACGACGCACAAAATAAATAAATAAATAAAGACACAGGCTGGCAATCCTGCACTCCAGCAATATTTACCATAGCCAACACTTGGAAGCTACGAAAATGTCCATCAACAGAGGAATGCACAAAGGAAAAGTGGTCCATGTGCACAATGGAATAGGACTCCAATAAAAAAATATAAATTCAATTTATAAAACAAACATAAGTAAGGACACATCAGGTTTGGGGGTCACATTCCACTCTAATATATAACCGAGGAACACCACTGTCAGGATGGTCTGTTTCCGTAGTTACCAGATTGGGAAAAGCAGAAATGCTGACGCCCTCTGGCCATTACCTGCAACAGCAGCTTTAAAACGTGTGCTGAGGCTCACTTGTTATGCACCAGTACTGGAGGTCTGTAAATGAAACCTGCCCTCAAAATGTCTTGAGGGAGGTAATGGCCAAAATATTTCTAAATGTCACACATACTTCACGAAAACAATTTGAAGAGGTAAGCTGTCCTCACAGTTTGAAGAAAACAAGGACATGCCAGAAAGCTGAATTTCAAGTGATTATGAGACGCATGCAAATCCAACCACAAAGTGGTATCAGCTCACATTAGTCAGAATAAACATCAGCAAAAAAATCTACAAACAATAAATGCTGAGGGTGTTGTGGAGAAGTGCATACCGTCAACTTTAAGTGTGACATAACCTGGTAAGAGCCACTAATGAGAACAGAATGGAGGTGCCTCTATAAGGTAAACATTTTGCTACCATATGATCCAGCAGGCCCACTCCTGGGCCTATAACCTAAGAAGACAGAATTGCAAAGACACAGGCAGGCAAATGTGCATTGCCGCAGCATTACAATAGCCATGACATGGAAGCAACCAAAAAGTCCATCAACAGATGAGTGGACCAAGAAGAACTGGTACATGTACAGACGGAATATTAGCCAAGGAAAAAAAGGACACAATGCCATGTGCAGCACCGTAGATGAGTCTAGAGGTAATCACATGACTTGTAGTAAGTCAGAAAAAGAAAGACACATATCATATGATATCACTTATAGGTGTTAGATAAAAATTGATACCAGTGAAGATACTTCCACAGAGAAGGGCAATCACAGATTCATTAAACAAACTTATGGTTCACCAATGGAAAGGTGTGAGGATTGGATACATTAGGATATTGGCGTTAACAGACATATACAAACACAGGTGAAATATATAATCACCAAGACCTACGAAATACCAAGAGAAGACTACTCAACATTCTGTCATAAGGTACGTGGGAAAAGGATCCCAGGAAGAACAGACATATGTATATGTGTAAAAGAACCATATCTTGCACACCTACAACAAGCCAAACATTTTAATCAAACTTGCTGTGATATAAAAATAAAAATTAAATTTAAAGAAAGAACAAGAATAGTGAGACAAACACAAGGGGCTTTCTCCTGGCACATTCCCTTCTAAATTACAACCTAGAACCCGACTTCCATTGAGGCTCTGTTGCCCTAGTAACCAGATTTGGTAAAGGAGAACTGCTGCCACCTTGTGGCCGTTTCACACAACAGCAGCTTTAATCCCAGCGCTAATGGTCAGTGGATATTCAAAATAATCGCAGGCCTGTAAATGACACCTGCTCTGAAAACAAATCCTGGGGTCGTATATCGACCAAAAATTTCAAAAGACGTCCACATTTCAAAACGACAGTTTCAAGAGACACATTTTATGCACATTTGTGTTCTGCATCTTTTTCTTTCTTTCTTTCTTTGTTAAAACAACGGGAATGGAAAAAGGCAACCCTCAGAATGGGAGAAAATATTTGCGAACGAATCAACGGACAAAGGTTTAATCTCCAATATATATAAACAGCTCATGCAGCTTAATATTAGAAAAACAAACAACCCAATACAAAAATGGGTAGAACATCTAAATTGACCTTTCTTCAAAGAAGACACAGAGATGGCCAAGATGCACATGAAAAGCTGCTCAACATCACTAATTATTAGAGAAATGCAAATCCAAACTACAATGAGGTATCACCTCACACCTGTTAGAATGGGCATCATCAGAAAATCTACAAACAACAAATGCTGGGGAGGGTGTGGACAAAAGGAACCCTCTTCCACTATTGGTGGGAATGTAAATTGATACAGTCACTGTGGAGAACAGTAAGGAGGTTCCTTAAAAAACGAAAAATAGAATTACAATACGATCCAGCAATCCCACTTCTGGGCATAAACCCAGAGAAAACCATAAATCAAAAAGACACATTCACCACAATGTTCATTGCAGCACTATTTACAATAGCCAAGTAATGGAAGCAACCTAAATGCCCACAGACAGAGGAATGGATAAAGATGTGGTACATATATAAAATGGAATATTACTCAGCCATAAAAAGGAATGAAACTGGATCATTTGTAGAGACGTCGATGGACCTAGAGACTGTCATACAGAGTGAAGTAAGTCAGAAAGAGAAAAACAAAGATTGTATATTAATGCATATATGTGGAACCTAGAGAAATGGTACAGATGAACAGGTTTGCAGGGCAGGAATAGAGACACAGAGGTAGAGAACAAACCTATGGACATCAAGGAGGGGAAGCCATGGGGTGGTGGTGGTGGGATGAGTTGGGAGACTGAGATTGACCTGTATACATGTATATGTATAATATAGATAACTAATAATAACCTGCTGTATAAAAAATAAATAAAATAAAATTTCAAAAATTTTTAAAATAAATAAAATTGAAAAATAAAACAGAAAAATGTTCTTCCCTTCACAAAGATGTATTTATATGAATGAATAATTTCCATGCTTATATCTATAAATACATTAAAGAGGAATAAACTCTACCTTGAACCAAAAAAGAAAAAAAAAACAGACACCACCAGTTATACAGAGGAAAATCCTATCAGGGCACTTGCTCCAGTGGTCAACAATTCTGAACATCTGCCATGCAGCCAGCAGCCCCCCGCAAGGAGCGTCCTCATTGCAAAGCTGGGGGACCGTGCCAAGGCGTCTGTGAGTAAACGTGAGTTGAGCCCCAGGCCAGCTGCTGCTGAACTGTCCCCACCCTTCCCAGGTAAAACACCTGAATATGTACAAGGACTTGAAAACCTAGAGGAAGGGCCCTGGAGCCACACCAGCGACAGCACGCAGGCCGACTTGGTGCCTGCAGTCCAGCCAGGATGGTCCTGGCCCCGGGCGCTCTTCTGGAAGCTTTCCATTTCCCTGCCTGAGTTACCCCTCCTGTCCCGGCCCCCACTGCTTTTTTCCTTCCTCACCTCTGCCCGGGGAGCAATTCCAGAGATAGGTATGGGTGACACATCCTCTTCTTTAGCAGATGGCAGCCTGGCAACTCCTGCAGAAAGTCCAGCAGAGCCCCACTGACACCGGGCCTCCCACAAAGCTGTGGCCCCTCACTCACTCCCACCAGCACAGCCCCGAGACTGCTGACGGGGCAGAGAATATGGCGTCAGGCACAGCTGCAGGGGCTCTTGCTGCCTGGAGCGGTGTTTATATTGACCTCAACCCAGGCACACCTGGGGAGGGCTGGCCGGCAGGGTCAGGCTGCCCAGGTCAGCCAATCCTCACCCCTCAGGGGCTCACATTGCCGAAAATGGACCTCGCTGAACCGGCCACGTCCAAGGAACAGCTGTGGGCTCCTGAGAGTCACGATACACAAGGGGCTGCAGCTCCGGCTTGTTTTCTAATCATTTTATCTGGCCCATGAGTGGGAGACAACTTCAAGAAGACCCTCTCCTAATGAGAGGAACTCAGGAGTCAGGGAGAGGAGGGGTGATGGGTGGAGACAGAGGCTTGGTGCCCCGGCTGCAGTGGAAGTCTCTGGAAGACCAGGCAGAGTGAAGCCACACAGAGTGATGCCCAGGGTCACAGACCTGTCAGAGCTGCTGTTTGTTAGTTCAAGTCTGCTCTGAGGTGCTCTGTGTCAGCTCTGAGTGACAGGCGATCTGGGGGTGCTCTGCAATGAGGGCTATGTGCATGGTTCCTGTGTGCCCAGCCCTGCCGGGGTACCTGCCCAGGGGAGCTCCGTATCCTGGGAAAGGCCTGACTATGAGAGCCACATGGGCTGCTGGGTAGATGCACAGGTGAGCTCCATAACCTGGGAGTGGCCTGACCATGAGAGCCCGGTGGGCTGCTGGGGACATGCCCAGGTTAGGCCCATATCCTGGGAGGGGCCTGACTACAAGAGCCCCATGTGCTGCTGGGTAGTTGCACAGGTGAGCTCCATAACCTGGGAGTGCCCTGACCATGAGAGCCCCGTTGGCTGCTGGGGACCTGCCCCGGTGAGCTCCATATCCTGGGAGGGGCCTGACCACGAGAGCCCCATGGGCTGCTGGGTAGATGCACAGGTGAGCTCCATAACCTGGGAGTGGCCTGACCATGAGAGCCCCGTGGACTGCTGGGGACATGCCCAGGTTAGGCCCATATCCTGGAAGGGGCCTGACTACGAGAGCCCCATGTGCTGCTGGGTAGTTGCGCAGGTGAACTCCGTAACCTGGGAGTGGCCTGACCACCAGAGCCCCGTGGGCGGCTGGGGACCTGGTAAAGGATGTCAGGACAGTCAGTGAAGCCACCGAGGATCTACATCCAGTAGTTCCTAATTCCTACACCCTGCTGGTCATTCTACCATCCACCAGGACATGGTATTCTGTATTAGAATTCAATGATGCCTTCTTCTGTATTCCATTGGTCCCAGAAAGGCTCTGCTGCCCTAGTAACCAGATTTGGGAATGGAGAAATGCTGCTGCCTTGTGGCCGTTTCACACAACAGCAGCTTTAAACCCAGTGCTAATGGTCACTAAATATTCACACTCATTGCAGGCCTGTAAATGACACCTGCCCTCAAAAACAATCCTGGGGTCGAAAATTGACCCCAAAATTCAAAAGAGGGCAACCATCCAAGAAGACAATTTCAAGAGGTTAATTGTACTCTCCGTTTTTTTCTGTTTTTCTGTAGCAGAAATTTTAAACGGCGTGGAAAAATGCTGAACATTAGGAATAATTAAAGATACGCAAATCCAAATTACAAAAACCTATCAGCTCATACCAGTCAGAATGGCCATCAGCAAAAATTCTGCAAACAATAAATGCTGAAGGGGTTTTGGAGCAATGCCTACCCTTGGTTCAACGTGGGACATGAGCCAATAATGTAAAGGTAAATACTGAGCTACCATTCAATCAAGCATACCCACTGCTGGGCCTATCACCTGAGGGGATGAGAATCAAAAAGACACAGGCTGGGCTTCACTGGTGGCGCAGTGGTTGAGAGTCCGCCTGCCAATGCAGGAGACATGGGTTCATGCCCCGTTTCGGGAAGATCCCACATGCCGCGGAGCGGCTGGTCCCGTGAGCTATGGCCGCTGGGCCTGAGCATCCGGAGCCTGTGCTCTGCAAGGGGAGGGTCCACAGCAGTGAGAGGCACACGTACGACGCACAAAATAAATAAATAAATAAAGACACAGGCTGGCAATCCTGCACTCCAGCAATATTTACCATAGCCAACACTTGGAAGCTACGAAAATGTCCATCAACAGAGGAATGCACAAAGGAAAAGTGGTCCATGTGCACAATGGAATAGGACTCCAATAAAAAAATATAAATTCAATTTATAAAACAAACATAAGTAAGGACACATCAGGTTTTGGGGTCACATTCCACTCTAATATATAACCGAGGAACACCACTGTCAGGATGGTCTGTTTCCGTAGTTACCAGATTGGGAAAAGCAGAAATGCTGACGCCCTCTGGCCATTACCTGCAACAGCAGCTTTAAAACGTGTGCTGAGGCTCACTTCTTATGCACCAGTACTGGAGGTCTGTAAATGAAACCTGCCCTCAAAATGTCTTGAGGGAGGTAATGGCCAAAATATTTCTAAATGTCACACATACTTCACGAAAACAATTTGAAGAGGTAAGCTGTCCTCACAGTTTGAAGAAAACAAGGACATGCCAGAAAGCTGAATTTCAAGTGATTATGAGACGCATGCAAATCCAACCACAAAGTGGTATCAGCTCACATTAGTCAGAATAAACATCAGCAAAAAAATCTACAAACAATAAATGCTGAGGGTGTTGTGGAGAAGTGCATACCGTCAACTTTAAGTGTGACATAACCTGGTAAGAGCCACTAATGAGAACAGAATGGAGGTGCCTCTATAAGGTAAACATTTTGCTACCATATGATCCAGCAGGCCCACTCCTGGGCCTATAACCTAAGAAGACAGAATTGCAAAGACACAGGCAGGCAAATGTGCATTGCCGCAGCATTACAATAGCCATGACATGGAAGCAACCAAAAAGTCCATCAACAGATGAGTGGACCAAGAAGAACTGGTACATGTACAGACGGAATATTAGCCAAGGAAAAAAAGGACACAATGCCATGTGCAGCACCGTAGATGAGTCTAGAGGTAATCACATGACTTGTAGTAAGTCAGAAAAAGAAAGACACATATCATATGATATCACTTATAGGTGTTAGATAAAAATTGATACCAGTGAAGATACTTCCACAGAGAAGGGCAATCACAGATTCATTAAACAAACTTATGGTTCACCAATGGAAAGGTGTGAGGATTGGATACATTAGGATATTGGCGTTAACAGACATATACAAACACAGGTGAAATATATAATCACCAAGACCTACGAAATACCAAGAGAAGACTACTCAACATTCTGTCATAAGGTACGTGGGAAAAGGATCCCAGGAAGAACAGACATATGTATATGTGTAAAAGAACCATATCTTGCACACCTACAACAAGCCAAACATTTTAATCAAACTTGCTGTGATATAAAAATAAAAATTAAATTTAAAGAAAGAACAAGAATAGTGAGACAAACACAAGGGGCTTTCTCCTGGCACATTCCCTTCTAAATTACAACCTAGAACCCGACTTCCATTGAGGCTCTGTTGCCCTAGTAACCAGATTTGGTAAAGGAGAACTGCTGCCACCTTGTGGCCGTTTCACACAACAGCAGCTTTAATCCCAGCGCTAATGGTCAGTGGATATTCAAAATAATCGCAGGCCTGTAAATGACACCTGCTCTGAAAACAAATCCTGGGGTCGTATATCGACCAAAAATTTCAAAAGACGTCCACATTTCAAAACGACAGTTTCAAGAGACACATTTTATGCACATTTGTGTTCTGCATCTTTTTCTTTCTTTCTTTCTTTGTTAAAACAACGGGAATGGAAAAAGGCAACCCTCAGAATGGGAGAAAATATTTGCGAACGAATCAACGGACAAAGGTTTAATCTCCAATATATATAAACAGCTCATGCAGCTTAATATTAGAAAAACAAACAACCCAATACAAAAATGGGTAGAACATCTAAATTGACCTTTCTTCAAAGAAGACACAGAGATGGCCAAGATGCACATGAAAAGCTGCTCAACATCACTAATTATTAGAGAAATGCAAATCCAAACTACAATGAGGTATCACCTCACACCTGTTAGAATGGGCATCATCAGAAAATCTACAAACAACAAATGCTGGGGAGGGTGTGGACAAAAGGAACCCTCTTCCACTATTGGTGGGAATGTAAATTGATACAGTCACTGTGGAGAACAGTAAGGAGGTTCCTTAAAAAACGAAAAATAGAATTACCATACGATCCAGCAATCCCACTTCTGGGCATAAACCCAGAGAAAACCATAAATCAAAAAGACACATTCACCACAATGTTCATTGCAGCACTATTTACAATAGCCAGGTAATGGAAGCAACCTAAATGCCCACAGACAGAGGAATGGATAAAGATGTGGTACATATATAAAATGGAATATTACTCAGCCATAAAAAGGAATGAAACTGGATCATTTGTAGAGACGTCGATGGACCTAGAGACTGTCATACAGAGTGAAGTAAGTCAGAAAGAGAAAAACAAAGATTGTATATTAATGCATATATGTGGAACCTAGAGAAATGGTACAGATGAACAGGTTTGCAGGGCAGGAATAGAGACACAGAGGTAGAGAACAAACCTATGGACATCAAGGAGGGGAAGCCATGGGGTGGTGGTGGTGGGATGAGTTGGGAGACTGAGATTGACCTGTATACATGTATATGTATAATATAGATAACTAATAATAACCTGCTGTATAAAAAATAAATAAAATAAAATTTCAAAAATTTTTAAAATAAATAAAATTGAAAAATAAAACAGAAAAATGTTCTTCCCTTCACAAAGATGTATTTATATGAATGAATAATTTCCATGCTTATATCTATAAATACATTAAAGAGGAATAAACTCTACCTTGAACCAAAAAAGAAAAAAAAAACAGACACCACCAGTTATACAGAGGAAAATCCTATCAGGGCACTTGCTCCAGTGGTCAACAATTCTGAACATCTGCCATGCAGCCAGCAGCCCCCCGCAAGGAGCGTCCTCATTGCAAAGCTGGGGGACCGTGCCGAGGCGTCTGTGAGTAAACGTGAGTTGAGCCCCAGGCCAGCTGCTGCTGAACTGTCCCCACCCTTCCCAGGTAAAACACCTGAATATGTACAAGGACTTGAAAACCTAGAGGAAGGGCCCTGGAGCCACACCAGCGACAGCACGCAGGCCGACTTGGTGCCTGCAGTCCAGCCAGGATGGTCCTGGCCCCGGGCGCTCTTCTGGAAGCTTTCCATTTCCCTGCCTGAGTTACCCCTCCTGTCCCGGCCCCCACTGCTTTTTTCCTTCCTCACCTCTGCCCGGGGAGCAATTCCAGAGATAGGTATGGGTGACACATCCTCTTCTTTAGCAGATGGCAGCCTGGCAACTCCTGCAGAAAGTCCAGCAGAGCCCCACTGACACCGGGCCTCCCACAAAGCTGTGGCCCCTCACTCACTCCCACCAGCACAGCCCCGAGACTGCTGACGGGGCAGAGAATATGGCGTCAGGCACAGCTGCAGGGGCTCTTGCTGCCTGGAGCGGTGTTTATATTGACCTCAACCCAGGCACACCTGGGGAGGGCTGGCCGGCAGGGTCAGGCTGCCCAGGTCAGCCAATCCTCACCCCTCAGGGGCTCACATTGCCGAAAATGGACCTCGCTGAACCGGCCACGTCCAAGGAACAGCTGTGGGCTCCTGAGAGTCACGATACACAAGGGGCTGCAGCTCCGGCTTGTTTTCTAATCATTTTATCTGGCCCATGAGTGGGAGACAACTTCAAGAAGACCCTCTCCTAATGAGAGGAACTCAGGAGTCAGGGAGAGGAGGGGTGATGGGTGGAGACAGAGGCTTGGTGCCCCGGCTGCAGTGGAAGTCTCTGGAAGACCAGGCAGAGTGAAGCCACACAGAGTGATGCCCAGGGTCACAGACCTGTCAGAGCTGCTGTTTGTTAGTTCAAGTCTGCTCTGAGGTGCTCTGTGTCAGCTCTGAGTGACAGGCGATCTGGGGTGCTCTGCAATGAGGGCTATGTGCACGGTTCCTGTGTGCCCAGCCCTGCCGGGGTACCTGCCCAGGGGAGCTCCGTATCCTGGGAAAGGCCTGACTATGAGAGCCACATGGGCTGCTGGGTAGATGCACAGGTGAGCTCCATAACCTGGGAGTGGCCTGACCATGAGAGCCCGGTGGGCTGCTGGGGACATGCCCAGGTTAGGCCCATATCCTGGGAGGGGCCTGACTACGAGAGCCCCATGTGCTGCTGGGTAGTTGCACAGGTGAGCTCCATAACCTGGGAGTGCCCTGACCATGAGAGCCCCGTTGGCTGCTGGGGACCTGCCCCGGTGAGCTCCATATCCTGGGAGGGGCCTGACCACGAGAGCCCCATGGGCTGCTGGGTAGATGCACAGGTGAGCTCCATAACCTGGGAGTGGCCTGACCATGAGAGCCCCGTGGGCTGCTGGGGACATCCCCAGGTTAGGCCCATATCCTGGAAGGGGCCTGACTACGGGAGCCCCATGTGCTGCTGGGTAGTTGCACAGGTGTACTCCGTAACCTGGGAGTGGCCTGACCACCAGAGCCCCGTGGGCGGCTGGGGACCTGGTAAAGGATGTCAGGACAGTCAGTGAAGCCACCGAGGATCTACATCCAGTAGTTCCTAATTCCTACACCCTGCTGGTCATTCTACCATCCACCAGGACATGGTATTCTGTATTAGAATTCAATGATGCCTTCTTCTGTATTCCATTGGTCCCAGAAAGGCTCTGCTGCCCTAGTAACCAGATTTGGGAATGGAGAAATGCTGCTGCCTTGTGGCCGTTTCACACAACAGCAGCTTTAAACCCAGTGCTAATGGTCACTAAATATTCACACTCATTGCAGGCCTGTAAATGACACCTGCCCTCAAAAACAATCCTGGGGTCGAAAATTGACCCCAAAATTCAAAAGAGGGCAACCATCCAAGAAGACAATTTCAAGAGGTTAATTGTACTCTCCGTTTTTTTCTGTTTTTCTGTAGCAGAAATTTTAAACGGCGTGGAAAAATGCTGAACATTAGGAATAATTAAAGATACGCAAATCCAAATTACAAAAACCTATCAGCTCATACCAGTCAGAATGGCCATCAGCAAAAATTCTGCAAACAATAAATGCTGAAGGGGTTTTGGAGCAATGCCTACCCTTGGTTCAACGTGGGACATGAGCCAATAATGTAAAGGTAAATACTGAGCTACCATTCAATCAAGCATACCCACTGCTGGGCCTATCACCTGAGGGGATGAGAATCAAAAAGACACAGGCTGGGCTTCACTGGTGGCGCAGTGGTTGAGAGTCCGCCTGCCAATGCAGGAGACATGGGTTCATGCCCCGTTTCGGGAAGATCCCACATGCCGCGGAGCGGCTGGTCCCGTGAGCTATGGCCGCTGGGCCTGAGCATCCGGAGCCTGTGCTCTGCAAGGGGAGGGTCCACAGCAGTGAGAGGCACACGTACGACGCACAAAATAAATAAATAAATAAAGACACAGGCTGGCAATCCTGCACTCCAGCAATATTTACCATAGCCAACACTTGGAAGCTACGAAAATGTCCATCAACAGAGGAATGCACAAAGGAAAAGTGGTCCATGTGCACAATGGAATAGGACTCCAATAAAAAAATATAAATTCTATTTATAAAACAAACATAAGTAAGGACACATCAGGTTTGGGGGTCACATTCCACTCTAATATATAACCGAGGAACACCACTGTCAGGATGGTCTGTTTCCGTAGTTACCAGATTGGGAAAAGCAGAAATGCTGACGCCCTCTGGCCATTACCTGCAACAGCAGCTTTAAAACGTGTGCTGAGGCTCACTTCTTATGCACCAGTACTGGAGGTCTGTAAATGAAACCTGCCCTCAAAATGTCTTGAGGGAGGTAATGGCCAAAATATTTCTAAATGTCACACATACTTCACGAAAACAATTTGAAGAGGTAAGCTGTCCTCACAGTTTGAAGAAAACAAGGACATGCCAGAAAGCTGAATTTCAAGTGATTATGAGACGCATGCAAATCCAACCACAAAGTGGTATCAGCTCACATTAGTCAGAATAAACATCAGCAAAAAAATCTACAAACAATAAATGCTGAGGGTGTTGTGGAGAAGTGCATACCGTCAACTTTAAGTGTGACATAACCTGGTAAGAGCCACTAATGAGAACAGAATGGAGGTGCCTCTATAAGGTAAACATTTTGCTACCATATGATCCAGCAGGCCCACTCCTGGGCCTATAACCTAAGAAGACAGAATTGCAAAGACACAGGCAGGCAAATGTGCATTGCCGCAGCATTACAATAGCCATGACATGGAAGCAACCAAAAAGTCCATCAACAGATGAGTGGACCAAGAAGAACTGGTACATGTACAGACGGAATATTAGCCAAGGAAAAAAAGGACACAATGCCATGTGCAGCACCGTAGATGAGTCTAGAGGTAATCACATGACTTGTAGTAAGTCAGAAAAAGAAAGACACATATCATATGATATCACTTATAGGTGTTAGATAAAAATTGATACCAGTGAAGATACTTCCACAGAGAAGGGCAATCACAGATTCATTAAACAAACTTATGGTTCACCAATGGAAAGGTGTGAGGATTGGATACATTAGGATATTGGCGTTAACAGACATATACAAACACAGGTGAAATATATAATCACCAAGACCTACGAAATACCAAGAGAAGACTACTCAACATTCTGTCATAAGGTACGTGGGAAAAGGATCCCAGGAAGAACAGACATATGTATATGTGTAAAAGAACCATATCTTGCACACCTACAACAAGCCAAACATTTTAATCAAACTTGCTGTGATATAAAAATAAAAATTAAATTTAAAGAAAGAACAAGAATAGTGAGACAAACATAAGGGGCTTTCTCCTGGCACATTCCCTTCTAAATTACAACCTAGAACCCGACTTCCATTGAGGCTCTGTTGCCCTAGTAACCAGATTTGGTAAAGG
This sequence comes from Mesoplodon bidens, assembly GCF_964165515.1. NCBI lineage: Eukaryota > Metazoa > Chordata > Mammalia > Artiodactyla > Ziphiidae > Mesoplodon > Mesoplodon bidens. Next base: position 124,059,868 of record NC_138176.1, on the reverse strand, counting down.
AGAACTGCTGCCACCTTGTGGCCGTTTCACACAACAGCAGCTTTAATCCCAGCGCTAATGGTCAGTGGATATTCAAAATAATCGCAGGCCTGTAAATGACACCTGCTCTGAAAACAAATCCTGGGGTCGTATATCGACCAAAAATTTCAAAAGACGTCCACATTTCAAAACGACAGTTTCAAGAGACACATTTTATGCACATTTGTGTTCTGCATCTTTTTCTTTCTTTCTTTCTTTGTTAAAACAACGGGAATGGAAAAAGGCAACCCTCAGAATGGGAGAAAATATTTGCGAACGAATCAACGGACAAAGGTTTAATCTCCAATATATATAAACAGCTCATGCAGCTTAATATTAAAAAAACAAACAACCCAATACAAAAATGGGTAGAACATCTAAATTGACCTTTCTTCAAAGAAGACACAGAGATGGCCAAGATGCACATGAAAAGCTGCTCAACATCACTAATTATTAGAGAAATGCAAATCCAAACTACAATGAGGTATCACCTCACACCTGTTAGAATGGGCATCATCAGAAAATCTACAAACAACAAATGCTGGGGAGGGTGTGGACAAAAGGAACCCTCTTCCACTACTGGTGGGAATGTAAATTGATACAGTCACTGTGGAGAACAGTATGGAGGTTCCTTAAAAAACGAAAAATAGAATTACCATACGATCCAGCAATCCCACTTCTGGGCATAAACCCAGAGAAAACCATAAATCAAAAAGACACATTCACCACAATGTTCATTGCAGCACTATTTACAATAGCCAGGTAATGGAAGCAACCTAAATGCCCACAGACAGAGGAATGGATAAAGATGTGGTACATATATAAAATGGAATATTACTCAGCCATAAAAAGGAATGAAACTGGATCATTTGTAGAGACGTCGATGGACCTAGAGACTGTCATACAGAGTGAAGTAAGTCAGAAAGAGAAAAACAAAGATTGTATATTAATGCATATATGTGGAACCTAGAGAAATGGTACAGATGAACAGGTTTGCAGGGCAGGAATAGAGACACAGAGGTAGAGAACAAACCTATGGACATCAAGGAGGGGAAGCCATGGGGTGGTGGTGGTGGGATGAGTTGGGAGACTGAGATTGACCTGTATACATGTATATGTATAATATAGATAACTAATAATAACCTGCTGTATAAAAAATAAATAAAATAAAATTTCAAAAAATTTTAAAATAAATAAAATTGAAAAATAAAACAGAAAAATGTTCTTCCCTTCACAAAGATGTATTTATATGAATGAATAATTTCCATGCTTATATCTATAAATACATTAAAGAGGAATAAACTCTACCTTGAACCAAAAAAGAAAAAAAAACAGACACCACCAGTTATACAGAGGAAAATCCTATCAGGGCACTTGCTCCAGTGGTCAACAATTCTGAACATCTGCCATGCAGCCAGCAGCCCCCCGCAAGGAGCGTCCTCATTGCAAAGCTGGGGGACCGTGCCGAGGCGTCTGTGAGTAAACGTGAGTTGAGCCCCAGGCCAGCTGCTGCTGAACTGTCCGCACCCTTCCCAGGTAAAACACCTGAATATGTACAAGGACTTGAAAACCTAGAGGAAGGGCCCTGGAGCCACACCAGCGACAGCACGCAGGCCGACTTGGTGCCTGCAGTCCAGCCAGGATGGTCCTGGCCCCGGGCGCTCTTCTGGAAGCTTTCCATTTCCCTGCCTGAGTTACCCCTCCTGTCCCGGCCCCCACTGCTTTTTTCCTTCCTCACCTCTGCCCGGGGAGCAATTCCAGAGATAGGTATGGGTGACACATCCTCTTCTTTAGCAGATGGCAGCCTGGCAACTCCTGCAGAAAGTCCAGCAGAGCCCCACTGACACCGGGCCTCCCACAAAGCTGTGGCCCCTCACTCACTCCCACCAGCACAGCCCCGAGACTGCTGACGGGGCAGAGAATATGGCGTCAGGCACAGCTGCAGGGGCTCTTGCTGCCTGGAGCGGTGTTTATATTGACCTCAACCCAGGCACACCTGGGGAGGGCTGGCCGGCAGGGTCAGGCTGCCCAGGTCAGCCAATCCTCACCCCTCAGGGGCTCACATTGCCGAAAATGGACCTCGCTGAACCGGCCACGTCCAAGGAACAGCTGTGGGCTCCTGAGAGTCACGATACACAAGGGGCTGCAGCTCCGGCTTGTTTTCTAATCATTTTATCTGGCCCATGAGTGGGAGACAACTTCAAGAAGACCCTCTCCTAATGAGAGGAACTCAGGAGTCAGGGAGAGGAGGGGTGATGGGTGGAGACAGAGGCTTGGTGCCCCGGCTGCAGTGGAAGTCTCTGGAAGACCAGGCAGAGTGAAGCCACACAGAGTGATGCCCAGGGTCACAGACCTGTCAGAGCTGCTGTTTGTTAGTTCAAGTCTGCTCTGAGGTGCTCTGTGTCAGCTCTGAGTGACAGGCGATCTGGGGTGCTCTGCAATGAGGGCTATGTGCACGGTTCCTGTGTGCCCAGCCCTGCCGGGGTACCTGCCCAGGGGAGCTCCGTATCCTGGGAAAGGCCTGACTATGAGAGCCACATGGGCTGCTGGGTAGATGCACAGGTGAGCTCCATAACCTGGGAGTGGCCTGACCATGAGAGCCCGGTGGGCTGCTGGGGACATGCCCAGGTTAGGCCCATATCCTGGGAGGGGCCTGACTACGAGAGCCCCATGTGCTGCTGGGTAGTTGCACAGGTGAGCTCCATAACCTGGGAGTGCCCTGACCATGAGAGCCCCGTTGGCTGCTGGGGACCTGCCCCGGTGAGCTCCATATCCTGGGAGGGGCCTGACCACGAGAGCCCCATGGGCTGCTGGGTAGATGCACAGGTGAGCTCCATAACCTGGGAGTGGCCTGACCATGAGAGCCCCGTGGGCTGCTGGGAACATCCCCAGGTTAGGCCCATATCCTGGAAGGGGCCTGACTACGGGAGCCCCATGTGCTGCTGGGTAGTTGCGCAGGTGAACTCCGTAACCTGGGAGTGGCCTGACCACCAGAGCCCCGTGGGCGGCTGGGGACCTGGTAAAGGATGTCAGGACAGTCAGTGAAGCCACCGAGGATCTACATCCAGTAGTTCCTAATTCCTACACCCTGCTGGTCATTCTACCATCCACCAGGACATGGTATTCTGTATTAGAATTCAATGATGCCTTCTTCTCTATTCCATTGGTCCCAGAAAGGCTCTGCTGCCTTAGTAACCAGATTTGGGAATGGAGAAATGCTGCTGCCTTGTGGCCGTTTCACACAACAGCAGCTTTAAACCCAGTGCTAATGGTCACTAAATATTCACACTCATTGCAGGCCTGTAAATGACACCTGCCCTCAAAAACAATCCTGGGGTCGAAAATTGACCCCAAAATTCAAAAGAGGGCAACCATCCAAGAAGACAATTTCAAGAGGTTAATTGTACTCTCCGTTTTTTTCTGTTTTTCTGTAGCAGAAATTTTAAAAGGCGTGGAAAAATGCTGAACATTAGGAATAATTAAAGATACGCAAATCCAAATTACAAAAACCTATCAGCTCATACCAGTCAGAATGGCCATCAGCAAAAATTCTGCAAACAATAAATGCTGAAGGGGTTTTGGAGCAATGCCTACCCTTGGTTCAACGTGGGACATGAGCCAATAATGTAAAGGTAAATACTGAGCTACCATTCAATCAAGCATACCCACTGCTGGGCCTATCACCTGAGGGGATGAGAATCAAAAAGACACAGGCTGGGCTTCACTGGTGGCGCAGTGGTTGAGAGTCCGCCTGCCAATGCAGGAGACATGGGTTCATGCCCCGTTTCGGGAAGATCCCACATGCCGCGGAGCGGCTGGTCCCGTGAGCTATGGCCGCTGGGCCTGAGCATCCGGAGCCTGTGCTCTGCAAGGGGAGGGTCCACAGCAGTGAGAGGCACACGTACGACGCACAAAATAAATAAATAAATAAAGACACAGGCTGGCAATCCTGCACTCCAGCAATATTTACCATAGCCAACACTTGGAAGCTACGAAAATGTCCATCAACAGAGGAATGCACAAAGGAAAAGTGGTCCATGTGCACAATGGAATAGGACTCCAATAAAAAAATATAAATTCAATTTATAAAACAAACATAAGTAAGGACACATCAGGTTTGGGGGTCACATTCCACTCTAATATATAACCGAGGAACACCACTGTCAGGATGGTCTGTTTCCGTAGTTACCAGATTGGGAAAAGCAGAAATGCTGACGCCCTCTGGCCATTACCTGCAACAGCAGCTTTAAAACGTGTGCTGAGGCTCACTTCTTATGCACCAGTACTGGAGGTCTGTAAATGAAACCTGCCCTCAAAATGTCTTGAGGGAGGTAATGGCCAAAATATTTCTAAATGTCACACATACTTCACGAAAACAATTTGAAGAGGTAAGCTGTCCTCACAGTTTGAAGAAAACAAGGACATGCCAGAAAGCTGAATTTCAAGTGATTATGAGACGCATGCAAATCCAACCACAAAGTGGTATCAGCTCACATTAGTCAGAATAAACATCAGCAAAAAAATCTACAAACAATAAATGCTGAGGGTGTTGTGGAGAAGTGCATACCGTCAACTTTAAGTGTGACATATCCTGGTAAGAGCCACTAATGAGAACAGAATGGAGGTGCCTCTATAAGGTAAACATTTTGCTACCATATGATCCAGCAGGCCCACTCCTGGGCCTATAACCTAAGAAGACAGAATTGCAAAGACACAGGCAGGCAAATGTGCATTGCCGCAGCATTACAATAGCCATGACATGGAAGCAACCAAAAAGTCCATCAACAGATGAGTGGACCAAGAAGAACTGGTACATGTACAGACGGAATATTAGCCAAGGAAAAAAAGGACACAATGCCATGTGCAGCACCGTAGATGAGTCTAGAGGTAATCACATGACTTGTAGTAAGTCAGAAAAAGAAAGACACATATCATATGATATCACTTATAGGTGTTAGATAAAAATTGATACCAGTGAAGATACTTCCACAGAGAAGGGCAATCACAGATTCATTAAACAAACTTATGGTTCACCAATGGAAAGGTGTGAGGATTGGATACATTAGGATATTGGCGTTAACAGACATATACAAACACAGGTGAAATATATAATCACCAAGACCTACGAAATACCAAGAGAAGACTACTCAACATTCTGTCATAAGGTACGTGGGAAAAGGGTCCCAGGAAGAACAGACATATGTATATGTGTAAAAGAACCATATCTTGCACACCTACAACAAGCCAAACATTTTAATCAAACTTGCTGTGATATAAAAATAAAAATTAAATTTAAAGAAAGAACAAGAATAGTGAGACAAACATAAGGGGCTTTCTCCTGGCACATTCCCTTCTAAATTACAACCTAGAACCCGACTTCCATTGAGGCTCTGTTGCCCTAGTAACCAGATTTGGTAAAGGAGAACTGCTGCCACCTTGTGGCCGTTTCACACAACAGCAGCTTTAATCCCAGCGCTAATGGTCAGTGGATATTCAAAATAATCGCAGGCCTGTAAATGACACCTGCTCTGAAAACAAATCCTGGGGTCGTATATCGACCAAAAATTTCAAAAGACGTCCACATTTCAAAACGACAGTTTCAAGAGACATATTTTATGCACATTTGTGTTCTGCATCTTTTTCTTTCTTTCTTTTTTTGTTAAAACAACGGGAATGGAAAAAGGCAACCCTCAGAATGGGAGAAAATATTTGCGAACGAATCAACGGACAAAGGTTTAATCTCCAATATATATAAACAGCTCATGCAGCTTAATATTAAAAAAACAAACAACCCAATACAAAAATGGGTAGAACATCTAAATTGACCTTTCTTCAAAGAAGACACAGAGATGGCCAAGATGCACATGAAAAGCTGCTCAACATCACTAATTATTAGAGAAATGCAAATCCAAACTACAATGAGGTATCACCTCACACCTGTTAGAATGGGCATCATCAGAAAATCTACAAACAACAAATGCTGGGGAGGGTGTGGACAAAAGGAACCCTCTTCCACTACAGGTGGGAATGAAAATCGATACAGTCACTGTGAAGAACAGTATGGAGGTTCCTTAAAAAACGAAAAATAGAATTACCATACGATCCAGCAATCCCACTTCTGGGCATAAACCCAGAGAAAACCATAAATCAAAAAGACACATTCACCACAATGTTCATTGCAGCACTATTTACAATAGCCAGGTAATGGAAGCAACCTAAATGCCCACAGACAGAGGAATGGATAAAGATGTGGTACATATATAAAATGGAATATTACTCAGCCATAAAAAGGAATGAAACTGGATCATTTGTAGAGACGTCGATGGACCTAGAGACTGTCATACAGACTGAAGTAAGTCAGAAAGAGAAAAACAAAGATTGTATATTAATGCATATATGTGGAACCTAGAGAAATGGTACAGATGAACAGGTTTGCAGGGCAGGAATAGAGACACAGAGGTAGAGAACAAACCTATGGACATCAAGGAGGGGAAGCCATGGGGTGGTGGTGGTGGGATGAGTTGGGAGACTGAGATTGACCTGTATACATGTATATGTATAATATAGATAACTAATAATAACCTGCTGTATAAAAAATAAATAAAATAAAATTTCAAAAAATTTTAAAATAAATAAAATTGAAAAATAAAACAGAAAAATGTTCTTCCCTTCACAAAGATGTATTTATATGAATGAATAATTTCCATGCTTATATCTATAAATACATTAAAGAGGAATAAACTCTACCTTGAACCAAAAAAGAAAAAAAAACAGACACCACCAGTTATACAGTGGAAAATCCTATCAGGGCACTTGCTCCAGTGGTCAACAATTCTGAACATCTGCCATGCAGCCAGCAGCCCCCCGCAAGGAGCGTCCTCATTGCAAAGCTGGGGGACCGTGCCGAGGCGTCTGTGAGTAAACGTGAGTTGAGCCCCAGGCCAGCTGCTGCTGAACTGTCCCCACCCTTCCCAGGTAAAACACCTGAATATGTACAAGGACTTGAAAACCTAGAGGAAGGGCCCTGGAGCCACACCAGCGACAGCACGCAGGCCGACTTGGTGCCTGCAGTCCAGCCAGGATGGTCCTGGCCCCGGGCGCTCTTCTGGAAGCTTTCCATTTCCCTGCCTGAGTTACCCCTCCAGTCCCAGCCCCCACTGCTTTTTTCCTTCCTCACCTCTGCCCGGGGAGCAATTCCAGAGATAGGTATGGGTGACACATCCTCTTCTTTAGCAGATGGCAGCCTGGCAACTCCTGCAGAAAGTCCAGCAGAGCCCCACTGACACCGGGCCTCCCACAAAGCTGTGGCCCCTCACTCACTCCCACCAGCACAGCCCCGAGACTGCTGACGGGGCAGAGAATATGGCGTCAGGCACAGCTGCAGGGGCTCTTGCTGCCTGGAGCGGTGTTTATATTGACCTCAACCCAGGCACACCTGGGGAGGGCTGGCCGGCAGGGTCAGGCTGCCCAGGTCAGCCAATCCTCACCCCTCAGGGGCTCACATTGCCGAAAATGGACCTCGCTGAACCGGCCACGTCCAAGGAACAGCTGTGGGCTCCTGAGAGTCACGATACACAAGGGGCTGCAGCTCCGGCTTGTTTTCTAATCATTTTATCTGGCCCATGAGTGGGAGACAACTTGAAGAAGACCCTCTCCTAATGAGAGGAACTCAGGAGTCAGGGAGAGGAGGGGTGATGGGTGGAGACAGAGGCTTGGTGCCCCGGCTGCAGTGGAAGTCTCTGGAAGACCAGGCAGAGTGAAGCCACACAGAGTGATGCCCAGGGTCACAGACCTGTCAGAGCTGCTGTTTGTTAGTTCAAGTCTGCTCTGAGGTGCTCTGTGTCAGCTCTGAGTGACAGGCGATCTGGGGTGCTCTGCAATGAGGGCTATGTGCATGGTTCCTGTGTGCCCAGCCCTGCCGGGGTACCTGCCCAGGGGAGCTCCGTATCCTGGGAAAGGCCTGACTATGAGAGCCACATGGGCTGCTGGGTAGATGCACAGGTGAGCTCCATAACCTGGGAGTGGCCTGACCATGAGAGCCCGGTGGGCTGCTGGGGACATGCCCAGGTTAGGCCCATATCCTGGGAGGGGCCTGACTACGAGAGCCCCATGTGCTGCTGGGTAGTTGCACAGGTGAGCTCCATAACCTGGGAGTGCCCTGACCATGAGAGCCCCGTTGGCTGCTGGGGACCTGCCCCGGTGAGCTCCATATCCTGGGAGGGGCCTGACCACGAGAGCCCCATGGGCTGCTGGGTAGATGCACAGGTGAGCTCCATAACCTGGGAGTGGCCTGACCATGAGAGCCCCGTGGGCTGCTGGGAACATCCCCAGGTTAGGCCCATATCCTGGAAGGGGCCTGACTACGAGAGCCCCATGTGCTGCTGGGTAGTTGCGCAGGTGAACTCCGTAACCTGGGAGTGGCCTGACCACCAGAGCCCCGTGGGCGGCTGGGGACCTGGTAAAGGATGTCAGGACAGTCAGTGAAGCCACCGAGGATCTACATCCAGTAGTTCCTAATTCCTACACCCTGCTGGTCATTCTACCATCCACCAGGACATGGTATTCTGTATTAGAATTCAATGATGCCTTCTTCTCTATTCCATTGGTCCCAGAAAGGCTCTGCTGCCCTAGTAACCAGATTTGGGAATGGAGAAATGCTGCTGCCTTGTGGCCGTTTCACACAACAGCAGCTTTAAACCCAGTGCTAATGGTCACTACATATTCACACTCATTGCAGGCCTGTAAATGGCACCTGCCCTCAAAAACAATCCTGGGGTCGAAAATTGACCCCAAAATTCAAAAGAGGGCAACCATCCAAGAAGACAATTTCAAGAGGTTAATTGTACTCTCCGTTTTTTTCTGTTTTTCTGTAGCAGAAATTTTAAAAGGCGTGGAAAAATGCTGAACATTAGGAATAATTAAAGATACGCAAATCCAAATTACAAAAACCTATCAGCTCATACCAGTCAGAATGGCCATCAGCAAAAATTCTGCAAACAATAAATGCTGAAGGGGTTTTGGAGCAATGCCTACCCTTGGTTCAACGTGGGACATGAGCCAATAATGTAAAGGTAAATACTGAGCTACCATTCAATCAAGCATACCCACTGCTGGGCCTATCACCTGAGGGGATGAGAATCAAAAAGACACAGGCTGGGCTTCACTGGTGGCGCAGTGGTTGAGAGTCCGCCTGCCAATGCAGGAGACATGGGTTCATGCCCCGTTTCGGGAAGATCCCACATGCCGCGGAGCGGCTGGTCCCGTGAGCTATGGCCGCTGGGCCTGAGCATCCGGAGCCTGTGCTCTGCAAGGGGAGGGTCCACAGCAGTGAGAGGCACACGTACGACGCACAAAATAAATAAATAAATAAAGACACAGGCTGGCAATCCTGCACTCCAGCAATATTTACCATAGCCAACACTTGGAAGCTACGAAAATGTCCATCAACAGAGGAATGCACAAAGGAAAAGTGGTCCATGTGCACAATGGAATAGGACTCCAATAAAAAAATATAAATTCAATTTATAAAACAAACATAAGTAAGGACACATCAGGTTTGGGGGTCACATTCCACTCTAATATATAACCGAGGAACACCACTGTCAGGATGGTCTGTTTCCGTAGTTACCAGATTGGGAAAAGCAGAAATGCTGACGCCCTCTGGCCATTACCTGCAACAGCAGCTTTAAAACGTGTGCTGAGGCTCACTTCTTATGCACCAGTACTGGAGGTCTGTAAATGAAACCTGCCCTCAAAATGTCTTGAGGGAGGTAATGGCCAAAATATTTCTAAATGTCACACATACTTCACGAAAACAATTTGAAGAGGTAAGCTGTCCTCACAGTTTGAAGAAAACAAGGACATGCCAGAAAGCTGAATTTCAAGTGATTATGAGACGCATGCAAATCCAACCACAAAGTGGTATCAGCTCACATTAGTCAGAATAAACATCAGCAAAAAAATCTACAAACAATAAATGCTGAGGGTGTTGTGGAGAAGTGCATACCGTCAACTTTAAGTGTGACATATCCTGGTAAGAGCCACTAATGAGAACAGAATGGAGGTGCCTCTATAAGGTAAACATTTTGCTACCATATGATCCAGCAGGCCCACTCCTGGGCCTATAACCTAAGAAGACAGAATTGCAAAGACACAGGCAGGCAAATGTGCATTGCCGCAGCATTACAATAGCCATGACATGGAAGCAACCAAAAAGTCCATCAACAGATGAGTGGACCAAGAAGAACTGGTACATGTACAGACGGAATATTAGCCAAGGAAAAAAAGGACACAATGCCATGTGCAGCACCGTAGATGAGTCTAGAGGTAATCACATGACTTGTAGTAAGTCAGAAAAAGAAAGACACATATCATATGATATCACTTATAGGTGTTAGATAAAACTTGATACCAGTGAAGATACTTCCACAGAGAAGGGCAATCACAGATTCATTAAACAAACTTATGGTTCACCAATGGAAAGGTGTGAGGATTGGATACATTAGGATATTGGCGTTAACAGACATATACAAACACAGGTGAAATATATAATCACCAAGACCTACGAAATACCAAGAGAAGACTACTCAACATTCTGTCATAAGGTACGTGGGAAAAGGATCCCAGGAAGAACAGACATATGTATATGTGTAAAAGAACCATATCTTGCACACCTACAACAAGCCAAACATTTTAATCAAACTTGCTGTGATATAAAAATAAAAATTAAATTTAAAGAAAGAACAAGAATAGTGAGACAAACATAAGGGGCTTTCTCCTGGCACATTCCCTTCTAAATTACAACCTAGAACCCGACTTCCATTGAGGCTCTGTTGCCCTAGTAACCAGATTTGGTAAAGGAGAACTGCTGCCACCTTGTGGCCGTTTCACACAACAGCAGCTTTAATCCCAGCGCTAATGGTCAGTGGATATTCAAAATAATCGCAGGCCTGTAAATGACACCTGCTCTGAAAACAAATCCTGGGGTCGTATATCGACCAAAAATTTCAAAAGACGTCCACATTTCAAAACGACAGTTTCAAGAGACACATTTTATGCACATTTGTGTTCTGCATCTTTTTCTTTCTTTCTTTCTTTGTTAAAACAACGGGAATGGAAAAAGGCAACCCTCAGAATGGGAGAAAATATTTGCGAACGAATCAACGGACAAAGGTTTAATCTCCAATATATATAAACAGCTCATGCAGCTTAATATTAAAAAAACAAACAACCCAATACAAAAATGGGTAGAACATCTAAATTGACCTTTCTTCAAAGAAGACACAGAGATGGCCAAGATGCACATGAAAAGCTGCTCAACATCACTAATTATTAGAGAAATGCAAATCCAAACTACAATGAGGTATCACCTCACACCTGTTAGAATGGGCATCATCAGAAAATCTACAAACAACAAATGCTGGGGAGGGTGTGGACAAAAGGAACCCTCTTCCACTACTGGTGGGAATGTAAATTGATACAGTCACTGTGGAGAACAGTATGGAGGTTCCTTAAAAAACGAAAAATAGAATTACCATACGATCCAGCAATCCCACTTCTGGGCATAAACCCAGAGAAAACCATAAATCAAAAAGACACATTCACCACAATGTTCATTGCAGCACTATTTACAATAGCCAGGTAATGGAAGCAACCTAAATGCCCACAGACAGAGGAATGGATAAAGATGTGGTACATATATAAAATGGAATATTACTCAGCCATAAAAAGGAATGAAACTGGATCATTTGTAGAGACGTCGATGGACCTAGAGACTGTCATACAGAGTGAAGTAAGTCAGAAAGAGAAAAACAAAGATTGTATATTAATGCATATATGTGGAACCTAGAGAAATGGTACAGATGAACAGGTTTGCAGGGCAGGAATAGAGACACAGAGGTAGAGAACAAACCTATGGACATCAAGGAGGGGAAGCCATGGGGTGGTAGTGGTGGGATGAGTTGGGAGACTGAGATTGACCTGTATACATGTATATGTATAATATAGATAACTAATAATAACCTGCTGTATAAAAAATAAATAAAATAAAATTTCAAAAATTTTTAAAATAAATAAAATTGAAAAATAAAACAGAAAAATGTTCTTCCCTTCACAAAGATGTATTTATATGAATGAATAATTTCCATGCTTATATCTATAAATACATTAAAGAGGAATAAACTCTACCTTGAACCAAAAAAGAAAAAAAAACAGACACCACCAGTTATACAGAGGAAAATCCTATCAGGGCACTTGCTCCAGTGGTCATCAATTCTGAACATCTGCCATGCAGCCAGCAGCCCCCCGCAAGGAGCGTCCTCATTGCAAAGCTGGGGGACCGTGCCGAGGCGTCTGTGAGTAAACGTGAGTTGAGCCCCAGGCCAGCTGCTGCTGAACTGTCCCCACCCTTCCCAGGTAAAACACCTGAATATGTACAAGGACTTGAAAACCTAGAGGAAGGGCCCTGGAGCCACACCAGCGACAGCACGCAGGCCGACTTGGTGCCTGCAGTCCAGCCAGGATGGTCCTGGCCCCGGGCGCTCTTCTGGAAGCTTTCCATTTCCCTGCCTGAGTTACCCCTCCTGTCCCGGCCCCCACTGCTTTTTTCCTTCCTCACCTCTGCCCGGGGAGCAATTCCAGAGATAGGTATGGGTGACACATCCTCTTCTTTAGCAGATGGCAGCCTGGCAACTCCTGCAGAAAGTCCAGCAGAGCCCCACTGACACCGGGCCTCCCACAAAGCTGTGGCCCCTCACTCACTCCCACCAGCACAGCCCCGAGACTGCTGACGGGGCAGAGAATATGGCGTCAGGCACAGCTGCAGGGGCTCTTGCTGCCTGGAGCGGTGTTTATATTGACCTCAACCCAGGCACACCTGGGGAGGGCTGGCCGGCAGGGTCAGGCTGCCCAGGTCAGCCAATCCTCACCCCTCAGGGGCTCACATTGCCGAAAATGGACCTCGCTGAACCGGCCACGTCCAAGGAACAGCTGTGGGCTCCTGAGAGTCACGATACACAAGGGGCTGCAGCTCCGGCTTGTTTTCTAATCATTTTATCTGGCCCATGAGTGGGAGACAACTTCAAGAAGACCCTCTCCTAATGAGAGGAACTCAGGAGTCAGGGAGAGGAGGGGTGATGGGTGGAGACAGAGGCTTGGTGCCCCGGCTGCAGTGGAAGTCTCTGGAAGACCAGGCAGAGTGAAGCCACACAGAGTGATGCCCAGGGTCACAGACCTGTCAGAGCTGCTGTTTGTTAGTTCAAGTCTGCTCTGAGGTGCTCTGTGTCAGCTCTGAGTGACAGGCGATCTGGGGTGCTCTGCAATGAGGGCTATGTGCACGGTTCCTGTGTGCCCAGCCCTGCCGGGGTACCTGCCCAGGGGAGCTCCGTATCCTGGGAAAGGCCTGACTATGAGAGCCACATGGGCTGCTGGGTAGATGCACAGGTGAGCTCCATAACCTGGGAGTGGCCTGACCATGAGAGCCCGGTGGGCTGCTGGGGACATGCCCAGGTTAGGCCCATATCCTGGGAGGGGCCTGACTACGAGAGCCCCATGTGCTGCTGGGTAGTTGCACAGGTGAGCTCCATAACCTGGGAGTGCCCTGACCATGAGAGCCCCGTTGGCTGCTGGGGACCTGCCCCGGTGAGCTCCATATCCTGGGAGGGGCCTGACCACGAGAGCCCCATGGGCTGCTGGGTAGATGCACAGGTGAGCTCCATAACCTGGGAGTGGCCTGACCATGAGAGCCCCGTGGGCTGCTGGGAACATCCCCAGGTTAGGCCCATATCCTGGAAGGGGCCTGACTACGGGAGCCCCATGTGCTGCTGGGTAGTTGCACAGGTGAACTCCGTAACCTGGGAGTGGCCTGACCACCAGAGCCCCGTGGGCGGCTGGGGACCTGGTAAAGGATGTCAGGACAGTCAGTGAAGCCACCGAGGATCTACATCCAGTAGTTCCTAATTCCTACACCCTGCTGGTCATTCTACCATCCACCAGGACATGGTATTCTGTATTAGAATTCAATGATGCCTTCTTCTGTATTCCATTGGTCCCAGAAAGGCTCTGCTGCCCTAGTAACCAGATTTGGGAATGGAGAAATGCTGCTGCCTTGTGGCCGTTTCACACAACAGCAGCTTTAAACCCAGTGCTAATGGTCACTAAATATTCACACTCATTGCAGGCCTGTAAATGACACCTGCCCTCAAAAACAATCCTGGGGTCGAAAATTGACCCCAAAATTCAAAAGAGGGCAACCATCCAAGAAGACAATTTCAAGAGGTTAATTGTACTCTCCGTTTTTTTCTGTTTTTCTGTAGCAGAAATTTTAAAAGGCGTGGAAAAATGCTGAACATTAGGAATAATTAAAGATACGCAAATCCAAATTACAAAAACCTATCAGCTCATACCAGTCAGAATGGCCATCAGCAAAAATTCTGCAAACAATAAATGCTGAAGGGGTTTTGGAGCAATGCCTACCCTTGGTTCAACGTGGGACATGAGCCAATAATGTAAAGGTAAATACTGAGCTACCATTCAATCAAGCATACCCACTGCTGGGCCTATCACCTGAGGGGATGAGAATCAAAAAGACACAGGCTGGGCTTCACTGGTGGCGCAGTGGTTGAGAGTCCGCCTGCCAATGCAGGAGACATGGGTTCATGCCCCGTTTCGGGAAGATCCCACATGCCGCGGAGCGGCTGCTCCCGTGAGCTATGGCCGCTGGGCCTGAGCATCCGGAGCCTGTGCTCTGCAAGGGGAGGGTCCACAGCAGTGAGAGGCACACGTACGACGCACAAAATAAATAAATAAATAAAGACACAGGCTGGCAATCCTGCACTCCAGCAATATTTACCATAGCCAACACTTGGAAGCTACGAAAATGTCCATCAACAGAGGAATGCACAAAGGAAAAGTGGTCCATGTGCACAATGGAATAGGACTCCAATAAAAAAATATAAATTCAATTTATAAAACAAACATAAGTAAGGACACATCAGGTTTTGGGGTCACATTCCACTCTAATATATAACCGAGGAACACCACTGTCAGGATGGTCTGTTTCCGTAGTTACCAGATTGGGAAAAGCAGAAATGCTGACGCCCTCTGGCCATTACCTGCAACAGCAGCTTTAAAACGTCTGCTGAGGCTCACTTCTTATGCACCAGTACTGGAGGTCTGTAAATGAAACCTGCCCTCAAAATGTCTTGAGGGAGGTAATGGCCAAAATATTTCTAAATGTCACACATACTTCACGAAAACAATTTGAAGAGGTAAGCTGTCCTCACAGTTTGAAGAAAACAAGGACATGCCAGAAAGCTGAATTTCAAGTGATTATGAGACGCATGCAAATCCAACCACAAAGTGGTGTCAGCTCACATTAGTCAGAATAAACATCAGCAAAAAAATCTACAAACAATAAATGCTGAGGGTGTTGTGGAGAAGTGCATACCGTCAACTTTAAGTGTGACATAACCTGGTAAGAGCCACTAATGAGAACAGAATGGAGGTGCCTCTATAAGGTAAACATTTTGCTACCATATGATCCAGCAGGCCCACTCCTGGGCCTATAACCTAAGAAGACAGAATTGCAAAGACACAGGCAGGCAAATGTGCATTGCCGCAGCATTACAATAGCCATGACATGGAAGCAACCAAAAAGTCCATCAACAGATGAGTGGACCAAGAAGAACTGGTACATGTACAGACGGAATATTAGCCAAGGAAAAAAAGGACACAATGCCATGTGCAGCACCGTAGATGAGTCTAGAGGTAATCACATGACTTGTAGTAAGTCAGAAAAAGAAAGACACATATCATATGATATCACTTATAGGTGTTAGATAAAAATTGATACCAGTGAAGATACTTCCACAGAGAAGGGCAATCACAGATTCATTAAACAAACTTATGGTTCACCAATGGAAAGGTGTGAGGATTGGATACATTAGGATATTGGCGTTAACAGACATATACAAACACAGGTGAAATATATAATCACCAAGACCTACGAAATACCAAGAGAAGACTACTCAACATTCTGTCATAAGGTACGTGGGAAAAGGATCCCAGGAAGAACAGACATATGTATATGTGTAAAAGAACCATATCTTGCACACCTACAACAAGCCAAACATTTTAATCAAACTTGCTGTGATATAAAAATAAAAATTAAATTTAAAGAAAGAACAAGAATAGTGAGACAAACATAAGGGGCTTTCTCCTGGCACATTCCCTTCTAAATTACAACCTAGAACCCGACTTCCATTGAGGCTCTGTTGCCCTAGTAACCAGATTTGGTAAAGGAGAACTGCTGCCACCTTGTGGCCGTTTCACACAACAGCAGCTTTAATCCCAGCGCTAATGGTCAGTGGATATTCAAAATAATCGCAGGCCTGTAAATGACACCTGCTCTGAAAACAAATCCTGGGGTCGTATATCGACCAAAAATTTCAAAAGACGTCCACATTTCAAAACGACAGTTTCAAGAGACATATTTTATGCACATTTGTGTTCTGCATCTTTTTCTTTCTTTCTTTTTTTGTTAAAACAACGGGAATGGAAAAAGGCAACCCTCAGAATGGGAGAAAATATTTGCGAACGAATCAACGGACAAAGGTTTAATCTCCAATATATATAAACAGCTCATGCAGCTTAATATTAAAAAAACAAACAACCCAATACAAAAATGGGTAGAACATCTAAATTGACCTTTCTTCAAAGAAGACACAGAGATGGCCAAGATGCACATGAAAAGCTGCTCAACATCACTAATTATTAGAGAAATGCAAATCCAAACTACAATGAGGTATCACCTCACACCTGTTAGAATGGGCATCATCAGAAAATCTACAAACAACAAATGCTGGGGAGGGTGTGGACAAAAGGAACCCTCTTCCACTACTGGTGGGAATGTAAATTGATACAGTCACTGTGGAGAACAGTATGGAGGTTCCTTAAAAAACGAAAAATAGAATTACCATACGATCCAGCAATCCCACTTCTGGGCATAAACCCAGAGAAAACCATAAATCAAAAAGACACATTCACCACAATGTTCATTGCAGCACTATTTACAATAGCCAGGTAATGGAAGCAACCTAAATGCCCACAGACAGAGGAATGGATAAAGATGTGGTACATATATAAAATGGAATATTACTCAGCCATAAAAAGGAATGAAACTGGATCATTTGTAGAGACGTCGATGGACCTAGAGACTGTCATACAGAGTGAAGTAAGTCAGAAAGAGAAAAACAAAGATTGTATATTAATGCATATATGTGGAACCTAGAGAAATGGTACAGATGAACAGGTTTGCAGGGCAGGAATAGAGACACAGAGGTAGAGAACAAACCTATGGACATCAAGGAGGGGAAGCCATGGGGTGGTGGTGGTGGGATGAGTTGGGAGACTGAGATTGACCTGTATACATGTATATGTATAATATAGATAACTAATAATAACCTGCTGTATAAAAAATAAATAAAATAAAATTTCAAAAAATTTTAAAATAAATAAAATTGAAAAATAAAACAGAAAAATGTTCTTCCCTTCACAAAGATGTATTTATATGAATGAATAATTTCCATGCTTATATCTATAAATACATTAAAGAGGAATAAACTCTACCTTGAACCAAAAAAGAAAAAAAAACAGACACCACCAGTTATACAGAGGAAAATCCTATCAGGGCACTTGCTCCAGTGGTCAACAATTCTGAACATCTGCCATGCAGCCAGCAGCCCCCCGCAAGGAGCGTCCTCATTGCAAAGCTGGGGGACCGTGCCGAGGCGTCTGTGAGTAAACGTGAGTTGAGCCCCAGGCCAGCTGCTGCTGAACTGTCCCCACCCTTCCCAGGTAAAACACCTGAATATGTACAAGGACTTGAAAACCTAGAGGAAGGGCCCTGGAGCCACACCAGCGACAGCACGCAGGCCGACTTGGTGCCTGCAGTCCAGCCAGGATGGTCCTGGCCCCGGGCGCTCTTCTGGAAGCTTTCCATTTCCCTGCCTGAGTTACCCCTCCTGTCCCGGCCCCCACTGCTTTTTTCCTTCCTCACCTCTGCCCGGGGAGCAATTCCAGAGATAGGTATGGGTGACACATCCTCTTCTTTAGCAGATGGCAGCCTGGCAACTCCTGCAGAAAGTCCAGCAGAGCCCCACTGACACCGGGCCTCCCACAAAGCTGTGGCCCCTCACTCACTCCCACCAGCACAGCCCCGAGACTGCTGACGGGGCAGAGAATATGGCGTCAGGCACAGCTGCAGGGGCTCTTGCTGCCTGGAGCGGTGTTTATATTGACCTCAACCCAGGCACACCTGGGGAGGGCTGGCCGGCAGGGTCAGGCTGCCCAGGTCAGCCAATCCTCACCCCTCAGGGGCTCACATTGCCGAAAATGGACCTCGCTGAACCGGCCACGTCCAAGGAACAGCTGTGGGCTCCTGAGAGTCACGATACACAAGGGGCTGCAGCTCCGGCTTGTTTTCTAATCATTTTATCTGGCCCATGAGTGGGAGACAACTTCAAGAAGACCCTCTCCTAATGAGAGGAACTCAGGAGTCAGGGAGAGGAGGGGTGATGGGTGGAGACAGAGGCTTGGTGCCCCGGCTGCAGTGGAAGTCTCTGGAAGACCAGGCAGAGTGAAGCCACACAGAGTGATGCCCAGGGTCACAGACCTGTCAGAGCTGCTGTTTGTTAGTTCAAGTCTGCTCTGAGGTGCTCTGTGTCAGCTCTGAGTGACAGGCGATCTGGGGTGCTCTGCAATGAGGGCTATGTGCACGGTTCCTGTGTGCCCAGCCCTGCCGGGGTACCTGCCCAGGGGAGCTCCGTATCCTGGGAAAGGCCTGACTATGAGAGCCACATGGGCTGCTGGGTAGATGCACAGGTGAGCTCCATAACCTGGGAGTGGCCTGACCATGAGAGCCCGGTGGGCTGCTGGGGACATGCCCAGGTTAGGCCCATATCCTGGGAGGGGCCTGACTACGAGAGCCCCATGTGCTGCTGGGTAGTTGCACAGGTGAGCTCCATAACCTGGGAGTGCCCTGACCATGAGAGCCCCGTTGGCTGCTGGGGACCTGCCCCGGTGAGCTCCATATCCTGGGAGGGGCCTGACCACGAGAGCCCCATGGGCTGCTGGGTAGATGCACAGGTGAGCTCCATAACCTGGGAGTGGCCTGACCATGAGAGCCCCGTGGGCTGCTGGGAACATCCCCAGGTTAGGCCCATATCCTGGAAGGGGCCTGACTACGGGAGCCCCATGTGCTGCTGGGTAGTTGCACAGGTGAACTCCGTAACCTGGGAGTGGCCTGACCACCAGAGCCCCGTGGGCGGCTGGGGACCTGGTAAAGGATGTCAGGACAGTCAGTGAAGCCACCGAGGATCTACATCCAGTAGTTCCTAATTCCTACACCCTGCTGGTCATTCTACCATCCACCAGGACATGGTATTCTGTATTAGAATTCAATGATGCCTTCTTCTGTATTCCATTGGTCCCAGAAAGGCTCTGCTGCCCTAGTAACCAGATTTGGGAATGGAGAAATGCTGCTGCCTTGTGGCCGTTTCACACAACAGCAGCTTTAAACCCAGTGCTAATGGTCACTAAATATTCACACTCATTGCAGGCCTGTAAATGACACCTGCCCTCAAAAACAATCCTGGGGTCGAAAATTGACCCCAAAATTCAAAAGAGGGCAACCATCCAAGAAGACAATTTCAAGAGGTTAATTGTACTCTCCGTTTTTTTCTGTTTTTCTGTAGCAGAAATTTTAAAAGGCGTGGAAAAATGCTGAACATTAGGAATAATTACAGATACGCAAATCCAAATTACAAAAACCTATCAGCTCATACCAGTCAGAATGGCCATCAGCAAAAATTCTGCAAACAATAAATGCTGAAGGGGTTTTGGAGCAATGCCTACCCTTGGTTCAACGTGGGACATGAGCCAATAATGTAAAGGTAAATACTGAGCTACCATTCAATCAAGCATACCCACTGCTGGGCCTATCACCTGAGGGGATGAGAATCAAAAAGACACAGGCTGGGCTTCACTGGTGGAGCAGTGGTTGAGAGTCTGCCTGCCAATGCAGGAGACATGGGTTCATGCCCCGTTTCGGGAAGATCCCACATGCCGCGGAGCGGCTGCTCCCGTGAGCTATGGCCGCTGGGCCTGAGCATCCGGAGCCTGTGCTCTGCAAGGGGAGGGTCCACAGCAGTGAGAGGCACACGTACGACGCACAAAATAAATAAATAAATAAAGACACAGGCTGGCAATCCTGCACTCCAGCAATATTTACCATAGCCAACACTTGGAAGCTACGAAAATGTCCATCAACAGAGGAATGCACAAAGGAAAAGTGGTCCATGTGCACAATGGAATAGGACTCCAATAAAAAAATATAAATTCAATTTATAAAACAAACATAAGTAAGGACACATCAGGTTTTGGGGTCACATTCCACTCTAATATATAACCGAGGAACACCACTGTCAGGATGGTCTGTTTCCGTAGTTACCAGATTGGGAAAAGCAGAAATGCTGACGCCCTCTGGCCATTACCTGCAACAGCAGCTTTAAAACGTCTGCTGAGGCTCACTTGTTATGCACCAGTACTGGAGGTCTGTAAATGAAACCTGCCCTCAAAATGTCTTGAGGGAGGTAATGGCCAAAATATTTCTAAATGTCACACATACTTCACGAAAACAATTTGAAGAGGTAAGCTGTCCTCACAGTTTGAAGAAAACAAGGACATGCCAGAAAGCTGAATTTCAAGTGATTATGAGACGCATGCAAATCCAACCACAAAGTGGTATCAGCTCACATTAGTCAGAATAAACATCAGCAAAAAAATCTACAAACAATAAATGCTGAGGGTGTTGTGGAGAAGTGCATACCGTCAACTTTAAGTGTGACATAACCTGGTAAGAGCCACTAATGAGAACAGAATGGAGGTGCCTCTATAAGGTAAACATTTTGCTACCATATGATCCAGCAGGCCCACTCCTGGGCCTATAACCTAAGAAGACAGAATTGCAAAGACACAGGCAGGCAAATGTGCATTGCCGCAGCATTACAATAGCCATGACATGGAAGCAACCAAAAAGTCCATCAACAGATGAGTGGACCAAGAAGAACTGGTACATGTACAGACGGAATATTAGCCAAGGAAAAAAAGGACACAATGCCATGTGCAGCACCGTAGATGAGTCTAGAGGTAATCACATGACTTGTAGTAAGTCAGAAAAAGAAAGACACATATCATATGATATCACTTATAGGTGTTAGATAAAACTTGATACCAGTGAAGATACTTCCACAGAGAAGGGCAATCACAGATTCATTAAACAAACTTATGGTTCACCAATGGAAAGGTGTGAGGATTGGATACATTAGGATATTGGCGTTAACAGACATATACAAACACAGGTGAAATATATAATCACCAAGACCTACGAAATACCAAGAGAAGACTACTCAACATTCTGTCATAAGGTACGTGGGAAAAGGATCCCAGGAAGAACAGACATATGTATATGTGTAAAAGAACCATATCTTGCACACCTACAACAAGCCAAACATTTTAATCAAACTTGCTGTGATATAAAAATAAAAATTAAATTTAAAGAAAGAACAAGAATAGTGAGACAAACATAAGGGGCTTTCTCCTGGCACATTCCCTTCTAAATTACAACCTAGAACCCGACTTCCATTGAGGCTCTGTTGCCCTAGTAACCAGATTTGGTAAAGGAGAACTGCTGCCACCTTGTGGCCGTTTCACACAACAGCAGCTTTAATCCCAGCGCTAATGGTCAGTGGATATTCAAAATAATCGCAGGCCTGTAAATGACACCTGCTCTGAAAACAAATCCTGGGGTCGTATATCGACCAAAAATTTCAAAAGACGTCCACATTTCAAAACGACAGTTTCAAGAGACACATTTTATGCACATTTGTGTTCTGCATCTTTTTCTTTCTTTCTTTCTTTGTTAAAACAACGGGAATGGAAAAAGGCAACCCTCAGAATGGGAGAAAATATTTGCGAACGAATCAACGGACAAAGGTTTAATCTCCAATATATATAAACAGCTCATGCAGCTTAATATTAGAAAAACAAACAACCCAATACAAAAATGGGTAGAACATCTAAATTGACCTTTCTTCAAAGAAGACACAGAGATGGCCAAGATGCACATGAAAAGCTGCTCAACATCACTAATTATTAGAGAAATGCAAATCCAAACTACAATGAGGTATCACCTCACACCTGTTAGAATGGGCATCATCAGAAAATCTACAAACAACAAATGCTGGGGAGGGTGTGGACAAAAGGAACCCTCTTCCACTACTGGTGGGAATGTAAATTGATACAGTCACTGTGGAGAACAGTATGGAGGTTCCTTAAAAAACGAAAAATAGAATTACCATACGATCCAGCAATCCCACTTCTGGGCATAAACCCAGAGAAAACCATAAATCAAAAAGACACATTCACCACAATGTTCATTGCAGCACTATTTACAATAGCCAGGTAATGGAAGCAACCTAAATGCCCACAGACAGAGGAATGGATAAAGATGTGGTACATATATAAAATGGAATATTACTCAGCCATAAAAAGGAATGAAACTGGATCATTTGTAGAGACGTCGATGGACCTAGAGACTGTCATACAGAGTGAAGTAAGTCAGAAAGAGAAAAACAAAGATTGTATATTAATGCATATATGTGGAACCTAGAGAAATGGTACAGATGAACAGGTTTGCAGGGCAGGAATAGAGACACAGAGGTAGAGAACAAACCTATGGACATCAAGGAGGGGAAGCCATGGGGTGGTGGTGGTGGGATGAGTTGGGAGACTGAGATTGACCTGTATACATGTATATGTATAATATAGATAACTAATAATAACCTGCTGTATAAAAAATAAATAAAATAAAATTTCAAAAAATTTTAAAATAAATAAAATTGAAAAATAAAACAGAAAAATGTTCTTCCCTTCACAAAGATGTATTTATATGAATGAATAATTTCCATGCTTATATCTATAAATACATTAAAGAGGAATAAACTCTACCTTGAACCAAAAAAGAAAAAAAAACAGACACCACCAGTTATACAGAGGAAAATCCTATCAGGGCACTTGCTCCAGTGGTCAACAATTCTGAACATCTGCCATGCAGCCAGCAGCCCCCCGCAAGGAGCGTCCTCATTGCAAAGCTCGGGGACCGTGCCGAGGCGTCTGTGAGTAAACGTGAGTTGAGCCCCAGGCCAGCTGCTGCTGAACTGTCCCCACCCTTCCCAGGTAAAACACCTGAATATGTACAAGGACTTGAAAACCTAGAGGAAGGGCCCTGGAGCCACACCAGCGACAGCACGCAGGCCGACTTGGTGCCTGCAGTCCAGCCAGGATGGTCCTGGCCCCGGGCGCTCTTCTGGAAGCTTTCCATTTCCCTGCCTGAGTTACCCCTCCTGTCCCGGCCCCCACTGCTTTTTTCCTTCCTCACCTCTGCCCGGGGAGCAATTCCAGAGATAGGTATGGGTGACACATCCTCTTCTTTAGCAGATGGCAGCCTGGCAACTCCTGCAGAAAGTCCAGCAGAGCCCCACTGACACCGGGCCTCCCACAAAGCTGTGGCCCCTCACTCACTCCCACCAGCACAGCCCCGAGACTGCTGACGGGGCAGAGAATATGGCGTCAGGCACAGCTGCAGGGGCTCTTGCTGCCTGGAGCGGTGTTTATATTGACCTCAACCCAGGCACACCTGGGGAGGGCTGGCCGGCAGGGTCAGGCTGCCCAGGTCAGCCAATCCTCACCCCTCAGGGGCTCACATTGCCGAAAATGGACCTCGCTGAACCGGCCACGTCCAAGGAACAGCTGTGGGCTCCTGAGAGTCACGATACACAAGGGGCTGCAGCTCCGGCTTGTTTTCTAATCATTTTATCTGGCCCATGAGTGGGAGACAACTTCAAGAAGACCCTCTCCTAATGAGAGGAACTCAGGAGTCAGGGAGAGGAGGGGTGATGGGTGGAGACAGAGGCTTGGTGCCCCGGCTGCAGTGGAAGTCTCTGGAAGACCAGGCTGAGTGAAGCCACACAGAGTGATGCCCAGGGTCACAGACCTGTCAGAGCTGCTGTTTGTTAGTTCAAGTCTGCTCTGAGGTGCTCTGTGTCAGCTCTGAGTGACAGGCGATCTGGGGTGCTCTGCAATGAGGGCTATGTGCACGGTTCCTGTGTGCCCAGCCCTGCCGGGGTACCTGCCCAGGGGAGCTCCGTATCCTGGGAAAGGCCTGACTATGAGAGCCACATGGGCTGCTGGGTAGATGCACAGGTGAGCTCCATAACCTGGGAGTGGCCTGACCATGAGAGCCCGGTGGGCTGCTGGGGACATGCCCAGGTTAGGCCCATATCCTGGGAGGGGCCTGACTACGAGAGCCCCATGTGCTGCTGGGTAGTTGCACAGGTGAGCTCCATAACCTGGGAGTGCCCTGACCATGAGAGCCCCGTTGGCTGCTGGGGACCTGCCCCGGTGAGCTCCATATCCTGGGAGGGGCCTGACCACGAGAGCCCCATGGGCTGCTGGGTAGATGCACAGGTGAGCTCCATAACCTGGGAGTGGCCTGACCATGAGAGCCCCGTGGGCTGCTGGGAACATCCCCAGGTTAGGCCCATATCCTGGAAGGGGCCTGACTACGGGAGCCCCATGTGCTGCTGGGTAGTTGCACAGGTGAACTCCGTAACCTGGGAGTGGCCTGACCACCAGAGCCCCGTGGGCGGCTGGGGACCTGGTAAAGGATGTCAGGACAGTCAGTGAAGCCACCGAGGATCTACATCCAGTAGTTCCTAATTCCTACACCCTGCTGGTCATTCTACCATCCACCAGGACATGGTATTCTGTATTAGAATTCAATGATGCCTTCTTCTCTATTCCATTGGTCCCAGAAAGGCTCTGCTGCCCTAGTAACCAGATTTGGGAATGGAGAAATGCTGCTGCCTTGTGGCCGTTTCACACAACAGCAGCTTTAAACCCAGTGCTAATGGTCACTAAATATTCACACTCATTGCAGGCCTGTAAATGACACCTGCCCTCAAAAACAATCCTGGGGTCGAAAATTGACCCCAAAATTCAAAAGAGGGCAACCATCCAAGAAGACAATTTCAAGAGGTTAATTGTACTCTCCGTTTTTTTCTGTTTTTCTGTAGCAGAAATTTTAAAAGGCGTGGAAAAATGCTGAACATTAGGAATAATTAAAGATACGCAAATCCAAATTACAAAAACCTATCAGCTCATACCAGTCAGAATGGCCATCAGCAAAAATTCTGCAAACAATAAATGCTGAAGGGGTTTTGGAGCAATGCCTACCCTTGGTTCAACGTGGGACATGAGCCAATAATGTAAAGGTAAATACTGAGCTACCATTCAATCAAGCATACCCACTGCTGGGCCTATCACCTGAGGGGATGAGAATCAAAAAGACACAGGCTGGGCTTCACTGGTGGCGCAGTGGTTGAGAGTCCGCCTGCCAATGCAGGAGACATGGGTTCATGCCCCGTTTCGGGAAGATCCCACATGCCGCGGAGCGGCTGCTCCCGTGAGCTATGGCCGCTGGGCCTGAGCATCCGGAGCCTGTGCTCTGCAAGGGGAGGGTCCACAGCAGTGAGAGGCACACGTACGACGCACAAAATAAATAAATAAATAAAGACACAGGCTGGCAATCCTGCACTCCAGCAATATTTACCATAGCCAACACTTGGAAGCTACGAAAATGTCCATCAACAGAGGAATGCACAAAGGAAAAGTGGTCCATGTGCACAATGGAATAGGACTCCAATAAAAAAATATAAATTCAATTTATAAAACAAACATAAGTAAGGACACATCAGGTTTTGGGGTCACATTCCACTCTAATATATAACCGAGGAACACCACTGTCAGGATGGTCTGTTTCCGTAGTTACCAGATTGGGAAAAGCAGAAATGCTGACGCCCTCTGGCCATTACCTGCAACAGCAGCTTTAAAACGTCTGCTGAGGCTCACTTGTTATGCACCAGTACTGGAGGTCTGTAAATGAAACCTGCCCTCAAAATGTCTTGAGGGAGGTAATGGCCAAAATATTTCTAAATGTCACACATACTTCACGAAAACAATTTGAAGAGGTAAGCTGTCCTCACAGTTTGAAGAAAACAAGGACATGCCAGAAAGCTGAATTTCAAGTGATTATGAGACGCATGCAAATCCAACCACAAAGTGGTATCAGCTCACATTAGTCAGAATAAACATCAGCAAAAAAATCTACAAACAATAAATGCTGAGGGTGTTGTGGAGAAGTGCATACCGTCAACTTTAAGTGTGACATAACCTGGTAAGAGCCACTAATGAGAACAGAATGGAGGTGCCTCTATAAGGTAAACATTTTGCTACCATATGATCCAGCAGGCCCACTCCTGGGCCTATAACCTAAGAAGACAGAATTGCAAAGACACAGGCAGGCAAATGTGCATTGCCGCAGCATTACAATAGCCATGACATGGAAGCAACCAAAAAGTCCATCAACAGATGAGTGGACCAAGAAGAACTGGTACATGTACAGACGGAATATTAGCCAAGGAAAAAAAGGACACAATGCCATGTGCAGCACCGTAGATGAGTCTAGAGGTAATCACATGACTTGTAGTAAGTCAGAAAAAGAAAGACACATATCATATGATATCACTTATAGGTGTTAGATAAAAATTGATACCAGTGAAGATACTTCCACAGAGAAGGGCAATCACAGATTCATTAAACAAACTTATGGTTCACCAATGGAAAGGTGTGAGGATTGGATACATTAGGATATTGGCGTTAACAGACATATACAAACACAGGTGAAATATATAATCACCAAGACCTACGAAATACCAAGAGAAGACTACTCAACATTCTGTCATAAGGTACGTGGGAAAAGGATCCCAGGAAGAACAGACATATGTATATGTGTAAAAGAACCATATCTTGCACACCTACAACAAGCCAAACATTTTAATCAAACTTGCTGTGATATAAAAATAAAAATTAAATTTAAAGAAAGAACAAGAATAGTGAGACAAACATAAGGGGCTTTCTCCTGGCACATTCCCTTCTAAATTACAACCTAGAACCCGACTTCCATTGAGGCTCTGTTGCCCTAGTAACCAGATTTGGTAAAGGAGAACTGCTGCCACCTTGTGGCCGTTTCACACAACAGCAGCTTTAATCCCAGCGCTAATGGTCAGTGGATATTCAAAATAATCGCAGGCCTGTAAATGACACCTGCTCTGAA
Organism: Mesoplodon bidens; assembly: GCF_964165515.1. NCBI lineage: Eukaryota > Metazoa > Chordata > Mammalia > Artiodactyla > Ziphiidae > Mesoplodon > Mesoplodon bidens. The sequence continues at coordinate 124,032,561 of NC_138176.1, read as the reverse complement.
AACAAATCCTGGGGTCGTATATCGACCAAAAATTTCAAAAGACGTCCACATTTCAAAACGACAGTTTCAAGAGACACATTTTATGCACATTTGTGTTCTGCATCTTTTTCTTTCTTTCTTTCTTTGTTAAAACAACGGGAATGGAAAAAGGCAACCCTCAGAATGGGAGAAAATATTTGCGAACGAATCAACGGACAAAGGTTTAATCTCCAATATATATAAACAGCTCATGCAGCTTAATATTAGAAAAACAAACAACCCAATACAAAAATGGGTAGAACATCTAAATTGACCTTTCTTCAAAGAAGACACAGAGATGGCCAAGATGCACATGAAAAGCTGCTCAACATCACTAATTATTAGAGAAATGCAAATCCAAACTACAATGAGGTATCACCTCACACCTGTTAGAATGGGCATCATCAGAAAATCTACAAACAACAAATGCTGGGGAGGGTGTGGACAAAAGGAACCCTCTTCCACTACTGGTGGGAATGTAAATTGATACAGTCACTGTGGAGAACAGTATGGAGGTTCCTTAAAAAACGAAAAATAGAATTACCATACGATCCAGCAATCCCACTTCTGGGCATAAACCCAGAGAAAACCATAAATCAAAAAGACACATTCACCACAATGTTCATTGCAGCACTATTTACAATAGCCAGGTAATGGAAGCAACCTAAATGCCCACAGACAGAGGAATGGATAAAGATGTGGTACATATATAAAATGGAATATTACTCAGCCATAAAAAGGAATGAAACTGGATCATTTGTAGAGACGTCGATGGACCTAGAGACTGTCATACAGAGTGAAGTAAGTCAGAAAGAGAAAAACAAAGATTGTATATTAATGCATATATGTGGAACCTAGAGAAATGGTACAGATGAACAGGTTTGCAGGGCAGGAATAGAGACACAGAGGTAGAGAACAAACCTATGGACATCAAGGAGGGGAAGCCATGGGGTGGTGGTGGTGGGATGAGTTGGGAGACTGAGATTGACCTGTATACATGTATATGTATAATATAGATAACTAATAATAACCTGCTGTATAAAAAATAAATAAAATAAAATTTCAAAAAATTTTAAAATAAATAAAATTGAAAAATAAAACAGAAAAATGTTCTTCCCTTCACAAAGATGTATTTATATGAATGAATAATTTCCATGCTTATATCTATAAATACATTAAAGAGGAATAAACTCTACCTTGAACCAAAAAAGAAAAAAAAACAGACACCACCAGTTATACAGAGGAAAATCCTATCAGGGCACTTGCTCCAGTGGTCAACAATTCTGAACATCTGCCATGCAGCCAGCAGCCCCCCGCAAGGAGCGTCCTCATTGCAAAGCTCGGGGACCGTGCCGAGGCGTCTGTGAGTAAACGTGAGTTGAGCCCCAGGCCAGCTGCTGCTGAACTGTCCCCACCCTTCCCAGGTAAAACACCTGAATATGTACAAGGACTTGAAAACCTAGAGGAAGGGCCCTGGAGCCACACCAGCGACAGCACGCAGGCCGACTTGGTGCCTGCAGTCCAGCCAGGATGGTCCTGGCCCCGGGCGCTCTTCTGGAAGCTTTCCATTTCCCTGCCTGAGTTACCCCTCCTGTCCCGGCCCCCACTGCTTTTTTCCTTCCTCACCTCTGCCCGGGGAGCAATTCCAGAGATAGGTATGGGTGACACATCCTCTTCTTTAGCAGATGGCAGCCTGGCAACTCCTGCAGAAAGTCCAGCAGAGCCCCACTGACACCGGGCCTCCCACAAAGCTGTGGCCCCTCACTCACTCCCACCAGCACAGCCCCGAGACTGCTGACGGGGCAGAGAATATGGCGTCAGGCACAGCTGCAGGGGCTCTTGCTGCCTGGAGCGGTGTTTATATTGACCTCAACCCAGGCACACCTGGGGAGGGCTGGCCGGCAGGGTCAGGCTGCCCAGGTCAGCCAATCCTCACCCCTCAGGGGCTCACATTGCCGAAAATGGACCTCGCTGAACCGGCCACGTCCAAGGAACAGCTGTGGGCTCCTGAGAGTCACGATACACAAGGGGCTGCAGCTCCGGCTTGTTTTCTAATCATTTTATCTGGCCCATGAGTGGGAGACAACTTGAAGAAGACCCTCTCCTAATGAGAGGAACTCAGGAGTCAGGGAGAGGAGGGGTGATGGGTGGAGACAGAGGCTTGGTGCCCCGGCTGCAGTGGAAGTCTCTGGAAGACCAGGCTGAGTGAAGCCACACAGAGTGATGCCCAGGGTCACAGACCTGTCAGAGCTGCTGTTTGTTAGTTCAAGTCTGCTCTGAGGTGCTCTGTGTCAGCTCTGAGTGACAGGCGATCTGGGGTGCTCTGCAATGAGGGCTATGTGCACGGTTCCTGTGTGCCCAGCCCTGCCGGGGTACCTGCCCAGGGGAGCTCCGTATCCTGGGAAAGGCCTGACTATGAGAGCCACATGGGCTGCTGGGTAGATGCACAGGTGAGCTCCATAACCTGGGAGTGGCCTGACCATGAGAGCCCGGTGGGCTGCTGGGGACATGCCCAGGTTAGGCCCATATCCTGGGAGGGGCCTGACTACGAGAGCCCCATGTGCTGCTGGGTAGTTGCACAGGTGAGCTCCATAACCTGGGAGTGCCCTGACCATGAGAGCCCCGTTGGCTGCTGGGGACCTGCCCCGGTGAGCTCCATATCCTGGGAGGGGCCTGACCACGAGAGCCCCATGGGCTGCTGGGTAGATGCACAGGTGAGCTCCATAACCTGGGAGTGGCCTGACCATGAGAGCCCCGTGGGCTGCTGGGAACATCCCCAGGTTAGGCCCATATCCTGGAAGGGGCCTGACTACGGGAGCCCCATGTGCTGCTGGGTAGTTGCACAGGTGAACTCCGTAACCTGGGAGTGGCCTGACCACCAGAGCCCCGTGGGCGGCTGGGGACCTGGTAAAGGATGTCAGGACAGTCAGTGAAGCCACCGAGGATCTACATCCAGTAGTTCCTAATTCCTACACCCTGCTGGTCATTCTACCATCCACCAGGACATGGTATTCTGTATTAGAATTCAATGATGCCTTCTTCTCTATTCCATTGGTCCCAGAAAGGCTCTGCTGCCCTAGTAACCAGATTTGGGAATGGAGAAATGCTGCTGCCTTGTGGCCGTTTCACACAACAGCAGCTTTAAACCCAGTGCTAATGGTCACTAAATATTCACACTCATTGCAGGCCTGTAAATGACACCTGCCCTCAAAAACAATCCTGGGGTCGAAAATTGACCCCAAAATTCAAAAGAGGGCAACCATCCAAGAAGACAATTTCAAGAGGTTAATTGTACTCTCCGTTTTTTTCTGTTTTTCTGTAGCAGAAATTTTAAAAGGCGTGGAAAAATGCTGAACATTAGGAATAATTAAAGATACGCAAATCCAAATTACAAAAACCTATCAGCTCATACCAGTCAGAATGGCCATCAGCAAAAATTCTGCAAACAATAAATGCTGAAGGGGTTTTGGAGCAATGCCTACCCTTGGTTCAACGTGGGACATGAGCCAATAATGTAAAGGTAAATACTGAGCTACCATTCAATCAAGCATACCCACTGCTGGGCCTATCACCTGAGGGGATGAGAATCAAAAAGACACAGGCTGGGCTTCACTGGTGGCGCAGTGGTTGAGAGTCCGCCTGCCAATGCAGGAGACATGGGTTCATGCCCCGTTTCGGGAAGATCCCACATGCCGCGGAGCGGCTGCTCCCGTGAGCTATGGCCGCTGGGCCTGAGCATCCGGAGCCTGTGCTCTGCAAGGGGAGGGTCCACAGCAGTGAGAGGCACACGTACGACGCACAAAATAAATAAATAAATAAAGACACAGGCTGGCAATCCTGCACTCCAGCAATATTTACCATAGCCAACACTTGGAAGCTACGAAAATGTCCATCAACAGAGGAATGCACAAAGGAAAAGTGGTCCATGTGCACAATGGAATAGGACTCCAATAAAAAAATATAAATTCAATTTATAAAACAAACATAAGTAAGGACACATCAGGTTTTGGGGTCACATTCCACTCTAATATATAACCGAGGAACACCACTGTCAGGATGGTCTGTTTCCGTAGTTACCAGATTGGGAAAAGCAGAAATGCTGACGCCCTCTGGCCATTACCTGCAACAGCAGCTTTAAAACGTGTGCTGAGGCTCACTTCTTATGCACCAGTACTGGAGGTCTGTAAATGAAACCTGCCCTCAAAATGTCTTGAGGGAGGTAATGGCCAAAATATTTCTAAATGTCACACATACTTCACGAAAACAATTTGAAGAGGTAAGCTGTCCTCACAGTTTGAAGAAAACAAGGACATGCCAGAAAGCTGAATTTCAAGTGATTATGAGACGCATGCAAATCCAACCACAAAGTGGTATCAGCTCACATTAGTCAGAATAAACATCAGCAAAAAAATCTACAAACAATAAATGCTGAGGGTGTTGTGGAGAAGTGCATACCGTCAACTTTAAGTGTGACATAACCTGGTAAGAGCCACTAATGAGAACAGAATGGAGGTGCCTCTATAAGGTAAACATTTTGCTACCATATGATCCAGCAGGCCCACTCCTGGGCCTATAACCTAAGAAGACAGAATTGCAAAGACACAGGCAGGCAAATGTGCATTGCCGCAGCATTACAATAGCCATGACATGGAAGCAACCAAAAAGTCCATCAACAGATGAGTGGACCAAGAAGAACTGGTACATGTACAGACGGAATATTAGCCAAGGAAAAAAAGGACACAATGCCATGTGCAGCACCGTAGATGAGTCTAGAGGTAATCACATGACTTGTAGTAAGTCAGAAAAAGAAAGACACATATCATATGATATCACTTATAGGTGTTAGATAAAAATTGATACCAGTGAAGATACTTCCACAGAGAAGGGCAATCACAGATTCATTAAACAAACTTATGGTTCACCAATGGAAAGGTGTGAGGATTGGATACATTAGGATATTGGCGTTAACAGACATATACAAACACAGGTGAAATATATAATCACCAAGACCTACGAAATACCAAGAGAAGACTACTCAACATTCTGTCATAAGGTACGTGGGAAAAGGATCCCAGGAAGAACAGACATATGTATATGTGTAAAAGAACCATATCTTGCACACCTACAACAAGCCAAACATTTTAATCAAACTTGCTGTGATATAAAAATAAAAATTAAATTTAAAGAAAGAACAAGAATAGTGAGACAAACATAAGGGGCTTTCTCCTGGCACATTCCCTTCTAAATTACAACCTAGAACCCGACTTCCATTGAGGCTCTGTTGCCCTAGTAACCAGATTTGGTAAAGGAGAACTGCTGCCACCTTGTGGCCGTTTCACACAACAGCAGCTTTAATCCCAGCGCTAATGGTCAGTGGATATTCAAAATAATCGCAGGCCTGTAAATGACACCTGCTCTGAAAACAAATCCTGGGGTCGTATATCGACCAAAAATTTCAAAAGACGTCCACATTTCAAAACGACAGTTTCAAGAGACATATTTTATGCACATTTGTGTTCTGCATCTTTTTCTTTCTTTCTTTTTTTGTTAAAACAACGGGAATGGAAAAAGGCAACCCTCAGAATGGGAGAAAATATTTGCGAACGAATCAACGGACAAAGGTTTAATCTCCAATATATATAAACAGCTCATGCAGCTTAATATTAAAAAAAGAAACAACCCAATACAAAAATGGGTAGAACATCTAAATTGACCTTTCTTCAAAGAAGACACAGAGATGGCCAAGATGCACATGAAAAGCTGCTCAACATCACTAATTATTAGAGAAATGCAAATCCAAACTACAATGAGGTATCACCTCACACCTGTTAGAATGGGCATCATCAGAAAATCTACAAACAACAAATGCTGGGGAGGGTGTGGACAAAAGGAACCCTCTTCCACTACTGGTGGGAATGTAAATTGATACAGTCACTGTGGAGAACAGTATGGAGGTTCCTTAAAAAACGAAAAATAGAATTACCATACGATCCAGCAATCCCACTTCTGGGCATAAACCCAGAGAAAACCATAAATCAAAAAGACACATTCACCACAATGTTCATTGCAGCACTATTTACAATAGCCAGGTAATGGAAGCAACCTAAATGCCCACAGACAGAGGAATGGATAAAGATGTGGTACATATATAAAATGGAATATTACTCAGCCATAAAAAGGAATGAAACTGGATCATTTGTAGAGACGTCGATGGACCTAGAGACTGTCATACAGAGTGAAGTAAGTCAGAAAGAGAAAAACAAAGATTGTATATTAATGCATATATGTGGAACCTAGAGAAATGGTACAGATGAACAGGTTTGCAGGGCAGGAATAGAGACACAGAGGTAGAGAACAAACCTATGGACATCAAGGAGGGGAAGCCATGGGGTGGTGGTGGTGGGATGAGTTGGGAGACTGAGATTGACCTGTATACATGTATATGTATAATATAGATAACTAATAATAACCTGCTGTATAAAAAATAAATAAAATAAAATTTCAAAAAATTTTAAAATAAATAAAATTGAAAAATAAAACAGAAAAATGTTCTTCCCTTCACAAAGATGTATTTATATGAATGAATAATTTCCATGCTTATATCTATAAATACATTAAAGAGGAATAAACTCTACCTTGAACCAAAAAAGAAAAAAAAACAGACACCACCAGTTATACAGAGGAAAATCCTATCAGGGCACTTGCTCCAGTGGTCAACAATTCTGAACATCTGCCATGCAGCCAGCAGCCCCCCGCAAGGAGCGTCCTCATTGCAAAGCTCGGGGACCGTGCCGAGGCGTCTGTGAGTAAACGTGAGTTGAGCCCCAGGCCAGCTGCTGCTGAACTGTCCCCACCCTTCCCAGGTAAAACACCTGAATATGTACAAGGACTTGAAAACCTAGAGGAAGGGCCCTGGAGCCACACCAGCGACAGCACGCAGGCCGACTTGGTGCCTGCAGTCCAGCCAGGATGGTCCTGGCCCCGGGTGCTCTTCTGGAAGCTTTCCATTTCCCTGCCTGAGTTACCCCTCCTGTCCCGGCCCCCACTGCTTTTTTCCTTCCTCACCTCTGCCCGGGGAGCAATTCCAGAGATAGGTATGGGTGACACATCCTCTTCTTTAGCAGATGGCAGCCTGGCAACTCCTGCAGAAAGTCCAGCAGAGCCCCACTGACACCGGGCCTCCCACAAAGCTGTGGCCCCTCACTCACTCCCACCAGCACAGCCCCGAGACTGCTGACGGGGCAGAGAATATGGCGTCAGGCACAGCTGCAGGGGCTCTTGCTGCCTGGAGCGGTGTTTATATTGACCTCAACCCAGGCACACCTGGGGAGGGCTGGCCGGCAGGGTCAGGCTGCCCAGGTCAGCCAATCCTCACCCCTCAGGGGCTCACATTGCTGAAAATGGACCTCGCTGAACCGGCCACGTCCAAGGAACAGCTGTGGGCTCCTGAGAGTCACGATACACAAGGGGCTGCAGCTCCGGCTTGTTTTCTAATCATTTTATCTGGCCCATGAGTGGGAGACAACTTGAAGAAGACCCTCTCCTAATGAGAGGAACTCAGGAGTCAGGGAGAGGAGGGGTGATGGGTGGAGACAGAGGCTTGGTGCCCCGGCTGCAGTGGAAGTCTCTGGAAGACCAGGCTGAGTGAAGCCACACAGAGTGATGCCCAGGGTCACAGACCTGTCAGAGCTGCTGTTTGTTAGTTCAAGTCTGCTCTGAGGTGCTCTGTGTCAGCTCTGAGTGACAGGCGATCTGGGGTGCTCTGCAATGAGGGCTATGTGCACGGTTCCTGTGTGCCCAGCCCTGCCGGGGTACCTGCCCAGGGGAGCTCCGTATCCTGGGAAAGGCCTGACTATGAGAGCCACATGGGCTGCTGGGTAGATGCACAGGTGAGCTCCATAACCTGGGAGTGGCCTGACCATGAGAGCCCGGTGGGCTGCTGGGGACATGCCCAGGTTAGGCCCATATCCTGGGAGGGGCCTGACTACGAGAGCCCCATGTGCTGCTGGGTAGTTGCACAGGTGAGCTCCATAACCTGGGAGTGCCCTGACCATGAGAGTCCCGTTGGCTGCTGGGGACCTGCCCCGGTGAGCTCCATATCCTGGGAGGGGCCTGACCACGAGAGCCCCATGGGCTGCTGGGTAGATGCACAGGTGAGCTCCATAACCTGGGAGTGGCCTGACCATGAGAGCCCCGTGGGCTGCTGGGAACATCCCCAGGTTAGGCCCATATCCTGGAAGGGGCCTGACTACGGGAGCCCCATGTGCTGCTGGGTAGTTGCACAGGTGAACTCCGTAACCTGGGAGTGGCCTGACCACCAGAGCCCCGTGGGCGGCTGGGGACCTGGTAAAGGATGTCAGGACAGTCAGTGAAGCCACCGAGGATCTACATCCAGTAGTTCCTAATTCCTACACCCTGCTGGTCATTCTACCATCCACCAGGACATGGTATTCTGTATTAGAATTCAATGATGCCTTCTTCTCTATTCCATTGGTCCCAGAAAGGCTCTGCTGCCCTAGTAACCAGATTTGGGAATGGAGAAATGCTGCTGCCTTGTGGCCGTTTCACACAACAGCAGCTTTAAACCCAGTGCTAATGGTCACTAAATATTCACACTCATTGCAGGCCTGTAAATGACACCTGCCCTCAAAAACAATCCTGGGGTCGAAAATTGACCCCAAAATTCAAAAGAGGGCAACCATCCAAGAAGACAATTTCAAGAGGTTAATTGTACTCTCCGTTTTTTTCTGTTTTTCTGTAGCAGAAATTTTAAAAGGCGTGGAAAAATGCTGAACATTAGGAATAATTAAAGATACGCAAATCCAAATTACAAAAACCTATCAGCTCATACCAGTCAGAATGGCCATCAGCAAAAATTCTGCAAACAATAAATGCTGAAGGGGTTTTGGAGCAATGCCTACCCTTGGTTCAACGTGGGACATGAGCCAATAATGTAAAGGTAAATACTGAGCTACCATTCAATCAAGCATACCCACTGCTGGGCCTATCACCTGAGGGGATGAGAATCAAAAAGACACAGGCTGGGCTTCACTGGTGGCGCAGTGGTTGAGAGTCCGCCTGCCAATGCAGGAGACATGGGTTCATGCCCCGTTTCGGGAAGATCCCACATGCCGCGGAGCGGCTGCTCCCGTGAGCTATGGCCGCTGGGCCTGAGCATCCGGAGCCTGTGCTCTGCAAGGGGAGGGTCCACAGCAGTGAGAGGCACACGTACGACGCACAAAATAAATAAATAAATAAAGACACAGGCTGGCAATCCTGCACTCCAGCAATATTTACCATAGCCAACACTTGGAAGCTACGAAAATGTCCATCAACAGAGGAATGCACAAAGGAAAAGTGGTCCATGTGCACAATGGAATAGGACTCCAATAAAAAAATATAAATTCAATTTATAAAACAAACATAAGTAAGGACACATCAGGTTTTGGGGTCACATTCCACTCTAATATATAACCGAGGAACACCACTGTCAGGATGGTCTGTTTCCGTAGTTACCAGATTGGGAAAAGCAGAAATGCTGACGCCCTCTGGCCATTACCTGCAACAGCAGCTTTAAAACGTGTGCTGAGGCTCACTTCTTATGCACCAGTACTGGAGGTCTGTAAATGAAACCTGCCCTCAAAACGTCTTGAGGGAGGTAATGGCCAAAATATTTCTAAATGTCACACATACTTCACGAAAACAATTTGAAGAGGTAAGCTGTCCTCACAGTTTGAAGAAAAAAAGGACATGCCAGAAAGCTGAATTTCAAGTGATTATGAGACGCATGCAAATCCAACCACAAAGTGGTATCAGCTCACATTAGTCAGAATAAACATCAGCAAAAAAATCTACAAACAATAAATGCTGAGGGTGTTGTGGAGAAGTGCATACCGTCAACTTTAAGTGTGACATAACCTGGTAAGAGCCACTAATGAGAACAGAATGGAGGTGCCTCTATAAGGTAAACATTTTGCTACCATATGATCCAGCAGGCCCACTCCTGGGCCTATAACCTAAGAAGACAGAATTGCAAAGACACAGGCAGGCAAATGTGCATTGCCGCAGCATTACAATAGCCATAACATGGAAGCAACCAAAAAGTCCATCAACAGATGAGTGGACCAAGAAGAACTGGTACATGTACAGACGGAATATTAGCCAAGGAAAAAAAGGACACAATGCCATGTGCAGCACCGTAGATGAGTCTAGAGGTAATCACATGACTTGTAGTAAGTCAGAAAAAGAAAGACACATATCATATGATATCACTTATAGGTGTTAGATAAAACTTGATACCAGTGAAGATACTTCCACAGAGAAGGGCAATCACAGATTCATTAAACAAACTTATGGTTCACCAATGGAAAGGTGTGAGGATTGGATACATTAGGATATTGGCGTTAACAGACATATACAAACACAGGTGAAATATATAATCACCAAGACCTACGAAATACCAAGAGAAGACTACTCAACATTCTGTCATAAGGTACGTGGGAAAAGGATCCCAGGAAGAACAGACATATGTATATGTGTAAAAGAACCATATCTTGCACACCTACAACAAGCCAAACATTTTAATCAAACTTGCTGTGATATAAAAATAAAAATTAAATTTAAAGAAAGAACAAGAATAGTGAGACAAACATAAGGGGCTTTCTCCTGGCACATTCCCTTCTAAATTACAACCTAGAACCCGACTTCCATTGAGGCTCTGTTGCCCTAGTAACCAGATTTGGTAAAGGAGAACTGCTGCCACCTTGTGGCCGTTTCACACAACAGCAGCTTTAATCCCAGCGCTAATGGTCAGTGGATATTCAAAATAATCGCAGGCCTGTAAATGACACCTGCTCTGAAAACAAATCCTGGGGTCGTATATCGACCAAAAATTTCAAAAGACGTCCACATTTCAAAACGACAGTTTCAAGAGACACATTTTATGCACATTTGTGTTCTGCATCTTTTTCTTTCTTTCTTTCTTTCTTTGTTAAAACAACGGGAATGGAAAAAGGCAACCCTCAGAATGGGAGAAAATATTTGCGAACGAATCAACGGACAAAGGTTTAATCTCCAATATATATAAACAGCTCATGCAGCTTAATATTAAAAAAACAAACAACCCAATACAAAAATGGGTAGAACATCTAAATTGACCTTTCTTCAAAGAAGACACAGAGATGGCCAAGATGCACATGAAAAGCTGCTCAACATCACTAATTATTAGAGAAATGCAAATCCAAACTACAATGAGGTATCACCTCACACCTGTTAGAATGGGCATCATCAGAAAATCTACAAACAACAAATGCTGGGGAGGGTGTGGACAAAAGGAACCCTCTTCCACTACTGGTGGGAATGTAAATTGATACAGTCACTGTGGAGAACAGTATGGAGGTTCCTTAAAAAACGAAAAATAGAATTACCATACGATCCAGCAATCCCACTTCTGGGCATAAACCCAGAGAAAACCATAAATCAAAAAGACACATTCACCACAATGTTCATTGCAGCACTATTTACAATAGCCAGGTAATGGAAGCAACCTAAATGCCCACAGACAGAGGAATGGATAAAGATGTGGTACATATATAAAATGGAATATTACTCAGCCATAAAAAGGAATGAAACTGGATCATTTGTAGAGACGTCGATGGACCTAGAGACTGTCATACAGAGTGAAGTAAGTCAGAAAGAGAAAAACAAAGATTGTATATTAATGCATATATGTGGAACCTAGAGAAATGGTACAGATGAACAGGTTTGCAGGGCAGGAATAGAGACACAGAGGTAGAGAACAAACCTATGGACATCAAGGAGGGGAAGCCATGGGGTGGTGGTGGTGGGATGAGTTGGGAGACTGAGATTGACCTGTATACATGTATATGTATAATATAGATAACTAATAATAACCTGCTGTATAAAAAATAAATAAAATAAAATTTCAAAAAATTTTAAAATAAATAAAATTGAAAAATAAAACAGAAAAATGTTCTTCCCTTCACAAAGATGTATTTATATGAATGAATAATTTCCATGCTTATATCTATAAATACATTAAAGAGGAATAAACTCTACCTTGAACCAAAAAAGAAAAAAAAACAGACACCACCAGTTATACAGAGGAAAATCCTATCAGGGCACTTGCTCCAGTGGTCAACAATTCTGAACATCTGCCATGCAGCCAGCAGCCCCCCGCAAGGAGCGTCCTCATTGCAAAGCTCGGGGACCGTGCCGAGGCGTCTGTGAGTAAACGTGAGTTGAGCCCCAGGCCAGCTGCTGCTGAACTGTCCCCACCCTTCCCAGGTAAAACACCTGAATATGTACAAGGACTTGAAAACCTAGAGGAAGGGCCCTGGAGCCACACCAGCGACAGCACGCAGGCCGACTTGGTGCCTGCAGTCCAGCCAGGATGGTCCTGGCCCCGGGCGCTCTTCTGGAAGCTTTCCATTTCCCTGCCTGAGTTACCCCTCCTGTCCCGGCCCCCACTGCTTTTTTCCTTCCTCACCTCTGCCCGGGGAGCAATTCCAGAGATAGGTATGGGTGACACATCCTCTTCTTTAGCAGATGGCAGCCTGGCAACTCCTGCAGAAAGTCCAGCAGAGCCCCACTGACACCGGGCCTCCCACAAAGCTGTGGCCCCTCACTCACTCCCACCAGCACAGCCCCGAGACTGCTGACGGGGCAGAGAATATGGCGTCAGGCACAGCTGCAGGGGCTCTTGCTGCCTGGAGCGGTGTTTATATTGACCTCAACCCAGGCACACCTGGGGAGGGCTGGCCGGCAGGGTCAGGCTGCCCAGGTCAGCCAATCCTCACCCCTCAGGGGCTCACATTGCCGAAAATGGACCTCGCTGAACCGGCCACGTCCAAGGAACAGCTGTGGGCTCCTGAGAGTCACGATACACAAGGGGCTGCAGCTCCGGCTTGTTTTCTAATCATTTTATCTGGCCCATGAGTGGGAGACAACTTGAAGAAGACCCTCTCCTAATGAGAGGAACTCAGGAGTCAGGGAGAGGAGGGGTGATGGGTGGAGACAGAGGCTTGGTGCCCCGGCTGCAGTGGAAGTCTCTGGAAGACCAGGCTGAGTGAAGCCACACAGAGTGATGCCCAGGGTCACAGACCTGTCAGAGCTGCTGTTTGTTAGTTCAAGTCTGCTCTGAGGTGCTCTGTGTCAGCTCTGAGTGACAGGCGATCTGGGGTGCTCTGCAATGAGGGCTATGTGCACGGTTCCTGTGTGCCCAGCCCTGCCGGGGTACCTGCCCAGGGGAGCTCCGTATCCTGGGAAAGGCCTGACTATGAGAGCCACATGGGCTGCTGGGTAGATGCACAGGTGAGCTCCATAACCTGGGAGTGGCCTGACCATGAGAGCCCGGTGGGCTGCTGGGGACATGCCCAGGTTAGGCCCATATCCTGGGAGGGGCCTGACTACGAGAGCCCCATGTGCTGCTGGGTAGTTGCACAGGTGAGCTCCATAACCTGGGAGTGCCCTGACCATGAGAGCCCCGTTGGCTGCTGGGGACCTGCCCCGGTGAGCTCCATATCCTGGGAGGGGCCTGACCACGAGAGCCCCATGGGCTGCTGGGTAGATGCACAGGTGAGCTCCATAACCTGGGAGTGGCCTGACCATGAGAGCCCCGTGGGCTGCTGGGAACATCCCCAGGTTAGGCCCATATCCTGGAAGGGGCCTGACTACGGGAGCCCCATGTGCTGCTGGGTAGTTGCACAGGTGAACTCCGTAACCTGGGAGTGGCCTGACCACCAGAGCCCCGTGGGCGGCTGGGGACCTGGTAAAGGATGTCAGGACAGTCAGTGAAGCCACCGAGGATCTACATCCAGTAGTTCCTAATTCCTACACCCTGCTGGTCATTCTACCATCCACCAGGACATGGTATTCTGTATTAGAATTCAATGATGCCTTCTTCTCTATTCCATTGGTCCCAGAAAGGCTCTGCTGCCCTAGTAACCAGATTTGGGAATGGAGAAATGCTGCTGCCTTGTGGCCGTTTCACACAACAGCAGCTTTAAACCCAGTGCTAATGGTCACTAAATATTCACACTCATTGCGGGCCTGTAAATGACACCTGCCCTCAAAAACAATCCTGGGGTCGAAAATTGACCCCAAAATTCAAAAGAGGGCAACCATCCAAGAAGACAATTTCAAGAGGTTAATTGTACTCTCCGTTTTTTTCTGTTTTTCTGTAGCAGAAATTTTAAAAGGCGTGGAAAAATGCTGAACATTAGGAATAATTAAAGATACGCAAATCCAAATTACAAAAACCTATCAGCTCATACCAGTCAGAATGGCCATCAGCAAAAATTCTGCAAACAATAAATGCTGAAGGGGTTTTGGAGCAATGCCTACCCTTGGTTCAACGTGGGACATGAGCCAATAATGTAAAGGTAAATACTGAGCTACCATTCAATCAAGCATACCCACTGCTGGGCCTATCACCTGAGGGGATGAGAATCAAAAAGACACAGGCTGGGCTTCACTGGTGGCGCAGTGGTTGAGAGTCCGCCTGCCAATGCAGGAGACATGGGTTCATGCCCCGTTTCGGGAAGATCCCACATGCCGCGGAGCGGCTGCTCCCGTGAGCTATGGCCGCTGGGCCTGAGCATCCGGAGCCTGTGCTCTGCAAGGGGAGGGTCCACAGCAGTGAGAGGCACACGTACGACGCACAAAATAAATAAATAAATAAAGACACAGGCTGGCAATCCTGCACTCCAGCAATATTTACCATAGCCAACACTTGGAAGCTACGAAAATGTCCATCAACAGAGGAATGCACAAAGGAAAAGTGGTCCATGTGCACAATGGAATAGGACTCCAATAAAAAAATATAAATTCAATTTATAAAACAAACATAAGTAAGGACACATCAGGTTTTGGGGTCACATTCCACTCTAATATATAACCGAGGAACACCACTGTCAGGATGGTCTGTTTCCGTAGTTACCAGATTGGGAAAAGCAGAAATGCTGACGCCCTCTGGCCATTACCTGCAACAGCAGCTTTAAAACGTGTGCTGAGGCTCACTTCTTATGCACCAGTACTGGAGGTCTGTAAATGAAACCTGCCCTCAAAACGTCTTGAGGGAGGTAATGGCCAAAATATTTCTAAATGTCACACATACTTCACGAAAACAATTTGAAGAGGTAAGCTGTCCTCACAGTTTTAAGAAAAAAAGGACATGCCAGAAAGCTGAATTTCAAGTGATTATGAGACGCATGCAAATCCAACCACAAAGTGGTATCAGCTCACATTAGTCAGAATAAACATCAGCAAAAAAATCTACAAACAATAAATGCTGAGGGTGTTGTGGAGAAGTGCATACCGTCAACTTTAAGTGTGACATAACCTGGTAAGAGCCACTAATGAGAACAGAATGGAGGTGCCTCTATAAGGTAAACATTTTGCTACCATATGATCCAGCAGGCCCACTCCTGGGCCTATAACCTAAGAAGACAGAATTGCAAAGACACAGGCAGGCAAATGTGCATTGCCGCAGCATTACAATAGCCATAACATGGAAGCAACCAAAAAGTCCATCAACAGATGAGTGGACCAAGAAGAACTGGTACATGTACAGACGGAATATTAGCCAAGGAAAAAAAGGACACAATGCCATGTGCAGCACCGTAGATGAGTCTAGAGGTAATCACATGACTTGTAGTAAGTCAGAAAAAGAAAGACACATATCATATGATATCACTTATAGGTGTTAGATAAAAATTGATACCAGTGAAGATACTTCCACAGAGAAGGGCAATCACAGATTCATTAAACAAACTTATGGTTCACCAATGGAAAGGTGTGAGGATTGGATACATTAGGATATTGGCGTTAACAGACATATACAAACACAGGTGAAATATATAATCACCAAGACCTACGAAATACCAAGAGAAGACTACTCAACATTCTGTCATAAGGTACGTGGGAAAAGGATCCCAGGAAGAACAGACATATGTATATGTGTAAAAGAACCATATCTTGCACACCTACAACAAGCCAAACATTTTAATCAAACTTGCTGTGATATAAAAATAAAAATTAAATTTAAAGAAAGAACAAGAATAGTGAGACAAACATAAGGGGCTTTCTCCTGGCACATTCCCTTCTAAATTACAACCTAGAACCCGACTTCCATTGAGGCTCTGTTGCCCTAGTAACCAGATTTGGTAAAGGAGAACTGCTGCCACCTTGTGGCCGTTTCACACAACAGCAGCTTTAATCCCAGCGCTAATGGTCAGTGGATATTCAAAATAATCGCAGGCCTGTAAATGACACCTGCTCTGAAAACAAATCCTGGGGTCGTATATCGACCAAAAATTTCAAAAGACGTCCACATTTCAAAACGACAGTTTCAAGAGACATATTTTATGCACATTTGTGTTCTGCATCTTTTTCTTTCTTTCTTTTTTTGTTAAAACAACGGGAATGGAAAAAGGCAACCCTCAGAATGGGAGAAAATATTTGCGAACGAATCAACGGACAAAGGTTTAATCTCCAATATATATAAACAGGTCATGCAGCTTAATATTAAAAAAAGAAACAACCCAATACAAAAATGGGTAGAACATCTAAATTGACCTTTCTTCAAAGAAGACACAGAGATGGCCAAGATGCACATGAAAAGCTGCTCAACATCACTAATTATTAGAGAAATGCAAATCCAAACTACAATGAGGTATCACCTCACACCTGTTAGAATGGGCATCATCAGAAAATCTACAAACAACAAATGCTGGGGAGGGTGTGGACAAAAGGAACCCTCTTCCACTACTGGTGGGAATGTAAATTGATACAGTCACTGTGGAGAACAGTATGGAGGTTCCTTAAAAAACGAAAAATAGAATTACCATACGATCCAGCAATCCCACTTCTGGGCATAAACCCAGAGAAAACCATAAATCAAAAAGACACATTCACCACAATGTTCATTGCAGCACTATTTACAATAGCCAGGTAATGGAAGCAACCTAAATGCCCACAGACAGAGGAATGGATAAAGATGTGGTACATATATAAAATGGAATATTACTCAGCCATAAAAAGGAATGAAACTGGATCATTTGTAGAGACGTCGATGGACCTAGAGACTGTCATACAGAGTGAAGTAAGTCAGAAAGAGAAAAACAAAGATTGTATATTAATGCATATATGTGGAACCTAGAGAAATGGTACAGATGAACAGGTTTGCAGGGCAGGAATAGAGACACAGAGGTAGAGAACAAACCTATGGACATCAAGGAGGGGAAGCCATGGGGTGGTGGTGGTGGGATGAGTTGGGAGACTGAGATTGACCTGTATACATGTATATGTATAATATAGATAACTAATAATAACCTGCTGTATAAAAAATAAATAAAATAAAATTTCAAAAAATTTTAAAATAAATAAAATTGAAAAATAAAACAGAAAAATGTTCTTCCCTTCACAAAGATGTATTTATATGAATGAATAATTTCCATGCTTATATCTATAAATACATTAAAGAGGAATAAACTCTACCTTGAACCAAAAAAGAAAAAAAAACAGACACCACCAGTTATACAGAGGAAAATCCTATCAGGGCACTTGCTCCAGTGGTCAACAATTCTGAACATCTGCCATGCAGCCAGCAGCCCCCCGCAAGGAGCGTCCTCATTGCAAAGCTCGGGGACCGTGCCGAGGCGTCTGTGAGTAAACGTGAGTTGAGCCCCAGGCCAGCTGCTGCTGAACTGTCCCCACCCTTCCCAGGTAAAACACCTGAATATGTACAAGGACTTGAAAACCTAGAGGAAGGGCCCTGGAGCCACACCAGCGACAGCACGCAGGCCGACTTGGTGCCTGCAGTCCAGCCAGGATGGTCCTGGCCCCGGGCGCTCTTCTGGAAGCTTTCCATTTCCCTGCCTGAGTTACCCCTCCTGTCCCGGCCCCCACTGCTTTTTTCCTTCCTCACCTCTGCCCGGGGAGCAATTCCAGAGATAGGTATGGGTGACACATCCTCTTCTTTAGCAGATGGCAGCCTGGCAACTCCTGCAGAAAGTCCAGCAGAGCCCCACTGACACCGGGCCTCCCACAAAGCTGTGGCCCCTCACTCACTCCCACCAGCACAGCCCCGAGACTGCTGACGGGGCAGAGAATATGGCGTCAGGCACAGCTGCAGGGGCTCTTGCTGCCTGGAGCGGTGTTTATATTGACCTCAACCCAGGCACACCTGGGGAGGGCTGGCCGGCAGGGTCAGGCTGCCCAGGTCAGCCAATCCTCACCCCTCAGGGGCTCACATTGCCGAAAATGGACCTCGCTGAACCGGCCACGTCCAAGGAACAGCTGTGGGCTCCTGAGAGTCACGATACACAAGGGGCTGCAGCTCCGGCTTGTTTTCTAATCATTTTATCTGGCCCATGAGTGGGAGACAACTTGAAGAAGACCCTCTCCTAATGAGAGGAACTCAGGAGTCAGGGAGAGGAGGGGTGATGGGTGGAGACAGAGGCTTGGTGCCCCGGCTGCAGTGGAAGTCTCTGGAAGACCAGGCTGAGTGAAGCCACACAGAGTGATGCCCAGGGTCACAGACCTGTCAGAGCTGCTGTTTGTTAGTTCAAGTCTGCTCTGAGGTGCTCTGTGTCAGCTCTGAGTGACAGGCGATCTGGGGTGCTCTGCAATGAGGGCTATGTGCACGGTTCCTGTGTGCCCAGCCCTGCCGGGGTACCTGCCCAGGGGAGCTCCGTATCCTGGGAAAGGCCTGACTATGAGAGCCACATGGGCTGCTGGGTAGATGCACAGGTGAGCTCCATAACCTGGGAGTGGCCTGACCATGAGAGCCCGGTGGGCTGCTGGGGACATGCCCAGGTTAGGCCCATATCCTGGGAGGGGCCTGACTACGAGAGCCCCATGTGCTGCTGGGTAGTTGCACAGGTGAGCTCCATAACCTGGGAGTGCCCTGACCATGAGAGCCCCGTTGGCTGCTGGGGACCTGCCCCGGTGAGCTCCATATCCTGGGAGGGGCCTGACCACGAGAGCCCCATGGGCTGCTGGGTAGATGCACAGGTGAGCTCCATAACCTGGGAGTGGCCTGACCATGAGAGCCCCGTGGGCTGCTGGGAACATCCCCAGGTTAGGCCCATATCCTGGAAGGGGCCTGACTACGGGAGCCCCATGTGCTGCTGGGTAGTTGCACAGGTGAACTCCGTAACCTGGGAGTGGCCTGACCACCAGAGCCCCGTGGGCGGCTGGGGACCTGGTAAAGGATGTCAGGACAGTCAGTGAAGCCACCGAGGATCTACATCCAGTAGTTCCTAATTCCTACACCCTGCTGGTCATTCTACCATCCACCAGGACATGGTATTCTGTATTAGAATTCAATGATGCCTTCTTCTGTATTCCATTGGTCCCAGAAAGGCTCTGCTGCCCTAGTAACCAGATTTGGGAATGGAGAAATGCTGCTGCCTTGTGGCCGTTTCACACAACAGCAGCTTTAAACCCAGTGCTAATGGTCACTAAATATTCACACTCATTGCAGGCCTGTAAATGACACCTGCCCTCAAAAACAATCCTGGGGTCGAAAATTGACCCCAAAATTCAAAAGAGGGCAACCATCCAAGAAGACAATTTCAAGAGGTTAATTGTACTCTCCGTTTTTTTCTGTTTTTCTGTAGCAGAAATTTTAAAAGGCGTGGAAAAATGCTGAACATTAGGAATAATTAAAGATACGCAAATCCAAATTACAAAAACCTATCAGCTCATACCAGTCAGAATGGCCATCAGCAAAAATTCTGCAAACAATAAATGCTGAAGGGGTTTTGGAGCAATGCCTACCCTTGGTTCAACGTGGGACATGAGCCAATAATGTAAAGGTAAATACTGAGCTACCATTCAATCAAGCATACCCACTGCTGGGCCTATCACCTGAGGGGATGAGAATCAAAAAGACACAGGCTGGGCTTCACTGGTGGCGCAGTGGTTGAGAGTCCGCCTGCCAATGCAGGAGACATGGGTTCATGCCCCGTTTCGGGAAGATCCCACATGCCGCGGAGCGGCTGCTCCCGTGAGCTATGGCCGCTGGGCCTGAGCATCCGGAGCCTGTGCTCTGCAAGGGGAGGGTCCACAGCAGTGAGAGGCACACGTACGACGCACAAAATAAATAAATAAATAAAGACACAGGCTGGCAATCCTGCACTCCAGCAATATTTACCATAGCCAACACTTGGAAGCTACGAAAATGTCCATCAACAGAGGAATGCACAAAGGAAAAGTGGTCCATGTGCACAATGGAATAGGACTCCAATAAAAAAATATAAATTCAATTTATAAAACAAACATAAGTAAGGACACATCAGGTTTTGGGGTCACATTCCACTCTAATATATAACCGAGGAACACCACTGTCAGGATGGTCTGTTTCCGTAGTTACCAGATTGGGAAAAGCAGAAATGCTGACGCCCTCTGGCCATTACCTGCAACAGCAGCTTTAAAACGTGTGCTGAGGCTCACTTCTTATGCACCAGTACTGGAGGTCTGTAAATGAAACCTGCCCTCAAAACGTCTTGAGGGAGGTAATGGCCAAAATATTTCTAAATGTCACACATACTTCACGAAAACAATTTGAAGAGGTAAGCTGTCCTCACAGTTTGAAGAAAACAAGGACATGCCAGAAAGCTGAATTTCAAGTGATTATGAGACGCATGCAAATCCAACCACAAAGTGGTATCAGCTCACATTAGTCAGAATAAACATCAGCAAAAAAATCTACAAACAATAAATGCTGAGGGTGTTGTGGAGAAGTGCATACCGTCAACTTTAAGTGTGACATATCCTGGTAAGAGCCACTAATGAGAACAGAATGGAGGTGCCTCTATAAGGTAAACATTTTGCTACCATATGATCCAGCAGGCCCACTCCTGGGCCTATAACCTAAGAAGACAGAATTGCAAAGACACAGGCAGGCAAATGTGCATTGCCGCAGCATTACAATAGCCATGACATGGAAGCAACCAAAAAGTCCATCAACAGATGAGTGGACCAAGAAGAACTGGTACATGTACAGACGGAATATTAGCCAAGGAAAAAAAGGACACAATGCCATGTGCAGCACCGTAGATGAGTCTAGAGGTAATCACATGACTTGTAGTAAGTCAGAAAAAGAAAGACACATATCATATGATATCACTTATAGGTGTTAGATAAAACTTGATACCAGTGAAGATACTTCCACAGAGAAGGGCAATCACAGATTCATTAAACAAACTTATGGTTCACCAATGGAAAGGTGTGAGGATTGGATACATTAGGATATTGGCGTTAACAGACATATACAAACACAGGTGAAATATATAATCACCAAGACCTACGAAATACCAAGAGAAGACTACTCAACATTCTGTCATAAGGTACGTGGGAAAAGGATCCCAGGAAGAACAGACATATGTATATGTGTAAAAGAACCATATCTTGCACACCTACAACAAGCCAAACATTTTAATCAAACTTGCTGTGATATAAAAATAAAAATTAAATTTAAAGAAAGAACAAGAATAGTGAGACAAACATAAGGGGCTTTCTCCTGGCACATTCCCTTCTAAATTACAACCTAGAACCCGACTTCCATTGAGGCTCTGTTGCCCTAGTAACCAGATTTGGTAAAGGAGAACTGCTGCCACCTTGTGGCCGTTTCACACAACAGCAGCTTTAATCCCAGCGCTAATGGTCAGTGGATATTCAAAATAATCGCAGGCCTGTAAATGACACCTGCTCTGAAAACAAATCCTGGGGTCGTATATCGACCAAAAATTTCAAAAGACGTCCACATTTCAAAACGACAGTTTCAAGAGACACATTTTATGCACATTTGTGTTCTGCATCTTTTTCTTTCTTTCTTTCTTTGTTAAAACAACGGGAATGGAAAAAGGCAACCCTCAGAATGGGAGAAAATATTTGCGAACGAATCAACGGACAAAGGTTTAATCTCCAATATATATAAACAGCTCATGCAGCTTAATATTAGAAAAACAAACAACCCAATACAAAAATGGGTAGAACATCTAAATTGACCTTTCTTCAAAGAAGACACAGAGATGGCCAAGATGCACATGAAAAGCTGCTCAACATCACTAATTATTAGAGAAATGCAAATCCAAACTACAATGAGGTATCACCTCACACCTGTTAGAATGGGCATCATCAGAAAATCTACAAACAACAAATGCTGGGGAGGGTGTGGACAAAAGGAACCCTCTTCCACTACTGGTGGGAATGTAAATTGATACAGTCACTGTGGAGAACAGTATGGAGGTTCCTTAAAAAACGAAAAATAGAATTACCATACGATCCAGCAATCCCACTTCTGGGCATAAACCCAGAGAAAACCATAAATCAAAAAGACACATTCACCACAATGTTCATTGCAGCACTATTTACAATAGCCAGGTAATGGAAGCAACCTAAATGCCCACAGACAGAGGAATGGATAAAGATGTGGTACATATATAAAATGGAATATTACTCAGCCATAAAAAGGAATGAAACTGGATCATTTGTAGAGACGTCGATGGACCTAGAGACTGTCATACAGAGTGAAGTAAGTCAGAAAGAGAAAAACAAAGATTGTATATTAATGCATATATGTGGAACCTAGAGAAATGGTACAGATGAACAGGTTTGCAGGGCAGGAATAGAGACACAGAGGTAGAGAACAAACCTATGGACATCAAGGAGGGGAAGCCATGGGGTGGTGGTGGTGGGATGAGTTGGGAGACTGAGATTGACCTGTATACATGTATATGTATAATATAGATAACTAATAATAACCTGCTGTATAAAAAATAAATAAAATAAAATTTCAAAAAATTTTAAAATAAATAAAATTGAAAAATAAAACAGAAAAATGTTCTTCCCTTCACAAAGATGTATTTATATGAATGAATAATTTCCATGCTTATATCTATAAATACATTAAAGAGGAATAAACTCTACCTTGAACCAAAAAAGAAAAAAAAACAGACACCACCAGTTATACAGAGGAAAATCCTATCAGGGCACTTGCTCCAGTGGTCAACAATTCTGAACATCTGCCATGCAGCCAGCAGCCCCCCGCAAGGAGCGTCCTCATTGCAAAGCTCGGGGACCGTGCCGAGGCGTCTGTGAGTAAACGTGAGTTGAGCCCCAGGCCAGCTGCTGCTGAACTGTCCCCACCCTTCCCAGGTAAAACACCTGAATATGTACAAGGACTTGAAAACCTAGAGGAAGGGCCCTGGAGCCACACCAGCGACAGCACGCAGGCCGACTTGGTGCCTGCAGTCCAGCCAGGATGGTCCTGGCCCCGGGCGCTCTTCTGGAAGCTTTCCATTTCCCTGCCTGAGTTACCCCTCCTGTCCCGGCCCCCACTGCTTTTTTCCTTCCTCACCTCTGCCCGGGGAGCAATTCCAGAGATAGGTATGGGTGACACATCCTCTTCTTTAGCAGATGGCAGCCTGGCAACTCCTGCAGAAAGTCCAGCAGAGCCCCACTGACACCGGGCCTCCCACAAAGCTGTGGCCCCTCACTCACTCCCACCAGCACAGCCCCGAGACTGCTGACGGGGCAGAGAATATGGCGTCAGGCACAGCTGCAGGGGCTCTTGCTGCCTGGAGCGGTGTTTATATTGACCTCAACCCAGGCACACCTGGGGAGGGCTGGCCGGCAGGGTCAGGCTGCCCAGGTCAGCCAATCCTCACCCCTCAGGGGCTCACATTGCCGAAAATGGACCTCGCTGAACCGGCCACGTCCAAGGAACAGCTGTGGGCTCCTGAGAGTCACGATACACAAGGGGCTGCAGCTCCGGCTTGTTTTCTAATCATTTTATCTGGCCCATGAGTGGGAGACAACTTGAAGAAGACCCTCTCCTAATGAGAGGAACTCAGGAGTCAGGGAGAGGAGGGGTGATGGGTGGAGACAGAGGCTTGGTGCCCCGGCTGCAGTGGAAGTCTCTGGAAGACCAGGCTGAGTGAAGCCACACAGAGTGATGCCCAGGGTCACAGACCTGTCAGAGCTGCTGTTTGTTAGTTCAAGTCTGCTCTGAGGTGCTCTGTGTCAGCTCTGAGTGACAGGCGATCTGGGGTGCTCTGCAATGAGGGCTATGTGCACGGTTCCTGTGTGCCCAGCCCTGCCGGGGTACCTGCCCAGGGGAGCTCCGTATCCTGGGAAAGGCCTGACTATGAGAGCCACATGGGCTGCTGGGTAGATGCACAGGTGAGCTCCATAACCTGGGAGTGGCCTGACCATGAGAGCCCGGTGGGCTGCTGGGGACATGCCCAGGTTAGGCCCATATCCTGGGAGGGGCCTGACTACGAGAGCCCCATGTGCTGCTGGGTAGTTGCACAGGTGAGCTCCATAACCTGGGAGTGCCCTGACCATGAGAGCCCCGTTGGCTGCTGGGGACCTGCCCCGGTGAGCTCCATATCCTGGGAGGGGCCTGACCACGAGAGCCCCATGGGCTGCTGGGTAGATGCACAGGTGAGCTCCATAACCTGGGAGTGGCCTGACCATGAGAGCCCCGTGGGCTGCTGGGAACATCCCCAGGTTAGGCCCATATCCTGGAAGGGGCCTGACTACGGGAGCCCCATGTGCTGCTGGGTAGTTGCACAGGTGAACTCCGTAACCTGGGAGTGGCCTGACCACCAGAGCCCCGTGGGCGGCTGGGGACCTGGTAAAGGATGTCAGGACAGTCAGTGAAGCCACCGAGGGTCTACATCCAGTAGTTCCTAATTCCTACACCCTGCTGGTCATTCTACCATCCACCAGGACATGGTATTCTGTATTAGAATTCAATGATGCCTTCTTCTGTATTCCATTGGTCCCAGAAAGGCTCTGCTGCCCTAGTAACCAGATTTGGGAATGGAGAAATGCTGCTGCCTTGTGGCCGTTTCACACAACAGCAGCTTTAAACCCAGTGCTAATGGTCACTAAATATTCACACTCATTGCAGGCCTGTAAATGACACCTGCCCTCAAAAACAATCCTGGGGTCGAAAATTGACCCCAAAATTCAAAAGAGGGCAACCATCCAAGAAGACAATTTCAAGAGGTTAATTGTACTCTCCGTTTTTTTCTGTTTTTCTGTAGCAGAAATTTTAAAAGGCGTGGAAAAATGCTGAACATTAGGAATAATTAAAGATACGCAAATCCAAATTACAAAAACCTATCAGCTCATACCAGTCAGAATGGCCATCAGCAAAAATTCTGCAAACAATAAATGCTGAAGGGGTTTTGGAGCAATGCCTACCCTTGGTTCAACGTGGGACATGAGCCAATAATGTAAAGGTAAATACTGAGCTACCATTCAATCAAGCATACCCACTGCTGGGCCTATCACCTGAGGGGATGAGAATCAAAAAGACACAGGCTGGGCTTCACTGGTGGCGCAGTGGTTGAGAGTCCGCCTGCCAATGCAGGAGACATGGGTTCATGCCCCGTTTCGGGAAGATCCCACATGCCGCGGAGCGGCTGCTCCCGTGAGCTATGGCCGCTGGGCCTGAGCATCCGGAGCCTGTGCTCTGCAAGGGGAGGGTCCACAGCAGTGAGAGGCACACGTACGACGCACAAAATAAATAAATAAATAAAGACACAGGCTGGCAATCCTGCACTCCAGCAATATTTACCATAGCCAACACTTGGAAGCTACGAAAATGTCCATCAACAGAGGAATGCACAAAGGAAAAGTGGTCCATGTGCACAATGGAATAGGACTCCAATAAAAAAATATAAATTCAATTTATAAAACAAACATAAGTAAGGACACATCAGGTTTTGGGGTCACATTCCACTCTAATATATAACCGAGGAACACCACTGTCAGGATGGTCTGTTTCCGTAGTTACCAGATTGGGAAAAGCAGAAATGCTGACGCCCTCTGGCCATTACCTGCAACAGCAGCTTTAAAACGTGTGCTGAGGCTCACTTCTTATGCACCAGTACTGGAGGTCTGTAAATGAAACCTGCCCTCAAAACGTCTTGAGGGAGGTAATGGCCAAAATATTTCTAAATGTCACACATACTTCACGAAAACAATTTGAAGAGGTAAGCTGTCCTCACAGTTTGAAGAAAAAAAGGACATGCCAGAAAGCTGAATTTCAAGTGATTATGAGACGCATGCAAATCCAACCACAAAGTGGTATCAGCTCACATTAGTCAGAATAAACATCAGCAAAAAAATCTACAAACAATAAATGCTGAGGGTGTTGTGGAGAAGTGCATACCGTCAACTTTAAGTGTGACATAACCTGGTAAGAGCCACTAATGAGAACAGAATGGAGGTGCCTCTATAAGGTAAACATTTTGCTACCATATGATCCAGCAGGCCCACTCCTGGGCCTATAACCTAAGAAGACAGAATTGCAAAGACACAGGCAGGCAAATGTGCATTGCCGCAGCATTACAATAGCCATAACATGGAAGCAACCAAAAAGTCCATCAACAGATGAGTGGACCAAGAAGAACTGGTACATGTACAGACGGAATATTAGCCAAGGAAAAAAAGGACACAATGCCATGTGCAGCACCGTAGATGAGTCTAGAGGTAATCACATGACTTGTAGTAAGTCAGAAAAAGAAAGACACATATCATATGATATCACTTATAGGTGTTAGATAAAAATTGATACCAGTGAAGATACTTCCACAGAGAAGGGCAATCACAGATTCATTAAACAAACTTATGGTTCACCAATGGAAAGGTGTGAGGATTGGATACATTAGGATATTGGCGTTAACAGACATATACAAACACAGGTGAAATATATAATCACCAAGACCTACGAAATACCAAGAGAAGACTACTCAACATTCTGTCATAAGGTACGTGGGAAAAGGATCCCAGGAAGAACAGACATATGTATATGTGTAAAAGAACCATATCTTGCACACCTACAACAAGCCAAACATTTTAATCAAACTTGCTGTGATATAAAAATAAAAATTAAATTTAAAGAAAGAACAAGAATAGTGAGACAAACATAAGGGGCTTTCTCCTGGCACATTCCCTTCTAAATTACAACCTAGAACCCGACTTCCATTGAGGCTCTGTTGCCCTAGTAACCAGATTTGGTAAAGGAGAACTGCTGCCACCTTGTGGCCGTTTCACACAACAGCAGCTTTAATCCCAGCGCTAATGGTCAGTGGATATTCAAAATAATCGCAGGCCTGTAAATGACACCTGCTCTGAAAACAAATCCTGGGGTCGTATATCGACCAAAAATTTCAAAAGACGTCCACATTTCAAAACGACAGTTTCAAGAGACATATTTTATGCACATTTGTGTTCTGCATCTTTTTCTTTCTTTCTTTTTTTGTTAAAACAACGGGAATGGAAAAAGGCAACCCTCAGAATGGGAGAAAATATTTGCGAACGAATCAACGGACAAAGGTTTAATCTCCAATATATATAAACAGGTCATGCAGCTTAATATTAAAAAAAGAAACAACCCAATACAAAAATGGGTAGAACATCTAAATTGACCTTTCTTCAAAGAAGACACAGAGATGGCCAAGATGCACATGAAAAGCTGCTCAACATCACTAATTATTAGAGAAATGCAAATCCAAACTACAATGAGGTATCACCTCACACCTGTTAGAATGGGCATCATCAGAAAATCTACAAACAACAAATGCTGGGGAGGGTGTGGACAAAAGGAACCCTCTTCCACTACTGGTGGGAATGTAAATTGATACAGTCACTGTGGAGAACAGTATGGAGGTTCCTTAAAAAACGAAAAATAGAATTACCATACGATCCAGCAATCCCACTTCTGGGCATAAACCCAGAGAAAACCATAAATCAAAAAGACACATTCACCACAATGTTCATTGCAGCACTATTTACAATAGCCAGGTAATGGAAGCAACCTAAATGCCCACAGACAGAGGAATGGATAAAGATGTGGTACATATATAAAATGGAATATTACTCAGCCATAAAAAGGAATGAAACTGGATCATTTGTAGAGACGTCGATGGACCTAGAGACTGTCATACAGAGTGAAGTAAGTCAGAAAGAGAAAAACAAAGATTGTATATTAATGCATATATGTGGAACCTAGAGAAATGGTACAGATGAACAGGTTTGCAGGGCAGGAATAGAGACACAGAGGTAGAGAACAAACCTATGGACATCAAGGAGGGGAAGCCATGGGGTGGTGGTGGTGGGATGAGTTGGGAGACTGAGATTGACCTGTATACATGTATATGTATAATATAGATAACTAATAATAACCTGCTGTATAAAAAATAAATAAAATAAAATTTCAAAAAATTTTAAAATAAATAAAATTGAAAAATAAAACAGAAAAATGTTCTTCCCTTCACAAAGATGTATTTATATGAATGAATAATTTCCATGCTTATATCTATAAATACATTAAAGAGGAATAAACTCTACCTTGAACCAAAAAAGAAAAAAAAACAGACACCACCAGTTATACAGAGGAAAATCCTATCAGGGCACTTGCTCCAGTGGTCAACAATTCTGAACATCTGCCATGCAGCCAGCAGCCCCCCGCAAGGAGCGTCCTCATTGCAAAGCTCGGGGACCGTGCCGAGGCGTCTGTGAGTAAACGTGAGTTGAGCCCCAGGCCAGCTGCTGCTGAACTGTCCCCACCCTTCCCAGGTAAAACACCTGAATATGTACAAGGACTTGAAAACCTAGAGGAAGGGCCCTGGAGCCACACCAGCGACAGCACGCAGGCCGACTTGGTGCCTGCAGTCCAGCCAGGATGGTCCTGGCCCCGGGCGCTCTTCTGGAAGCTTTCCATTTCCCTGCCTGAGTTACCCCTCCTGTCCCGGCCCCCACTGCTTTTTTCCTTCCTCACCTCTGCCCGGGGAGCAATTCCAGAGATAGGTATGGGTGACACATCCTCTTCTTTAGCAGATGGCAGCCTGGCAACTCCTGCAGAAAGTCCAGCAGAGCCCCACTGACACCGGGCCTCCCACAAAGCTGTGGCCCCTCACTCACTCCCACCAGCACAGCCCCGAGACTGCTGACGGGGCAGAGAATATGGCGTCAGGCACAGCTGCAGGGGCTCTTGCTGCCTGGAGCGGTGTTTATATTGACCTCAACCCAGGCACACCTGGGGAGGGCTGGCCGGCAGGGTCAGGCTGCCCAGGTCAGCCAATCCTCACCCCTCAGGGGCTCACATTGCCGAAAATGGACCTCGCTGAACCGGCCACGTCCAAGGAACAGCTGTGGGCTCCTGAGAGTCACGATACACAAGGGGCTGCAGCTCCGGCTTGTTTTCTAATCATTTTATCTGGCCCATGAGTGGGAGACAACTTGAAGAAGACCCTCTCCTAATGAGAGGAACTCAGGAGTCAGGGAGAGGAGGGGTGATGGGTGGAGACAGAGGCTTGGTGCCCCGGCTGCAGTGGAAGTCTCTGGAAGACCAGGCTGAGTGAAGCCACACAGAGTGATGCCCAGGGTCACAGACCTGTCAGAGCTGCTGTTTGTTAGTTCAAGTCTGCTCTGAGGTGCTCTGTGTCAGCTCTGAGTGACAGGCGATCTGGGGTGCTCTGCAATGAGGGCTATGTGCACGGTTCCTGTGTGCCCAGCCCTGCCGGGGTACCTGCCCAGGGGAGCTCCGTATCCTGGGAAAGGCCTGACTATGAGAGCCACATGGGCTGCTGGGTAGATGCACAGGTGAGCTCCATAACCTGGGAGTGGCCTGACCATGAGAGCCCGGTGGGCTGCTGGGGACATGCCCAGGTTAGGCCCATATCCTGGGAGGGGCCTGACTACGAGAGCCCCATGTGCTGCTGGGTAGTTGCACAGGTGAGCTCCATAACCTGGGAGTGCCCTGACCATGAGAGCCCCGTTGGCTGCTGGGGACCTGCCCCGGTGAGCTCCATATCCTGGGAGGGGCCTGACCACGAGAGCCCCATGGGCTGCTGGGTAGATGCACAGGTGAGCTCCATAACCTGGGAGTGGCCTGACCATGAGAGCCCCGTGGGCTGCTGGGAACATCCCCAGGTTAGGCCCATATCCTGGAAGGGGCCTGACTACGGGAGCCCCATGTGCTGCTGGGTAGTTGCACAGGTGAACTCCGTAACCTGGGAGTGGCCTGACCACCAGAGCCCCGTGGGCGGCTGGGGACCTGGTAAAGGATGTCAGGACAGTCAGTGAAGCCACCGAGGGTCTACATCCAGTAGTTCCTAATTCCTACACCCTGCTGGTCATTCTACCATCCACCAGGACATGGTATTCTGTATTAGAATTCAATGATGCCTTCTTCTCTATTCCATTGGTCCCAGAAAGGCTCTGCTGCCCTAGTAACCAGATTTGGGAATGGAGAAATGCTGCTGCCTTGTGGCCGTTTCACACAACAGCAGCTTTAAACCCAGTGCTAATGGTCACTAAATATTCACACTCATTGCAGGCCTGTAAATGACACCTGCCCTCAAAAACAATCCTGGGGTCGAAAATTGACCCCAAAATTCAAAAGAGGGCAACCATCCAAGAAGACAATTTCAAGAGGTTAATTGTACTCTCCGTTTTTTTCTGTTTTTCTGTAGCAGAAATTTTAAAAGGCGTGGAAAAATGCTGAACATTAGGAATAATTAAAGATACGCAAATCCAAATTACAAAAACCTATCAGCTCATACCAGTCAGAATGGCCATCAGCAAAAATTCTGCAAACAATAAATGCTGAAGGGGTTTTGGAGCAATGCCTACCCTTGGTTCAACGTGGGACATGAGCCAATAATGTAAAGGTAAATACTGAGCTACCATTCAATCAAGCATACCCACTGCTGGGCCTATCACCTGAGGGGATGAGAATCAAAAAGACACAGGCTGGGCTTCACTGGTGGCGCAGTGGTTGAGAGTCCGCCTGCCAATGCAGGAGACATGGGTTCATGCCCCGTTTCGGGAAGATCCCACATGCCGCGGAGCGGCTGCTCCCGTGAGCTATGGCCGCTGGGCCTGAGCATCCGGAGCCTGTGCTCTGCAAGGGGAGGGTCCACAGCAGTGAGAGGCACACGTACGACGCACAAAATAAATAAATAAATAAAGACACAGGCTGGCAATCCTGCACTCCAGCAATATTTACCATAGCCAACACTTGGAAGCTACGAAAATGTCCATCAACAGAGGAATGCACAAAGGAAAAGTGGTCCATGTGCACAATGGAATAGGACTCCAATAAAAAAATATAAATTCAATTTATAAAACAAACATAAGTAAGGACACATCAGGTTTTGGGGTCACATTCCACTCTAATATATAACCGAGGAACACCACTGTCAGGATGGTCTGTTTCCGTAGTTACCAGATTGGGAAAAGCAGAAATGCTGACGCCCTCTGGCCATTACCTGCAACAGCAGCTTTAAAACGTGTGCTGAGGCTCACTTCTTATGCACCAGTACTGGAGGTCTGTAAATGAAACCTGCCCTCAAAACGTCTTGAGGGAGGTAATGGCCAAAATATTTCTAAATGTCACACATACTTCACGAAAACAATTTGAAGAGGTAAGCTGTCCTCACAGTTTGAAGAAAACAAGGACATGCCAGAAAGCTGAATTTCAAGTGATTATGAGACGCATGCAAATCCAACCACAAAGTGGTATCAGCTCACATTAGTCAGAATAAACATCAGCAAAAAAATCTACAAACAATAAATGCTGAGGGTGTTGTGGAGAAGTGCATACCGTCAACTTTAAGTGTGACATATCCTGGTAAGAGCCACTAATGAGAACAGAATGGAGGTGCCTCTATAAGGTAAACATTTTGCTACCATATGATCCAGCAGGCCCACTCCTGGGCCTATAACCTAAGAAGACAGAATTGCAAAGACACAGGCAGGCAAATGTGCATTGCCGCAGCATTACAATAGCCATGACATGGAAGCAACCAAAAAGTCCATCAACAGATGAGTGGACCAAGAAGAACTGGTACATGTACAGACGGAATATTAGCCAAGGAAAAAAAGGACACAATGCCATGTGCAGCACCGTAGATGAGTCTAGAGGTAATCACATGACTTGTAGTAAGTCAGAAAAAGAAAGACACATATCATATGATATCACTTATAGGTGTTAGATAAAACTTGATACCAGTGAAGATACTTCCACAGAGAAGGGCAATCACAGATTCATTAAACAAACTTATGGTTCACCAATGGAAAGGTGTGAGGATTGGATACATTAGGATATTGGCGTTAACAGACATATACAAACACAGGTGAAATATATAATCACCAAGACCTACGAAATACCAAGAGAAGACTACTCAACATTCTGTCATAAGGTACGTGGGAAAAGGATCCCAGGAAGAACAGACATATGTATATGTGTAAAAGAACCATATCTTGCACACCTACAACAAGCCAAACATTTTAATCAAACTTGCTGTGATATAAAAATAAAAATTAAATTTAAAGAAAGAACAAGAATAGTGAGACAAACATAAGGGGCTTTCTCCTGGCACATTCCCTTCTAAATTACAACCTAGAACCCGACTTCCATTGAGGCTCTGTTGCCCTAGTAACCAGATTTGGTAAAGGAGAACTGCTGCCACCTTGTGGCCGTTTCACACAACAGCAGCTTTAATCCCAGCGCTAATGGTCAGTGGATATTCAAAATAATCGCAGGCCTGTAAATGACACCTGCTCTGAAAACAAATCCTGGGGTCGTATATCGACCAAAAATTTCAAAAGACGTCCACATTTCAAAACGACAGTTTCAAGAGACACATTTTATGCACATTTGTGTTCTGCATCTTTTTCTTTCTTTCTTTCTTTGTTAAAACAACGGGAATGGAAAAAGGCAACCCTCAGAATGGGAGAAAATATTTGCGAACGAATCAACGGACAAAGGTTTAATCTCCAATATATATAAACAGCTCATGCAGCTTAATATTAGAAAAACAAACAACCCAATACAAAAATGGGTAGAACATCTAAATTGACCTTTCTTCAAAGAAGACACAGAGATGGCCAAGATGCACATGAAAAGCTGCTCAACATCACTAATTATTAGAGAAATGCAAATCCAAACTACAATGAGGTATCACCTCACACCTGTTAGAATGGGCATCATCAGAAAATCTACAAACAACAAATGCTGGGGAGGGTGTGGACAAAAGGAACCCTCTTCCACTACTGGTGGGAATGTAAATTGATACAGTCACTGTGGAGAACAGTATGGAGGTTCCTTAAAAAACGAAAAATAGAATTACCATACGATCCAGCAATCCCACTTCTGGGCATAAACCCAGAGAAAACCATAAATCAAAAAGACACATTCACCACAATGTTCATTGCAGCACTATTTACAATAGCCAGGTAATGGAAGCAACCTAAATGCCCACAGACAGAGGAATGGATAAAGATGTGGTACATATATAAAATGGAATATTACTCAGCCATAAAAAGGAATGAAACTGGATCATTTGTAGAGACGTCGATGGACCTAGAGACTGTCATACAGACTGAAGTAAGTCAGAAAGAGAAAAACAAAGATTGTATATTAATGCATATATGTGGAACCTAGAGAAATGGTACAGATGAACAGGTTTGCAGGGCAGGAATAGAGACACAGAGGTAGAGAACAAACCTATGGACATCAAGGAGGGGAAGCCATGGGGTGGTGGTGGTGGGATGAGTTGGGAGACTGAGATTGACCTGTATACATGTATATGTATAATATAGATAACTAATAATAACCTGCTGTATAAAAAATAAATAAAATAAAATTTCAAAAAATTTTAAAATAAATAAAATTGAAAAATAAAACAGAAAAATGTTCTTCCCTTCACAAAGATGTATTTATATGAATGAATAATTTCCATGCTTATATCTATAAATACATTAAAGAGGAATAAACTCTACCTTGAACCAAAAAAGAAAAAAAAACAGACACCACCAGTTATACAGAGGAAAATCCTATCAGGGCACTTGCTCCAGTGGTCAACAATTCTGAACATCTGCCATGCAGCCAGCAGCCCCCCGCAAGGAGCGTCCTCATTGCAAAGCTCGGGGACCGTGCCGAGGCGTCTGTGAGTAAACGTGAGTTGAGCCCCAGGCCAGCTGCTGCTGAACTGTCCCCACCCTTCCCAGGTAAAACACCTGAATATGTACAAGGACTTGAAAACCTAGAGGAAGGGCCCTGGAGCCACACCAGCGACAGCACGCAGGCCGACTTGGTGCCTGCAGTCCAGCCAGGATGGTCCTGGCCCCGGGCGCTCTTCTGGAAGCTTTCCATTTCCCTGCCTGAGTTACCCCTCCTGTCCCGGCCCCCACTGCTTTTTTCCTTCCTCACCTCTGCCCGGGGAGCAATTCCAGAGATAGGTATGGGTGACACATCCTCTTCTTTAGCAGATGGCAGCCTGGCAACTCCTGCAGAAAGTCCAGCAGAGCCCCACTGACACCGGGCCTCCCACAAAGCTGTGGCCCCTCACTCACTCCCACCAGCACAGCCCCGAGACTGCTGACGGGGCAGAGAATATGGCGTCAGGCACAGCTGCAGGGGCTCTTGCTGCCTGGAGCGGTGTTTATATTGACCTCAACCCAGGCACACCTGGGGAGGGCTGGCCGGCAGGGTCAGGCTGCCCAGGTCAGCCAATCCTCACCCCTCAGGGGCTCACATTGCCGAAAATGGACCTCGCTGAACCGGCCACGTCCAAGGAACAGCTGTGGGCTCCTGAGAGTCACGATACACAAGGGGCTGCAGCTCCGGCTTGTTTTCTAATCATTTTATCTGGCCCATGAGTGGGAGACAACTTGAAGAAGACCCTCTCCTAATGAGAGGAACTCAGGAGTCAGGGAGAGGAGGGGTGATGGGTGGAGACAGAGGCTTGGTGCCCCGGCTGCAGTGGAAGTCTCTGGAAGACCAGGCTGAGTGAAGCCACACAGAGTGATGCCCAGGGTCACAGACCTGTCAGAGCTGCTGTTTGTTAGTTCAAGTCTGCTCTGAGGTGCTCTGTGTCAGCTCTGAGTGACAGGCGATCTGGGGTGCTCTGCAATGAGGGCTATGTGCACGGTTCCTGTGTGCCCAGCCCTGCCGGGGTACCTGCCCAGGGGAGCTCCGTATCCTGGGAAAGGCCTGACTATGAGAGCCACATGGGCTGCTGGGTAGATGCACAGGTGAGCTCCATAACCTGGGAGTGGCCTGACCATGAGAGCCCGGTGGGCTGCTGGGGACATGCCCAGGTTAGGCCCATATCCTGGGAGGGGCCTGACTACGAGAGCCCCATGTGCTGCTGGGTAGTTGCACAGGTGAGCTCCATAACCTGGGAGTGCCCTGACCATGAGAGCCCCGTTGGCTGCTGGGGACCTGCCCCGGTGAGCTCCATATCCTGGGAGGGGCCTGACCACGAGAGCCCCATGGGCTGCTGGGTAGATGCACAGGTGAGCTCCATAACCTGGGAGTGGCCTGACCATGAGAGCCCCGTGGGCTGCTGGGAACAT
Source organism: Mesoplodon bidens (assembly GCF_964165515.1). Lineage (NCBI taxonomy): Eukaryota > Metazoa > Chordata > Mammalia > Artiodactyla > Ziphiidae > Mesoplodon > Mesoplodon bidens. Next base: position 123,997,131 of record NC_138176.1, on the reverse strand, counting down.
CCCCAGGTTAGGCCCATATCCTGGAAGGGGCCTGACTACGGGAGCCCCATGTGCTGCTGGGTAGTTGCACAGGTGAACTCCGTAACCTGGGAGTGGCCTGACCACCAGAGCCCCGTGGGCGGCTGGGGACCTGGTAAAGGATGTCAGGACAGTCAGTGAAGCCACCGAGGATCTACATCCAGTAGTTCCTAATTCCTACACCCTGCTGGTCATTCTACCATCCACCAGGACATGGTATTCTGTATTAGAATTCAATGATGCCTTCTTCTCTATTCCATTGGTCCCAGAAAGGCTCTGCTGCCCTAGTAACCAGATTTGGGAATGGAGAAATGCTGCTGCCTTGTGGCCGTTTCACACAACAGCAGCTTTAAACCCAGTGCTAATGGTCACTAAATATTCACACTCATTGCAGGCCTGTAAATGACACCTGCCCTCAAAAACAATCCTGGGGTCGAAAATTGACCCCAAAATTCAAAAGAGGGCAACCATCCAAGAAGACAATTTCAAGAGGTTAATTGTACTCTCCGTTTTTTTCTGTTTTTCTGTAGCAGAAATTTTAAAAGGCGTGGAAAAATGCTGAACATTAGGAATAATTACAGATACGCAAATCCAAATTACAAAAACCTATCAGCTCATACCAGTCAGAATGGCCATCAGCAAAAATTCTGCAAACAATAAATGCTGAAGGGGTTTTGGAGCAATGCCTACCCTTGGTTCAACGTGGGACATGAGCCAATAATGTAAAGGTAAATACTGAGCTACCATTCAATCAAGCATACCCACTGCTGGGCCTATCACCTGAGGGGATGAGAATCAAAAAGACACAGGCTGGGCTTCACTGGTGGCGCAGTGGTTGAGAGTCCGCCTGCCAATGCAGGAGACATGGGTTCATGCCCCGTTTCGGGAAGATCCCACATGCCGCGGAGCGGCTGCTCCCGTGAGCTATGGCCGCTGGGCCTGAGCATCCGGAGCCTGTGCTCTGCAAGGGGAGGGTCCACAGCAGTGAGAGGCACACGTACGACGCACAAAATAAATAAATAAATAAAGACACAGGCTGGCAATCCTGCACTCCAGCAATATTTACCATAGCCAACACTTGGAAGCTACGAAAATGTCCATCAACAGAGGAATGCACAAAGGAAAAGTGGTCCATGTGCACAATGGAATAGGACTCCAATAAAAAAATATAAATTCAATTTATAAAACAAACATAAGTAAGGACACATCAGGTTTTGGGGTCACATTCCACTCTAATATATAACCGAGGAACACCACTGTCAGGATGGTCTGTTTCCGTAGTTACCAGATTGGGAAAAGCAGAAATGCTGACGCCCTCTGGCCATTACCTGCAACAGCAGCTTTAAAACGTGTGCTGAGGCTCACTTCTTATGCACCAGTACTGGAGGTCTGTAAATGAAACCTGCCCTCAAAACGTCTTGAGGGAGGTAATGGCCAAAATATTTCTAAATGTCACACATACTTCACGAAAACAATTTGAAGAGGTAAGCTGTCCTCACAGTTTGAAGAAAAAAAGGACATGCCAGAAAGCTGAATTTCAAGTGATTATGAGACGCATGCAAATCCAACCACAAAGTGGTATCAGCTCACATTAGTCAGAATAAACATCAGCAAAAAAATCTACAAACAATAAATGCTGAGGGTGTTGTGGAGAAGTGCATACCGTCAACTTTAAGTGTGACATAACCTGGTAAGAGCCACTAATGAGAACAGAATGGAGGTGCCTCTATAAGGTAAACATTTTGCTACCATATGATCCAGCAGGCCCACTCCTGGGCCTATAACCTAAGAAGACAGAATTGCAAAGACACAGGCAGGCAAATGTGCATTGCCGCAGCATTACAATAGCCATAACATGGAAGCAACCAAAAAGTCCATCAACAGATGAGTGGACCAAGAAGAACTGGTACATGTACAGACGGAATATTAGCCAAGGAAAAAAAGGACACAATGCCATGTGCAGCACCGTAGATGAGTCTAGAGGTAATCACATGACTTGTAGTAAGTCAGAAAAAGAAAGACACATATCATATGATATCACTTATAGGTGTTAGATAAAAATTGATACCAGTGAAGATACTTCCACAGAGAAGGGCAATCACAGATTCATTAAACAAACTTATGGTTCACCAATGGAAAGGTGTGAGGATTGGATACATTAGGATATTGGCGTTAACAGACATATACAAACACAGGTGAAATATATAATCACCAAGACCTACGAAATACCAAGAGAAGACTACTCAACATTCTGTCATAAGGTACGTGGGAAAAGGATCCCAGGAAGAACAGACATATGTATATGTGTAAAAGAACCATATCTTGCACACCTACAACAAGCCAAACATTTTAATCAAACTTGCTGTGATATAAAAATAAAAATTAAATTTAAAGAAAGAACAAGAATAGTGAGACAAACATAAGGGGCTTTCTCCTGGCACATTCCCTTCTAAATTACAACCTAGAACCCGACTTCCATTGAGGCTCTGTTGCCCTAGTAACCAGATTTGGTAAAGGAGAACTGCTGCCACCTTGTGGCCGTTTCACACAACAGCAGCTTTAATCCCAGCGCTAATGGTCAGTGGATATTCAAAATAATCGCAGGCCTGTAAATGACACCTGCTCTGAAAACAAATCCTGGGGTCGTATATCGACCAAAAATTTCAAAAGACGTCCACATTTCAAAACGACAGTTTCAAGAGACATATTTTATGCACATTTGTGTTCTGCATCTTTTTCTTTCTTTCTTTTTTTGTTAAAACAACGGGAATGGAAAAAGGCAACCCTCAGAATGGGAGAAAATATTTGCGAACGAATCAACGGACAAAGGTTTAATCTCCAATATATATAAACAGGTCATGCAGCTTAATATTAAAAAAAGAAACAACCCAATACAAAAATGGGTAGAACATCTAAATTGACCTTTCTTCAAAGAAGACACAGAGATGGCCAAGATGCACATGAAAAGCTGCTCAACATCACTAATTATTAGAGAAATGCAAATCCAAACTACAATGAGGTATCACCTCACACCTGTTAGAATGGGCATCATCAGAAAATCTACAAACAACAAATGCTGGGGAGGGTGTGGACAAAAGGAACCCTCTTCCACTACTGGTGGGAATGTAAATTGATACAGTCACTGTGGAGAACAGTATGGAGGTTCCTTAAAAAACGAAAAATAGAATTACCATACGATCCAGCAATCCCACTTCTGGGCATAAACCCAGAGAAAACCATAAATCAAAAAGACACATTCACCACAATGTTCATTGCAGCACTATTTACAATAGCCAGGTAATGGAAGCAACCTAAATGCCCACAGACAGAGGAATGGATAAAGATGTGGTACATATATAAAATGGAATATTACTCAGCCATAAAAAGGAATGAAACTGGATCATTTGTAGAGACGTCGATGGACCTAGAGACTGTCATACAGAGTGAAGTAAGTCAGAAAGAGAAAAACAAAGATTGTATATTAATGCATATATGTGGAACCTAGAGAAATGGTACAGATGAACAGGTTTGCAGGGCAGGAATAGAGACACAGAGGTAGAGAACAAACCTATGGACATCAAGGAGGGGAAGCCATGGGGTGGTGGTGGTGGGATGAGTTGGGAGACTGAGATTGACCTGTATACATGTATATGTATAATATAGATAACTAATAATAACCTGCTGTATAAAAAATAAATAAAATAAAATTTCAAAAAATTTTAAAATAAATAAAATTGAAAAATAAAACAGAAAAATGTTCTTCCCTTCACAAAGATGTATTTATATGAATGAATAATTTCCATGCTTATATCTATAAATACATTAAAGAGGAATAAACTCTACCTTGAACCAAAAAAGAAAAAAAAACAGACACCACCAGTTATACAGAGGAAAATCCTATCAGGGCACTTGCTCCAGTGGTCAACAATTCTGAACATCTGCCATGCAGCCAGCAGCCCCCCGCAAGGAGCGTCCTCATTGCAAAGCTCGGGGACCGTGCCGAGGCGTCTGTGAGTAAACGTGAGTTGAGCCCCAGGCCAGCTGCTGCTGAACTGTCCCCACCCTTCCCAGGTAAAACACCTGAATATGTACAAGGACTTGAAAACCTAGAGGAAGGGCCCTGGAGCCACACCAGCGACAGCACGCAGGCCGACTTGGTGCCTGCAGTCCAGCCAGGATGGTCCTGGCCCCGGGCGCTCTTCTGGAAGCTTTCCATTTCCCTGCCTGAGTTACCCCTCCTGTCCCGGCCCCCACTGCTTTTTTCCTTCCTCACCTCTGCCCGGGGAGCAATTCCAGAGATAGGTATGGGTGACACATCCTCTTCTTTAGCAGATGGCAGCCTGGCAACTCCTGCAGAAAGTCCAGCAGAGCCCCACTGACACCGGGCCTCCCACAAAGCTGTGGCCCCTCACTCACTCCCACCAGCACAGCCCCGAGACTGCTGACGGGGCAGAGAATATGGCGTCAGGCACAGCTGCAGGGGCTCTTGCTGCCTGGAGCGGTGTTTATATTGACCTCAACCCAGGCACACCTGGGGAGGGCTGGCCGGCAGGGTCAGGCTGCCCAGGTCAGCCAATCCTCACCCCTCAGGGGCTCACATTGCCGAAAATGGACCTCGCTGAACCGGCCACGTCCAAGGAACAGCTGTGGGCTCCTGAGAGTCACGATACACAAGGGGCTGCAGCTCCGGCTTGTTTTCTAATCATTTTATCTGGCCCATGAGTGGGAGACAACTTGAAGAAGACCCTCTCCTAATGAGAGGAACTCAGGAGTCAGGGAGAGGAGGGGTGATGGGTGGAGACAGAGGCTTGGTGCCCCGGCTGCAGTGGAAGTCTCTGGAAGACCAGGCTGAGTGAAGCCACACAGAGTGATGCCCAGGGTCACAGACCTGTCAGAGCTGCTGTTTGTTAGTTCAAGTCTGCTCTGAGGTGCTCTGTGTCAGCTCTGAGTGACAGGCGATCTGGGGTACTCTGCAATGAGGGCTATGTGCACGGTTCCTGTGTGCCCAGCCCTGCCGGGGTACCTGCCCAGGGGAGCTCCGTATCCTGGGAAAGGCCTGACTATGAGAGCCACATGGGCTGCTGGGTAGATGCACAGGTGAGCTCCATAACCTGGGAGTGGCCTGACCATGAGAGCCCGGTGGGCTGCTGGGGACATGCCCAGGTTAGGCCCATATCCTGGGAGGGGCCTGACTACGAGAGCCCCATGTGCTGCTGGGTAGTTGCACAGGTGAGCTCCATAACCTGGGAGTGCCCTGACCATGAGAGCCCCGTTGGCTGCTGGGGACCTGCCCCGGTGAGCTCCATATCCTGGGAGGGGCCTGACCACGAGAGCCCCATGGGCTGCTGGGTAGATGCACAGGTGAGCTCCATAACCTGGGAGTGGCCTGACCATGAGAGCCCCGTGGGCTGCTGGGAACATCCCCAGGTTAGGCCCATATCCTGGAAGGGGCCTGACTACGGGAGCCCCATGTGCTGCTGGGTAGTTGCACAGGTGAACTCCGTAACCTGGGAGTGGCCTGACCACCAGAGCCCCGTGGGCGGCTGGGGACCTGGTAAAGGATGTCAGGACAGTCAGTGAAGCCACCGAGGATCTACATCCAGTAGTTCCTAATTCCTACACCCTGCTGGTCATTCTACCATCCACCAGGACATGGTATTCTGTATTAGAATTCAATGATGCCTTCTTCTCTATTCCATTGGTCCCAGAAAGGCTCTGCTGCCCTAGTAACCAGATTTGGGAATGGAGAAATGCTGCTGCCTTGTGGCCGTTTCACACAACAGCAGCTTTAAACCCAGTGCTAATGGTCACTAAATATTCACACTCATTGCAGGCCTGTAAATGACACCTGCCCTCAAAAACAATCCTGGGGTCGAAAATTGACCCCAAAATTCAAAAGAGGGCAACCATCCAAGAAGACAATTTCAAGAGGTTAATTGTACTCTCCGTTTTTTTCTGTTTTTCTGTAGCAGAAATTTTAAAAGGCGTGGAAAAATGCTGAACATTAGGAATAATTAAAGATACGCAAATCCAAATTACAAAAACCTATCAGCTCATACCAGTCAGAATGGCCATCAGCAAAAATTCTGCAAACAATAAATGCTGAAGGGGTTTTGGAGCAATGCCTACCCTTGGTTCAACGTGGGACATGAGCCAATAATGTAAAGGTAAATACTGAGCTACCATTCAATCAAGCATACCCACTGCTGGGCCTATCACCTGAGGGGATGAGAATCAAAAAGACACAGGCTGGGCTTCACTGGTGGCGCAGTGGTTGAGAGTCCGCCTGCCAATGCAGGAGACATGGGTTCATGCCCCGTTTCGGGAAGATCCCACATGCCGCGGAGCGGCTGCTCCCGTGAGCTATGGCCGCTGGGCCTGAGCATCCGGAGCCTGTGCTCTGCAAGGGGAGGGTCCACAGCAGTGAGAGGCACACGTACGACGCACAAAATAAATAAATAAATAAAGACACAGGCTGGCAATCCTGCACTCCAGCAATATTTACCATAGCCAACACTTGGAAGCTACGAAAATGTCCATCAACAGAGGAATGCACAAAGGAAAAGTGGTCCATGTGCACAATGGAATAGGACTCCAATAAAAAAATATAAATTCAATTTATAAAACAAACATAAGTAAGGACACATCAGGTTTTGGGGTCACATTCCACTCTAATATATAACCGAGGAACACCACTGTCAGGATGGTCTGTTTCCGTAGTTACCAGATTGGGAAAAGCAGAAATGCTGACGCCCTCTGGCCATTACCTGCAACAGCAGCTTTAAAACGTGTGCTGAGGCTCACTTGTTATGCACCAGTACTGGAGGTCTGTAAATGAAACCTGCCCTCAAAATGTGTTGAGGGAGGTAATGGCCAAAATATTTCTAAATGTCACACATACTTCACGAAAACAATTTGAAGAGGTAAGCTGTCCTCACAGTTTGAAGAAAACAAGGACATGCCAGAAAGCTGAATTTCAAGTGATTATGAGACGCATGCAAATCCAACCACAAAGTGGTATCAGCTCACATTAGTCAGAATAAACATCAGCAAAAAAATCTACAAACAATAAATGCTGAGGGTGTTGTGGAGAAGTGCATACCGTCAACTTTAAGTGTGACATATCCTGGTAAGAGCCACTAATGAGAACAGAATGGAGGTGCCTCTATAAGGTAAACATTTTGCTACCATATGATCCAGCAGGCCCACTCCTGGGCCTATAACCTAAGAAGACAGAATTGCAAAGACACAGGCAGGCAAATGTGCATTGCCGCAGCATTACAATAGCCATGACATGGAAGCAACCAAAAAGTCCATCAACAGATGAGTGGACCAAGAAGAACTGGTACATGTACAGACGGAATATTAGCCAAGGAAAAAAAGGACACAATGCCATGTGCAGCACCGTAGATGAGTCTAGAGGTAATCACATGACTTGTAGTAAGTCAGAAAAAGAAAGACACATATCATATGATATCACTTATAGGTGTTAGATAAAACTTGATACCAGTGAAGATACTTCCACAGAGAAGGGCAATCACAGATTCATTAAACAAACTTATGGTTCACCAATGGAAAGGTGTGAGGATTGGATACATTAGGATATTGGCGTTAACAGACATATACAAACACAGGTGAAATATATAATCACCAAGACCTACGAAATACCAAGAGAAGACTACTCAACATTCTGTCATAAGGTACGTGGGAAAAGGATCCCAGGAAGAACAGACATATGTATATGTGTAAAAGAACCATATCTTGCACACCTACAACAAGCCAAACATTTTAATCAAACTTGCTGTGATATAAAAATAAAAATTAAATTTAAAGAAAGAACAAGAATAGTGAGACAAACATAAGGGGCTTTCTCCTGGCACATTCCCTTCTAAATTACAACCTAGAACCCGACTTCCATTGAGGCTCTGTTGCCCTAGTAACCAGATTTGGTAAAGGAGAACTGCTGCCACCTTGTGGCCGTTTCACACAACAGCAGCTTTAATCCCAGCGCTAATGGTCAGTGGATATTCAAAATAATCGCAGGCCTGTAAATGACACCTGCTCTGAAAACAAATCCTGGGGTCGTATATCGACCAAAAATTTCAAAAGACGTCCACATTTCAAAACGACAGTTTCAAGAGACACATTTTATGCACATTTGTGTTCTGCATCTTTTTCTTTCTTTCTTTCTTTGTTAAAACAACGGGAATGGAAAAAGGCAACCCTCAGAATGGGAGAAAATATTTGCGAACGAATCAACGGACAAAGGTTTAATCTCCAATATATATAAACAGCTCATGCAGCTTAATATTAGAAAAACAAACAACCCAATACAAAAATGGGTAGAACATCTAAATTGACCTTTCTTCAAAGAAGACACAGAGATGGCCAAGATGCACATGAAAAGCTGCTCAACATCACTAATTATTAGAGAAATGCAAATCCAAACTACAATGAGGTATCACCTCACACCTGTTAGAATGGGCATCATCAGAAAATCTACAAACAACAAATGCTGGGGAGGGTGTGGACAAAAGGAACCCTCTTCCACTACTGGTGGGAATGTAAATTGATACAGTCACTGTGGAGAACAGTATGGAGGTTCCTTAAAAAACGAAAAATAGAATTACCATACGATCCAGCAATCCCACTTCTGGGCATAAACCCAGAGAAAACCATAAATCAAAAAGACACATTCACCACAATGTTCATTGCAGCACTATTTACAATAGCCAGGTAATGGAAGCAACCTAAATGCCCACAGACAGAGGAATGGATAAAGATGTGGTACATATATAAAATGGAATATTACTCAGCCATAAAAAGGAATGAAACTGGATCATTTGTAGAGACGTCGATGGACCTAGAGACTGTCATACAGAGTGAAGTAAGTCAGAAAGAGAAAAACAAAGATTGTATATTAATGCATATATGTGGAACCTAGAGAAATGGTACAGATGAACAGGTTTGCAGGGCAGGAATAGAGACACAGAGGTAGAGAACAAACCTATGGACATCAAGGAGGGGAAGCCATGGGGTGGTGGTGGTGGGATGAGTTGGGAGACTGAGATTGACCTGTATACATGTATATGTATAATATAGATAACTAATAATAACCTGCTGTATAAAAAATAAATAAAATAAAATTTCAAAAAATTTTAAAATAAATAAAATTGAAAAATAAAACAGAAAAATGTTCTTCCCTTCACAAAGATGTATTTATATGAATGAATAATTTCCATGCTTATATCTATAAATACATTAAAGAGGAATAAACTCTACCTTGAACCAAAAAAGAAAAAAAAACAGACACCACCAGTTATACAGAGGAAAATCCTATCAGGGCACTTGCTCCAGTGGTCAACAATTCTGAACATCTGCCATGCAGCCAGCAGCCCCCCGCAAGGAGCGTCCTCATTGCAAAGCTCGGGGACCGTGCCGAGGCGTCTGTGAGTAAACGTGAGTTGAGCCCCAGGCCAGCTGCTGCTGAACTGTCCCCACCCTTCCCAGGTAAAACACCTGAATATGTACAAGGACTTGAAAACCTAGAGGAAGGGCCCTGGAGCCACACCAGCGACAGCACGCAGGCCGACTTGGTGCCTGCAGTCCAGCCAGGATGGTCCTGGCCCCGGGCGCTCTTCTGGAAGCTTTCCATTTCCCTGCCTGAGTTACCCCTCCTGTCCCGGCCCCCACTGCTTTTTTCCTTCCTCACCTCTGCCCGGGGAGCAATTCCAGAGATAGGTATGGGTGACACATCCTCTTCTTTAGCAGATGGCAGCCTGGCAACTCCTGCAGAAAGTCCAGCAGAGCCCCACTGACACCGGGCCTCCCACAAAGCTGTGGCCCCTCACTCACTCCCACCAGCACAGCCCCGAGACTGCTGACGGGGCAGAGAATATGGCGTCAGGCACAGCTGCAGGGGCTCTTGCTGCCTGGAGCGGTGTTTATATTGACCTCAACCCAGGCACACCTGGGGAGGGCTGGCCGGCAGGGTCAGGCTGCCCAGGTCAGCCAATCCTCACCCCTCAGGGGCTCACATTGCCGAAAATGGACCTCGCTGAACCGGCCACGTCCAAGGAACAGCTGTGGGCTCCTGAGAGTCACGATACACAAGGGGCTGCAGCTCCGGCTTGTTTTCTAATCATTTTATCTGGCCCATGAGTGGGAGACAACTTGAAGAAGACCCTCTCCTAATGAGAGGAACTCAGGAGTCAGGGAGAGGAGGGGTGATGGGTGGAGACAGAGGCTTGGTGCCCCGGCTGCAGTGGAAGTCTCTGGAAGACCAGGCTGAGTGAAGCCACACAGAGTGATGCCCAGGGTCACAGACCTGTCAGAGCTGCTGTTTGTTAGTTCAAGTCTGCTCTGAGGTGCTCTGTGTCAGCTCTGAGTGACAGGCGATCTGGGGTGCTCTGCAATGAGGGCTATGTGCACGGTTCCTGTGTGCCCAGCCCTGCCGGGGTACCTGCCCAGGGGAGCTCCGTATCCTGGGAAAGGCCTGACTATGAGAGCCACATGGGCTGCTGGGTAGATGCACAGGTGAGCTCCATAACCTGGGAGTGGCCTGACCATGAGAGCCCGGTGGGCTGCTGGGGACATGCCCAGGTTAGGCCCATATCCTGGGAGGGGCCTGACTACGAGAGCCCCATGTGCTGCTGGGTAGTTGCACAGGTGAGCTCCATAACCTGGGAGTGCCCTGACCATGAGAGCCCCGTTGGCTGCTGGGGACCTGCCCCGGTGAGCTCCATATCCTGGGAGGGGCCTGACCACGAGAGCCCCATGGGCTGCTGGGTAGATGCACAGGTGAGCTCCATAACCTGGGAGTGGCCTGACCATGAGAGCCCCGTGGGCTGCTGGGAACATCCCCAGGTTAGGCCCATATCCTGGAAGGGGCCTGACTACGGGAGCCCCATGTGCTGCTGGGTAGTTGCACAGGTGAACTCCGTAACCTGGGAGTGGCCTGACCACCAGAGCCCCGTGGGCGGCTGGGGACCTGGTAAAGGATGTCAGGACAGTCAGTGAAGCCACCGAGGGTCTACATCCAGTAGTTCCTAATTCCTACACCCTGCTGGTCATTCTACCATCCACCAGGACATGGTATTCTGTATTAGAATTCAATGATGCCTTCTTCTCTATTCCATTGGTCCCAGAAAGGCTCTGCTGCCCTAGTAACCAGATTTGGGAATGGAGAAATGCTGCTGCCTTGTGGCCGTTTCACACAACAGCAGCTTTAAACCCAGTGCTAATGGTCACTAAATATTCACACTCATTGCAGGCCTGTAAATGACACCTGCCCTCAAAAACAATCCTGGGGTCGAAAATTGACCCCAAAATTCAAAAGAGGGCAACCATCCAAGAAGACAATTTCAAGAGGTTAATTGTACTCTCCGTTTTTTTCTGTTTTTCTGTAGCAGAAATTTTAAAAGGCGTGGAAAAATGCTGAACATTAGGAATAATTAAAGATACGCAAATCCAAATTACAAAAACCTATCAGCTCATACCAGTCAGAATGGCCATCAGCAAAAATTCTGCAAACAATAAATGCTGAAGGGGTTTTGGAGCAATGCCTACCCTTGGTTCAACGTGGGACATGAGCCAATAATGTAAAGGTAAATACTGAGCTACCATTCAATCAAGCATACCCACTGCTGGGCCTATCACCTGAGGGGATGAGAATCAAAAAGACACAGGCTGGGCTTCACTGGTGGCGCAGTGGTTGAGAGTCCGCCTGCCAATGCAGGAGACATGGGTTCATGCCCCGTTTCGGGAAGATCCCACATGCCGCGGAGCGGCTGCTCCCGTGAGCTATGGCCGCTGGGCCTGAGCATCCGGAGCCTGTGCTCTGCAAGGGGAGGGTCCACAGCAGTGAGAGGCACACGTACGACGCACAAAATAAATAAATAAATAAAGACACAGGCTGGCAATCCTGCACTCCAGCAATATTTACCATAGCCAACACTTGGAAGCTACGAAAATGTCCATCAACAGAGGAATGCACAAAGGAAAAGTGGTCCATGTGCACAATGGAATAGGACTCCAATAAAAAAATATAAATTCAATTTATAAAACAAACATAAGTAAGGACACATCAGGTTTTGGGGTCACATTCCACTCTAATATATAACCGAGGAACACCACTGTCAGGATGGTCTGTTTCCGTAGTTACCAGATTGGGAAAAGCAGAAATGCTGACGCCCTCTGGCCATTACCTGCAACAGCAGCTTTAAAACGTGTGCTGAGGCTCACTTCTTATGCACCAGTACTGGAGGTCTGTAAATGAAACCTGCCCTCAAAACGTCTTGAGGGAGGTAATGGCCAAAATATTTCTAAATGTCACACATACTTCACGAAAACAATTTGAAGAGGTAAGCTGTCCTCACAGTTTGAAGAAAACAAGGACATGCCAGAAAGCTGAATTTCAAGTGATTATGAGACGCATGCAAATCCAACCACAAAGTGGTATCAGCTCACATTAGTCAGAATAAACATCAGCAAAAAAATCTACAAACAATAAATGCTGAGGGTGTTGTGGAGAAGTGCATACCGTCAACTTTAAGTGTGACATATCCTGGTAAGAGCCACTAATGAGAACAGAATGGAGGTGCCTCTATAAGGTAAACATTTTGCTACCATATGATCCAGCAGGCCCACTCCTGGGCCTATAACCTAAGAAGACAGAATTGCAAAGACACAGGCAGGCAAATGTGCATTGCCGCAGCATTACAATAGCCATGACATGGAAGCAACCAAAAAGTCCATCAACAGATGAGTGGACCAAGAAGAACTGGTACATGTACAGACGGAATATTAGCCAAGGAAAAAAAGGACACAATGCCATGTGCAGCACCGTAGATGAGTCTAGAGGTAATCACATGACTTGTAGTAAGTCAGAAAAAGAAAGACACATATCATATGATATCACTTATAGGTGTTAGATAAAACTTGATACCAGTGAAGATACTTCCACAGAGAAGGGCAATCACAGATTCATTAAACAAACTTATGGTTCACCAATGGAAAGGTGTGAGGATTGGATACATTAGGATATTGGCGTTAACAGACATATACAAACACAGGTGAAATATATAATCACCAAGACCTACGAAATACCAAGAGAAGACTACTCAACATTCTGTCATAAGGTACGTGGGAAAAGGATCCCAGGAAGAACAGACATATGTATATGTGTAAAAGAACCATATCTTGCACACCTACAACAAGCCAAACATTTTAATCAAACTTGCTGTGATATAAAAATAAAAATTAAATTTAAAGAAAGAACAAGAATAGTGAGACAAACATAAGGGGCTTTCTCCTGGCACATTCCCTTCTAAATTACAACCTAGAACCCGACTTCCATTGAGGCTCTGTTGCCCTAGTAACCAGATTTGGTAAAGGAGAACTGCTGCCACCTTGTGGCCGTTTCACACAACAGCAGCTTTAATCCCAGCGCTAATGGTCAGTGGATATTCAAAATAATCGCAGGCCTGTAAATGACACCTGCTCTGAAAACAAATCCTGGGGTCGTATATCGACCAAAAATTTCAAAAGACGTCCACATTTCAAAACGACAGTTTCAAGAGACACATTTTATGCACATTTGTGTTCTGCATCTTTTTCTTTCTTTCTTTCTTTGTTAAAACAACGGGAATGGAAAAAGGCAACCCTCAGAATGGGAGAAAATATTTGCGAACGAATCAACGGACAAAGGTTTAATCTCCAATATATATAAACAGCTCATGCAGCTTAATATTAGAAAAACAAACAACCCAATACAAAAATGGGTAGAACATCTAAATTGACCTTTCTTCAAAGAAGACACAGAGATGGCCAAGATGCACATGAAAAGCTGCTCAACATCACTAATTATTAGAGAAATGCAAATCCAAACTACAATGAGGTATCACCTCACACCTGTTAGAATGGGCATCATCAGAAAATCTACAAACAACAAATGCTGGGGAGGGTGTGGACAAAAGGAACCCTCTTCCACTACTGGTGGGAATGTAAATTGATACAGTCACTGTGGAGAACAGTATGGAGGTTCCTTAAAAAACGAAAAATAGAATTACCATACGATCCAGCAATCCCACTTCTGGGCATAAACCCAGAGAAAACCATAAATCAAAAAGACACATTCACCACAATGTTCATTGCAGCACTATTTACAATAGCCAGGTAATGGAAGCAACCTAAATGCCCACAGACAGAGGAATGGATAAAGATGTGGTACATATATAAAATGGAATATTACTCAGCCATAAAAAGGAATGAAACTGGATCATTTGTAGAGACGTCGATGGACCTAGAGACTGTCATACAGAGTGAAGTAAGTCAGAAAGAGAAAAACAAAGATTGTATATTAATGCATATATGTGGAACCTAGAGAAATGGTACAGATGAACAGGTTTGCAGGGCAGGAATAGAGACACAGAGGTAGAGAACAAACCTATGGACATCAAGGAGGGGAAGCCATGGGGTGGTGGTGGTGGGATGAGTTGGGAGACTGAGATTGACCTGTATACATGTATATGTATAATATAGATAACTAATAATAACCTGCTGTATAAAAAATAAATAAAATAAAATTTCAAAAAATTTTAAAATAAATAAAATTGAAAAATAAAACAGAAAAATGTTCTTCCCTTCACAAAGATGTATTTATATGAATGAATAATTTCCATGCTTATATCTATAAATACATTAAAGAGGAATAAACTCTACCTTGAACCAAAAAAGAAAAAAAAACAGACACCACCAGTTATACAGAGGAAAATCCTATCAGGGCACTTGCTCCAGTGGTCAACAATTCTGAACATCTGCCATGCAGCCAGCAGCCCCCCGCAAGGAGCGTCCTCATTGCAAAGCTCGGGGACCGTGCCGAGGCGTCTGTGAGTAAACGTGAGTTGAGCCCCAGGCCAGCTGCTGCTGAACTGTCCCCACCCTTCCCAGGTAAAACACCTGAATATGTACAAGGACTTGAAAACCTAGAGGAAGGGCCCTGGAGCCACACCAGCGACAGCACGCAGGCCGACTTGGTGCCTGCAGTCCAGCCAGGATGGTCCTGGCCCCGGGCGCTCTTCTGGAAGCTTTCCATTTCCCTGCCTGAGTTACCCCTCCTGTCCCGGCCCCCACTGCTTTTTTCCTTCCTCACCTCTGCCCGGGGAGCAATTCCAGAGATAGGTATGGGTGACACATCCTCTTCTTTAGCAGATGGCAGCCTGGCAACTCCTGCAGAAAGTCCAGCAGAGCCCCACTGACACCGGGCCTCCCACAAAGCTGTGGCCCCTCACTCACTCCCACCAGCACAGCCCCGAGACTGCTGACGGGGCAGAGAATATGGCGTCAGGCACAGCTGCAGGGGCTCTTGCTGCCTGGAGCGGTGTTTATATTGACCTCAACCCAGGCACACCTGGGGAGGGCTGGCCGGCAGGGTCAGGCTGCCCAGGTCAGCCAATCCTCACCCCTCAGGGGCTCACATTGCCGAAAATGGACCTCGCTGAACCGGCCACGTCCAAGGAACAGCTGTGGGCTCCTGAGAGTCACGATACACAAGGGGCTGCAGCTCCGGCTTGTTTTCTAATCATTTTATCTGGCCCATGAGTGGGAGACAACTTGAAGAAGACCCTCTCCTAATGAGAGGAACTCAGGAGTCAGGGAGAGGAGGGGTGATGGGTGGAGACAGAGGCTTGGTGCCCCGGCTGCAGTGGAAGTCTCTGGAAGACCAGGCTGAGTGAAGCCACACAGAGTGATGCCCAGGGTCACAGACCTGTCAGAGCTGCTGTTTGTTAGTTCAAGTCTGCTCTGAGGTGCTCTGTGTCAGCTCTGAGTGACAGGCGATCTGGGGTGCTCTGCAATGAGGGCTATGTGCACGGTTCCTGTGTGCCCAGCCCTGCCGGGGTACCTGCCCAGGGGAGCTCCGTATCCTGGGAAAGGCCTGACTATGAGAGCCACATGGGCTGCTGGGTAGATGCACAGGTGAGCTCCATAACCTGGGAGTGGCCTGACCATGAGAGCCCGGTGGGCTGCTGGGGACATGCCCAGGTTAGGCCCATATCCTGGGAGGGGCCTGACTACGAGAGCCCCATGTGCTGCTGGGTAGTTGCACAGGTGAGCTCCATAACCTGGGAGTGCCCTGACCATGAGAGCCCCGTTGGCTGCTGGGGACCTGCCCCGGTGAGCTCCATATCCTGGGAGGGGCCTGACCACGAGAGCCCCATGGGCTGCTGGGTAGATGCACAGGTGAGCTCCATAACCTGGGAGTGGCCTGACCATGAGAGCCCCGTGGGCTGCTGGGAACATCCCCAGGTTAGGCCCATATCCTGGAAGGGGCCTGACTACGGGAGCCCCATGTGCTGCTGGGTAGTTGCACAGGTGAACTCCGTAACCTGGGAGTGGCCTGACCACCAGAGCCCCGTGGGCGGCTGGGGACCTGGTAAAGGATGTCAGGACAGTCAGTGAAGCCACCGAGGATCTACATCCAGTAGTTCCTAATTCCTACACCCTGCTGGTCATTCTACCATCCACCAGGACATGGTATTCTGTATTAGAATTCAATGATGCCTTCTTCTCTATTCCATTGGTCCCAGAAAGGCTCTGCTGCCCTAGTAACCAGATTTGGGAATGGAGAAATGCTGCTGCCTTGTGGCCGTTTCACACAACAGCAGCTTTAAACCCAGTGCTAATGGTCACTAAATATTCACACTCATTGCAGGCCTGTAAATGACACCTGCCCTCAAAAACAATCCTGGGGTCGAAAATTGACCCCAAAATTCAAAAGAGGGCAACCATCCAAGAAGACAATTTCAAGAGGTTAATTGTACTCTCCGTTTTTTTCTGTTTTTCTGTAGCAGAAATTTTAAAAGGCGTGGAAAAATGCTGAACATTAGGAATAATTACAGATACGCAAATCCAAATTACAAAAACCTATCAGCTCATACCAGTCAGAATGGCCATCAGCAAAAATTCTGCAAACAATAAATGCTGAAGGGGTTTTGGAGCAATGCCTACCCTTGGTTCAACGTGGGACATGAGCCAATAATGTAAAGGTAAATACTGAGCTACCATTCAATCAAGCATACCCACTGCTGGGCCTATCACCTGAGGGGATGAGAATCAAAAAGACACAGGCTGGGCTTCACTGGTGGCGCAGTGGTTGAGAGTCCGCCTGCCAATGCAGGAGACATGGGTTCATGCCCCGTTTCGGGAAGATCCCACATGCCGCGGAGCGGCTGCTCCCGTGAGCTATGGCCGCTGGGCCTGAGCATCCGGAGCCTGTGCTCTGCAAGGGGAGGGTCCACAGCAGTGAGAGGCACACGTACGACGCACAAAATAAATAAATAAATAAAGACACAGGCTGGCAATCCTGCACTCCAGCAATATTTACCATAGCCAACACTTGGAAGCTACGAAAATGTCCATCAACAGAGGAATGCACAAAGGAAAAGTGGTCCATGTGCACAATGGAATAGGACTCCAATAAAAAAATATAAATTCAATTTATAAAACAAACATAAGTAAGGACACATCAGGTTTTGGGGTCACATTCCACTCTAATATATAACCGAGGAACACCACTGTCAGGATGGTCTGTTTCCGTAGTTACCAGATTGGGAAAAGCAGAAATGCTGACGCCCTCTGGCCATTACCTGCAACAGCAGCTTTAAAACGTGTGCTGAGGCTCACTTCTTATGCACCAGTACTGGAGGTCTGTAAATGAAACCTGCCCTCAAAACGTCTTGAGGGAGGTAATGGCCAAAATATTTCTAAATGTCACACATACTTCACGAAAACAATTTGAAGAGGTAAGCTGTCCTCACAGTTTGAAGAAAACAAGGACATGCCAGAAAGCTGAATTTCAAGTGATTATGAGACGCATGCAAATCCAACCACAAAGTGGTATCAGCTCACATTAGTCAGAATAAACATCAGCAAAAAAATCTACAAACAATAAATGCTGAGGGTGTTGTGGAGAAGTGCATACCGTCAACTTTAAGTGTGACATAACCTGGTAAGAGCCACTAATGAGAACAGAATGGAGGTGCCTCTATAAGGTAAACATTTTGCTACCATATGATCCAGCAGGCCCACTCCTGGGCCTATAACCTAAGAAGACAGAATTGCAAAGACACAGGCAGGCAAATGTGCATTGCCGCAGCATTACAATAGCCATGACATGGAAGCAACCAAAAAGTCCATCAACAGATGAGTGGACCAAGAAGAACTGGTACATGTACAGACGGAATATTAGCCAAGGAAAAAAAGGACACAATGCCATGTGCAGCACCGTAGATGAGTCTAGAGGTAATCACATGACTTGTAGTAAGTCAGAAAAAGAAAGACACATATCATATGATATCACTTATAGGTGTTAGATAAAAATTGATACCAGTGAAGATACTTCCACAGAGAAGGGCAATCACAGATTCATTAAACAAACTTATGGTTCACCAATGGAAAGGTGTGAGGATTGGATACATTAGGATATTGGCGTTAACAGACATATACAAACACAGGTGAAATATATAATCACCAAGACCTACGAAATACCAAGAGAAGACTACTCAACATTCTGTCATAAGGTACGTGGGAAAAGGATCCCAGGAAGAACAGACATATGTATATGTGTAAAAGAACCATATCTTGCACACCTACAACAAGCCAAACATTTTAATCAAACTTGCTGTGATATAAAAATAAAAATTAAATTTAAAGAAAGAACAAGAATAGTGAGACAAACATAAGGGGCTTTCTCCTGGCACATTCCCTTCTAAATTACAACCTAGAACCCGACTTCCATTGAGGCTCTGTTGCCCTAGTAACCAGATTTGGTAAAGGAGAACTGCTGCCACCTTGTGGCCGTTTCACACAACAGCAGCTTTAATCCCAGCGCTAATGGTCAGTGGATATTCAAAATAATCGCAGGCCTGTAAATGACACCTGCTCTGAAAACAAATCCTGGGGTCGTATATCGACCAAAAATTTCAAAAGACGTCCACATTTCAAAACGACAGTTTCAAGAGACACATTTTATGCACATTTGTGTTCTGCATCTTTTTCTTTCTTTCTTTCTTTGTTAAAACAACGGGAATGGAAAAAGGCAACCCTCAGAATGGGAGAAAATATTTGCGAACGAATCAACGGACAAAGGTTTAATCTCCAATATATATAAACAGCTCATGCAGCTTAATATTAGAAAAACAAACAACCCAATACAAAAATGGGTAGAACATCTAAATTGACCTTTCTTCAAAGAAGACACAGAGATGGCCAAGATGCACATGAAAAGCTGCTCAACATCACTAATTATTAGAGAAATGCAAATCCAAACTACAATGAGGTATCACCTCACACCTGTTAGAATGGGCATCATCAGAAAATCTACAAACAACAAATGCTGGGGAGGGTGTGGACAAAAGGAACCCTCTTCCACTACTGGTGGGAATGTAAATTGATACAGTCACTGTGGAGAACAGTATGGAGGTTCCTTAAAAAACGAAAAATAGAATTACCATACGATCCAGCAATCCCACTTCTGGGCATAAACCCAGAGAAAACCATAAATCAAAAAGACACATTCACCACAATGTTCATTGCAGCACTATTTACAATAGCCAGGTAATGGAAGCAACCTAAATGCCCACAGACAGAGGAATGGATAAAGATGTGGTACATATATAAAATGGAATATTACTCAGCCATAAAAAGGAATGAAACTGGATCATTTGTAGAGACGTCGATGGACCTAGAGACTGTCATACAGAGTGAAGTAAGTCAGAAAGAGAAAAACAAAGATTGTATATTAATGCATATATGTGGAACCTAGAGAAATGGTACAGATGAACAGGTTTGCAGGGCAGGAATAGAGACACAGAGGTAGAGAACAAACCTATGGACATCAAGGAGGGGAAGCCATGGGGTGGTGGTGGTGGGATGAGTTGGGAGACTGAGATTGACCTGTATACATGTATATGTATAATATAGATAACTAATAATAACCTGCTGTATAAAAAATAAATAAAATAAAATTTCAAAAAATTTTAAAATAAATAAAATTGAAAAATAAAACAGAAAAATGTTCTTCCCTTCACAAAGATGTATTTATATGAATGAATAATTTCCATGCTTATATCTATAAATACATTAAAGAGGAATAAACTCTACCTTGAACCAAAAAAGAAAAAAAAACAGACACCACCAGTTATACAGAGGAAAATCCTATCAGGGCACTTGCTCCAGTGGTCAACAATTCTGAACATCTGCCATGCAGCCAGCAGCCCCCCGCAAGGAGCGTCCTCATTGCAAAGCTCGGGGACCGTGCCGAGGCGTCTGTGAGTAAACGTGAGTTGAGCCCCAGGCCAGCTGCTGCTGAACTGTCCCCACCCTTCCCAGGTAAAACACCTGAATATGTACAAGGACTTGAAAACCTAGAGGAAGGGCCCTGGAGCCACACCAGCGACAGCACGCAGGCCGACTTGGTGCCTGCAGTCCAGCCAGGATGGTCCTGGCCCCGGGCGCTCTTCTGGAAGCTTTCCATTTCCCTGCCTGAGTTACCCCTCCTGTCCCGGCCCCCACTGCTTTTTTCCTTCCTCACCTCTGCCCGGGGAGCAATTCCAGAGATAGGTATGGGTGACACATCCTCTTCTTTAGCAGATGGCAGCCTGGCAACTCCTGCAGAAAGTCCAGCAGAGCCCCACTGACACCGGGCCTCCCACAAAGCTGTGGCCCCTCACTCACTCCCACCAGCACAGCCCCGAGACTGCTGACGGGGCAGAGAATATGGCGTCAGGCACAGCTGCAGGGGCTCTTGCTGCCTGGAGCGGTGTTTATATTGACCTCAACCCAGGCACACCTGGGGAGGGCTGGCCGGCAGGGTCAGGCTGCCCAGGTCAGCCAATCCTCACCCCTCAGGGGCTCACATTGCCGAAAATGGACCTCGCTGAACCGGCCACGTCCAAGGAACAGCTGTGGGCTCCTGAGAGTCACGATACACAAGGGGCTGCAGCTCCGGCTTGTTTTCTAATCATTTTATCTGGCCCATGAGTGGGAGACAACTTGAAGAAGACCCTCTCCTAATGAGAGGAACTCAGGAGTCAGGGAGAGGAGGGGTGATGGGTGGAGACAGAGGCTTGGTGCCCCGGCTGCAGTGGAAGTCTCTGGAAGACCAGGCTGAGTGAAGCCACACAGAGTGATGCCCAGGGTCACAGACCTGTCAGAGCTGCTGTTTGTTAGTTCAAGTCTGCTCTGAGGTGCTCTGTGTCAGCTCTGAGTGACAGGCGATCTGGGGTGCTCTGCAATGAGGGCTATGTGCACGGTTCCTGTGTGCCCAGCCCTGCCGGGGTACCTGCCCAGGGGAGCTCCGTATCCTGGGAAAGGCCTGACTATGAGAGCCACATGGGCTGCTGGGTAGATGCACAGGTGAGCTCCATAACCTGGGAGTGGCCTGACCATGAGAGCCCGGTGGGCTGCTGGGGACATGCCCAGGTTAGGCCCATATCCTGGGAGGGGCCTGACTACGAGAGCCCCATGGGCTGCTGGGTAGATGCACAGGTGAGCTCCATAACCTGGGAGTGGCCTGACCATGAGAGCCCCGTGGGCTGCTGGGAACATCCCCAGGTTAGGCCCATATCCTGGAAGGGGCCTGACTACGGGAGCCCCATGTGCTGCTGGGTAGTTGCACAGGTGAACTCCGTAACCTGGGAGTGGCCTGACCACCAGAGCCCCGTGGGCGGCTGGGGACCTGGTAAAGGATGTCAGGACAGTCAGTGAAGCCACCGAGGGTCTACATCCAGTAGTTCCTAATTCCTACACCCTGCTGGTCATTCTACCATCCACCAGGACATGGTATTCTGTATTAGAATTCAATGATGCCTTCTTCTCTATTCCATTGGTCCCAGAAAGGCTCTGCTGCCCTAGTAACCAGATTTGGGAATGGAGAAATGCTGCTGCCTTGTGGCCGTTTCACACAACAGCAGCTTTAAACCCAGTGCTAATGGTCACTAAATATTCACACTCATTGCAGGCCTGTAAATGACACCTGCCCTCAAAAACAATCCTGGGGTCGAAAATTGACCCCAAAATTCAAAAGAGGGCAACCATCCAAGAAGACAATTTCAAGAGGTTAATTGTACTCTCCGTTTTTTTCTGTTTTTCTGTAGCAGAAATTTTAAAAGGCGTGGAAAAATGCTGAACATTAGGAATAATTAAAGATACGCAAATCCAAATTACAAAAACCTATCAGCTCATACCAGTCAGAATGGCCATCAGCAAAAATTCTGCAAACAATAAATGCTGAAGGGGTTTTGGAGCAATGCCTACCCTTGGTTCAACGTGGGACATGAGCCAATAATGTAAAGGTAAATACTGAGCTACCATTCAATCAAGCATACCCACTGCTGGGCCTATCACCTGAGGGGATGAGAATCAAAAAGACACAGGCTGGGCTTCACTGGTGGCGCAGTGGTTGAGAGTCCGCCTGCCAATGCAGGAGACATGGGTTCATGCCCCGTTTCGGGAAGATCCCACATGCCGCGGAGCGGCTGCTCCCGTGAGCTATGGCCGCTGGGCCTGAGCATCCGGAGCCTGTGCTCTGCAAGGGGAGGGTCCACAGCAGTGAGAGGCACACGTACGACGCACAAAATAAATAAATAAATAAAGACACAGGCTGGCAATCCTGCACTCCAGCAATATTTACCATAGCCAACACTTGGAAGCTACGAAAATGTCCATCAACAGAGGAATGCACAAAGGAAAAGTGGTCCATGTGCACAATGGAATAGGACTCCAATAAAAAAATATAAATTCAATTTATAAAACAAACATAAGTAAGGACACATCAGGTTTTGGGGTCACATTCCACTCTAATATATAACCGAGGAACACCACTGTCAGGATGGTCTGTTTCCGTAGTTACCAGATTGGGAAAAGCAGAAATGCTGACGCCCTCTGGCCATTACCTGCAACAGCAGCTTTAAAACGTGTGCTGAGGCTCACTTCTTATGCACCAGTACTGGAGGTCTGTAAATGAAACCTGCCCTCAAAACGTCTTGAGGGAGGTAATGGCCAAAATATTTCTAAATGTCACACATACTTCACGAAAACAATTTGAAGAGGTAAGCTGTCCTCACAGTTTGAAGAAAAAAAGGACATGCCAGAAAGCTGAATTTCAAGTGATTATGAGACGCATGCAAATCCAACCACAAAGTGGTATCAGCTCACATTAGTCAGAATAAACATCAGCAAAAAAATCTACAAACAATAAATGCTGAGGGTGTTGTGGAGAAGTGCATACCGTCAACTTTAAGTGTGACATAACCTGGTAAGAGCCACTAATGAGAACAGAATGGAGGTGCCTCTATAAGGTAAACATTTTGCTACCATATGATCCAGCAGGCCCACTCCTGGGCCTATAACCTAAGAAGACAGAATTGCAAAGACACAGGCAGGCAAATGTGCATTGCCGCAGCATTACAATAGCCATAACATGGAAGCAACCAAAAAGTCCATCAACAGATGAGTGGACCAAGAAGAACTGGTACATGTACAGACGGAATATTAGCCAAGGAAAAAAAGGACACAATGCCATGTGCAGCACCGTAGATGAGTCTAGAGGTAATCACATGACTTGTAGTAAGTCAGAAAAAGAAAGACACATATCATATGATATCACTTATAGGTGTTAGATAAAAATTGATACCAGTGAAGATACTTCCACAGAGAAGGGCAATCACAGATTCATTAAACAAACTTATGGTTCACCAATGGAAAGGTGTGAGGATTGGATACATTAGGATATTGGCGTTAACAGACATATACAAACACAGGTGAAATATATAATCACCAAGACCTACGAAATACCAAGAGAAGACTACTCAACATTCTGTCATAAGGTACGTGGGAAAAGGATCCCAGGAAGAACAGACATATGTATATGTGTAAAAGAACCATATCTTGCACACCTACAACAAGCCAAACATTTTAATCAAACTTGCTGTGATATAAAAATAAAAATTAAATTTAAAGAAAGAACAAGAATAGTGAGACAAACATAAGGGGCTTTCTCCTGGCACATTCCCTTCTAAATTACAACCTAGAACCCGACTTCCATTGAGGCTCTGTTGCCCTAGTAACCAGATTTGGTAAAGGAGAACTGCTGCCACCTTGTGGCCGTTTCACACAACAGCAGCTTTAATCCCAGCGCTAATGGTCAGTGGATATTCAAAATAATCGCAGGCCTGTAAATGACACCTGCTCTGAAAACAAATCCTGGGGTCGTATATCGACCAAAAATTTCAAAAGACGTCCACATTTCAAAACGACAGTTTCAAGAGACATATTTTATGCACATTTGTGTTCTGCATCTTTTTCTTTCTTTCTTTTTTTGTTAAAACAACGGGAATGGAAAAAGGCAACCCTCAGAATGGGAGAAAATATTTGCGAACGAATCAACGGACAAAGGTTTAATCTCCAATATATATAAACAGGTCATGCAGCTTAATATTAAAAAAAGAAACAACCCAATACAAAAATGGGTAGAACATCTAAATTGACCTTTCTTCAAAGAAGACACAGAGATGGCCAAGATGCACATGAAAAGCTGCTCAACATCACTAATTATTAGAGAAATGCAAATCCAAACTACAATGAGGTATCACCTCACACCTGTTAGAATGGGCATCATCAGAAAATCTACAAACAACAAATGCTGGGGAGGGTGTGGACAAAAGGAACCCTCTTCCACTACTGGTGGGAATGTAAATTGATACAGTCACTGTGGAGAACAGTATGGAGGTTCCTTAAAAAACGAAAAATAGAATTACCATACGATCCAGCAATCCCACTTCTGGGCATAAACCCAGAGAAAACCATAAATCAAAAAGACACATTCACCACAATGTTCATTGCAGCACTATTTACAATAGCCAGGTAATGGAAGCAACCTAAATGCCCACAGACAGAGGAATGGATAAAGATGTGGTACATATATAAAATGGAATATTACTCAGCCATAAAAAGGAATGAAACTGGATCATTTGTAGAGACGTCGATGGACCTAGAGACTGTCATACAGAGTGAAGTAAGTCAGAAAGAGAAAAACAAAGATTGTATATTAATGCATATATGTGGAACCTAGAGAAATGGTACAGATGAACAGGTTTGCAGGGCAGGAATAGAGACACAGAGGTAGAGAACAAACCTATGGACATCAAGGAGGGGAAGCCATGGGGTGGTGGTGGTGGGATGAGTTGGGAGACTGAGATTGACCTGTATACATGTATATGTATAATATAGATAACTAATAATAACCTGCTGTATAAAAAATAAATAAAATAAAATTTCAAAAAAATTTAAAATAAATAAAATTGAAAAATAAAACAGAAAAATGTTCTTCCCTTCACAAAGATGTATTTATATGAATGAATAATTTCCATGCTTATATCTATAAATACATTAAAGAGGAATAAACTCTACCTTGAACCAAAAAAGAAAAAAAAACAGACACCACCAGTTATACAGAGGAAAATCCTATCAGGGCACTTGCTCCAGTGGTCAACAATTCTGAACATCTGCCATGCAGCCAGCAGCCCCCCGCAAGGAGCGTCCTCATTGCAAAGCTCGGGGACCGTGCCGAGGCGTCTGTGAGTAAACGTGAGTTGAGCCCCAGGCCAGCTGCTGCTGAACTGTCCCCACCCTTCCCAGGTAAAACACCTGAATATGTACAAGGACTTGAAAACCTAGAGGAAGGGCCCTGGAGCCACACCAGCGACAGCACGCAGGCCGACTTGGTGCCTGCAGTCCAGCCAGGATGGTCCTGGCCCCGGGCGCTCTTCTGGAAGCTTTCCATTTCCCTGCCTGAGTTACCCCTCCTGTCCCGGCCCCCACTGCTTTTTTCCTTCCTCACCTCTGCCCGGGGAGCAATTCCAGAGATAGGTATGGGTGACACATCCTCTTCTTTAGCAGATGGCAGCCTGGCAACTCCTGCAGAAAGTCCAGCAGAGCCCCACTGACACCGGGCCTCCCACAAAGCTGTGGCCCCTCACTCACTCCCACCAGCACAGCCCCGAGACTGCTGACGGGGCAGAGAATATGGCGTCAGGCACAGCTGCAGGGGCTCTTGCTGCCTGGAGCGGTGTTTATATTGACCTCAACCCAGGCACACCTGGGGAGGGCTGGCCGGCAGGGTCAGGCTGCCCAGGTCAGCCAATCCTCACCCCTCAGGGGCTCACATTGCCGAAAATGGACCTCGCTGAACCGGCCACGTCCAAGGAACAGCTGTGGGCTCCTGAGAGTCACGATACACAAGGGGCTGCAGCTCCGGCTTGTTTTCTAATCATTTTATCTGGCCCATGAGTGGGAGACAACTTGAAGAAGACCCTCTCCTAATGAGAGGAACTCAGGAGTCAGGGAGAGGAGGGGTGATGGGTGGAGACAGAGGCTTGGTGCCCCGGCTGCAGTGGAAGTCTCTGGAAGACCAGGCTGAGTGAAGCCACACAGAGTGATGCCCAGGGTCACAGACCTGTCAGAGCTGCTGTTTGTTAGTTCAAGTCTGCTCTGAGGTGCTCTGTGTCAGCTCTGAGTGACAGGCGATCTGGGGTGCTCTGCAATGAGGGCTATGTGCACGGTTCCTGTGTGCCCAGCCCTGCCGGGGTACCTGCCCAGGGGAGCTCCGTATCCTGGGAAAGGCCTGACTATGAGAGCCACATGGGCTGCTGGGTAGATGCACAGGTGAGCTCCATAACCTGGGAGTGGCCTGACCATGAGAGCCCGGTGGGCTGCTGGGGACATGCCCAGGTTAGGCCCATATCCTGGGAGGGGCCTGACTACGAGAGCCCCATGTGCTGCTGGGTAGTTGCACAGGTGAGCTCCATAACCTGGGAGTGCCCTGACCATGAGAGCCCCGTTGGCTGCTGGGGACCTGCCCCGGTGAGCTCCATATCCTGGGAGGGGCCTGACCACGAGAGCCCCATGGGCTGCTGGGTAGATGCACAGGTGAGCTCCATAACCTGGGAGTGGCCTGACCATGAGAGCCCCGTGGGCTGCTGGGAACATCCCCAGGTTAGGCCCATATCCTGGAAGGGGCCTGACTACGGGAGCCCCATGTGCTGCTGGGTAGTTGCACAGGTGAACTCCGTAACCTGGGAGTGGCCTGACCACCAGAGCCCCGTGGGCGGCTGGGGACCTGGTAAAGGATGTCAGGACAGTCAGTGAAGCCACCGAGGATCTACATCCAGTAGTTCCTAATTCCTACACCCTGCTGGTCATTCTACCATCCACCAGGACATGGTATTCTGTATTAGAATTCAATGATGCCTTCTTCTCTATTCCATTGGTCCCAGAAAGGCTCTGCTGCCCTAGTAACCAGATTTGGGAATGGAGAAATGCTGCTGCCTTGTGGCCGTTTCACACAACAGCAGCTTTAAACCCAGTGCTAATGGTCACTAAATATTCACACTCATTGCAGGCCTGTAAATGACACCTGCCCTCAAAAACAATCCTGGGGTCGAAAATTGACCCCAAAATTCAAAAGAGGGCAACCATCCAAGAAGACAATTTCAAGAGGTTAATTGTACTCTCCGTTTTTTTCTGTTTTTCTGTAGCAGAAATTTTAAAAGGCGTGGAAAAATGCTGAACATTAGGAATAATTACAGATACGCAAATCCAAATTACAAAAACCTATCAGCTCATACCAGTCAGAATGGCCATCAGCAAAAATTCTGCAAACAATAAATGCTGAAGGGGTTTTGGAGCAATGCCTACCCTTGGTTCAACGTGGGACATGAGCCAATAATGTAAAGGTAAATACTGAGCTACCATTCAATCAAGCATACCCACTGCTGGGCCTATCACCTGAGGGGATGAGAATCAAAAAGACACAGGCTGGGCTTCACTGGTGGCGCAGTGGTTGAGAGTCCGCCTGCCAATGCAGGAGACATGGGTTCATGCCCCGTTTCGGGAAGATCCCACATGCCGCGGAGCGGCTGCTCCCGTGAGCTATGGCCGCTGGGCCTGAGCATCCGGAGCCTGTGCTCTGCAAGGGGAGGGTCCACAGCAGTGAGAGGCACACGTACGACGCACAAAATAAATAAATAAATAAAGACACAGGCTGGCAATCCTGCACTCCAGCAATATTTACCATAGCCAACACTTGGAAGCTACGAAAATGTCCATCAACAGAGGAATGCACAAAGGAAAAGTGGTCCATGTGCACAATGGAATAGGACTCCAATAAAAAAATATAAATTCAATTTATAAAACAAACATAAGTAAGGACACATCAGGTTTTGGGGTCACATTCCACTCTAATATATAACCGAGGAACACCACTGTCAGGATGGTCTGTTTCCGTAGTTACCAGATTGGGAAAAGCAGAAATGCTGACGCCCTCTGGCCATTACCTGCAACAGCAGCTTTAAAACGTGTGCTGAGGCTCACTTCTTATGCACCAGTACTGGAGGTCTGTAAATGAAACCTGCCCTCAAAACGTCTTGAGGGAGGTAATGGCCAAAATATTTCTAAATGTCACACATACTTCACGAAAACAATTTGAAGAGGTAAGCTGTCCTCACAGTTTGAAGAAAACAAGGACATGCCAGAAAGCTGAATTTCAAGTGATTATGAGACGCATGCAAATCCAACCACAAAGTGGTATCAGCTCACATTAGTCAGAATAAACATCAGCAAAAAAATCTACAAACAATAAATGCTGAGGGTGTTGTGGAGAAGTGCATACCGTCAACTTTAAGTGTGACATATCCTGGTAAGAGCCACTAATGAGAACAGAATGGAGGTGCCTCTATAAGGTAAACATTTTGCTACCATATGATCCAGCAGGCCCACTCCTGGGCCTATAACCTAAGAAGACAGAATTGCAAAGACACAGGCAGGCAAATGTGCATTGCCGCAGCATTACAATAGCCATGACATGGAAGCAACCAAAAAGTCCATCAACAGATGAGTGGACCAAGAAGAACTGGTACATGTACAGACGGAATATTAGCCAAGGAAAAAAAGGACACAATGCCATGTGCAGCACCGTAGATGAGTCTAGAGGTAATCACATGACTTGTAGTAAGTCAGAAAAAGAAAGACACATATCATATGATATCACTTATAGGTGTTAGATAAAAATTGATACCAGTGAAGATACTTCCACAGAGAAGGGCAATCACAGATTCATTAAACAAACTTATGGTTCACCAATGGAAAGGTGTGAGGATTGGATACATTAGGATATTGGCGTTAACAGACATATACAAACACAGGTGAAATATATAATCACCAAGACCTACGAAATACCAAGAGAAGACTACTCAACATTCTGTCATAAGGTACGTGGGAAAAGGATCCCAGGAAGAACAGACATATGTATATGTGTAAAAGAACCATATCTTGCACACCTACAACAAGCCAAACATTTTAATCAAACTTGCTGTGATATAAAAATAAAAATTAAATTTAAAGAAAGAACAAGAATAGTGAGACAAACATAAGGGGCTTTCTCCTGGCACATTCCCTTCTAAATTACAACCTAGAACCCGACTTCCATTGAGGCTCTGTTGCCCTAGTAACCAGATTTGGTAAAGGAGAACTGCTGCCACCTTGTGGCCGTTTCACACAACAGCAGCTTTAATCCCAGCGCTAATGGTCAGTGGATATTCAAAATAATCGCAGGCCTGTAAATGACACCTGCTCTGAAAACAAATCCTGGGGTCGTATATCGACCAAAAATTTCAAAAGACGTCCACATTTCAAAACGACAGTTTCAAGAGACATATTTTATGCACATTTGTGTTCTGCATCTTTTTCTTTCTTTCTTTTTTTGTTAAAACAACGGGAATGGAAAAAGGCAACCCTCAGAATGGGAGAAAATATTTGCGAACGAATCAACGGACAAAGGTTTAATCTCCAATATATATAAACAGGTCATGCAGCTTAATATTAAAAAAAGAAACAACCCAATACAAAAATGGGTAGAACATCTAAATTGACCTTTCTTCAAAGAAGACACAGAGATGGCCAAGATGCACATGAAAAGCTGCTCAACATCACTAATTATTAGAGAAATGCAAATCCAAACTACAATGAGGTATCACCTCACACCTGTTAGAATGGGCATCATCAGAAAATCTACAAACAACAAATGCTGGGGAGGGTGTGGACAAAAGGAACCCTCTTCCACTACTGGTGGGAATGTAAATTGATACAGTCACTGTGGAGAACAGTATGGAGGTTCCTTAAAAAACGAAAAATAGAATTACCATACGATCCAGCAATCCCACTTCTGGGCATAAACCCAGAGAAAACCATAAATCAAAAAGACACATTCACCACAATGTTCATTGCAGCACTATTTACAATAGCCAGGTAATGGAAGCAACCTAAATGCCCACAGACAGAGGAATGGATAAAGATGTGGTACATATATAAAATGGAATATTACTCAGCCATAAAAAGGAATGAAACTGGATCATTTGTAGAGACGTCGATGGACCTAGAGACTGTCATACAGAGTGAAGTAAGTCAGAAAGAGAAAAACAAAGATTGTATATTAATGCATATATGTGGAACCTAGAGAAATGGTACAGATGAACAGGTTTGCAGGGCAGGAATAGAGACACAGAGGTAGAGAACAAACCTATGGACATCAAGGAGGGGAAGCCATGGGGTGGTGGTGGTGGGATGAGTTGGGAGACTGAGATTGACCTGTATACATGTATATGTATAATATAGATAACTAATAATAACCTGCTGTATAAAAAATAAATAAAATAAAATTTCAAAAATTTTTAAAATAAATAAAATTGAAAAATAAAACAGAAAAATGTTCTTCCCTTCACAAAGATGTATTTATATGAATGAATAATTTCCATGCTTATATCTATAAATACATTAAAGAGGAATAAACTCTACCTTGAACCAAAAAAGAAAAAAAAACAGACACCACCAGTTATACAGAGGAAAATCCTATCAGGGCACTTGCTCCAGTGGTCAACAATTCTGAACATCTGCCATGCAGCCAGCAGCCCCCCGCAAGGAGCGTCCTCATTGCAAAGCTCGGGGACCGTGCCGAGGCGTCTGTGAGTAAACGTGAGTTGAGCCCCAGGCCAGCTGCTGCTGAACTGTCCCCACCCTTCCCAGGTAAAACACCTGAATATGTACAAGGACTTGAAAACCTAGAGGAAGGGCCCTGGAGCCACACCAGCGACAGCACGCAGGCCGACTTGGTGCCTGCAGTCCAGCCAGGATGGTCCTGGCCCCGGGCGCTCTTCTGGAAGCTTTCCATTTCCCTGCCTGAGTTACCCCTCCTGTCCCGGCCCCCACTGCTTTTTTCCTTCCTCACCTCTGCCCGGGGAGCAATTCCAGAGATAGGTATGGGTGACACATCCTCTTCTTTAGCAGATGGCAGCCTGGCAACTCCTGCAGAAAGTCCAGCAGAGCCCCACTGACACCGGGCCTCCCACAAAGCTGTGGCCCCTCACTCACTCCCACCAGCACAGCCCCGAGACTGCTGACGGGGCAGAGAATATGGCGTCAGGCACAGCTGCAGGGGCTCTTGCTGCCTGGAGCGGTGTTTATATTGACCTCAACCCAGGCACACCTGGGGAGGGCTGGCCGGCAGGGTCAGGCTGCCCAGGTCAGCCAATCCTCACCCCTCAGGGGCTCACATTGCCGAAAATGGACCTCGCTGAACCGGCCACGTCCAAGGAACAGCTGTGGGCTCCTGAGAGTCACGATACACAAGGGGCTGCAGCTCCGGCTTGTTTTCTAATCATTTTATCTGGCCCATGAGTGGGAGACAACTTGAAGAAGACCCTCTCCTAATGAGAGGAACTCAGGAGTCAGGGAGAGGAGGGGTGATGGGTGGAGACAGAGGCTTGGTGCCCCGGCTGCAGTGGAAGTCTCTGGAAGACCAGGCTGAGTGAAGCCACACAGAGTGATGCCCAGGGTCACAGACCTGTCAGAGCTGCTGTTTGTTAGTTCAAGTCTGCTCTGAGGTGCTCTGTGTCAGCTCTGAGTGACAGGCGATCTGGGGTGCTCTGCAATGAGGGCTATGTGCACGGTTCCTGTGTGCCCAGCCCTGCCGGGGTACCTGCCCAGGGGAGCTCCGTATCCTGGGAAAGGCCTGACTATGAGAGCCACATGGGCTGCTGGGTAGATGCACAGGTGAGCTCCATAACCTGGGAGTGGCCTGACCATGAGAGCCCGGTGGGCTGCTGGGGACATGCCCAGGTTAGGCCCATATCCTGGGAGGGGCCTGACTACGAGAGCCCCATGTGCTGCTGGGTAGTTGCACAGGTGAGCTCCATAACCTGGGAGTGCCCTGACCATGAGAGCCCCGTTGGCTGCTGGGGACCTGCCCCGGTGAGCTCCATATCCTGGGAGGGGCCTGACCACGAGAGCCCCATGGGCTGCTGGGTAGATGCACAGGTGAGCTCCATAACCTGGGAGTGGCCTGACCATGAGAGCCCCGTGGGCTGCTGGGAACATCCCCAGGTTAGGCCCATATCCTGGAAGGGGCCTGACTACGGGAGCCCCATGTGCTGCTGGGTAGTTGCACAGGTGAACTCCGTAACCTGGGAGTGGCCTGACCACCAGAGCCCCGTGGGCGGCTGGGGACCTGGTAAAGGATGTCAGGACAGTCAGTGAAGCCACCGAGGATCTACATCCAGTAGTTCCTAATTCCTACACCCTGCTGGTCATTCTACCATCCACCAGGACATGGTATTCTGTATTAGAATTCAATGATGCCTTCTTCTCTATTCCATTGGTCCCAGAAAGGCTCTGCTGCCCTAGTAACCAGATTTGGGAATGGAGAAATGCTGCTGCCTTGTGGCCGTTTCACACAACAGCAGCTTTAAACCCAGTGCTAATGGTCACTAAATATTCACACTCATTGCAGGCCTGTAAATGACACCTGCCCTCAAAAACAATCCTGGGGTCGAAAATTGACCCCAAAATTCAAAAGAGGGCAACCATCCAAGAAGACAATTTCAAGAGGTTAATTGTACTCTCCGTTTTTTTCTGTTTTTCTGTAGCAGAAATTTTAAAAGGCGTGGAAAAATGCTGAACATTAGGAATAATTACAGATACGCAAATCCAAATTACAAAAACCTATCAGCTCATACCAGTCAGAATGGCCATCAGCAAAAATTCTGCAAACAATAAATGCTGAAGGGGTTTTGGAGCAATGCCTACCCTTGGTTCAACGTGGGACATGAGCCAATAATGTAAAGGTAAATACTGAGCTACCATTCAATCAAGCATACCCACTGCTGGGCCTATCACCTGAGGGGATGAGAATCAAAAAGACACAGGCTGGGCTTCACTGGTGGCGCAGTGGTTGAGAGTCCGCCTGCCAATGCAGGAGACATGGGTTCATGCCCCGTTTCGGGAAGATCCCACATGCCGCGGAGCGGCTGCTCCCGTGAGCTATGGCCGCTGGGCCTGAGCATCCGGAGCCTGTGCTCTGCAAGGGGAGGGTCCACAGCAGTGAGAGGCACACGTACGACGCACAAAATAAATAAATAAATAAAGACACAGGCTGGCAATCCTGCACTCCAGCAATATTTACCATAGCCAACACTTGGAAGCTACGAAAATGTCCATCAACAGAGGAATGCACAAAGGAAAAGTGGTCCATGTGCACAATGGAATAGGACTCCAATAAAAAAATATAAATTCAATTTATAAAACAAACATAAGTAAGGACACATCAGGTTTTGGGGTCACATTCCACTCTAATATATAACCGAGGAACACCACTGTCAGGATGGTCTGTTTCCATAGTTACCAGATTGGGAAAAGCAGAAATGCTGACGCCCTCTGGCCATTACCTGCAACAGCAGCTTTAAAACGTGTGCTGAGGCTCACTTCTTATGCACCAGTACTGGAGGTCTGTAAATGAAACCTGCCCTCAAAATGTCATGAGGGAGGTAATGGCCAAAATATTTCTAAATGTCACACATACTTCACGAAAACAATTTGAAGAGGTAAGCTGTCCTCACAGTTTGAAGAAAACAAGGACATGCCAGAAAGCTGAATTTCAAGTGATTATGAGACGCATGCAAATCCAACCACAAAGTGGTATCAGCTCACATTAGTCAGAATAAACATCAGCAAAAAAATCTACAAACAATAAATGCTGAGGGTGTTGTGGAGAAGTGCATACCGTCAACTTTAAGTGTGACATATCCTGGTAAGAGCCACTAATGAGAACAGAATGGAGGTGCCTCTATAAGGTAAACATTTTGCTACCATATGATCCAGCAGGCCCACTCCTGGGCCTATAACCTAAGAAGACAGAATTGCAAAGACACAGGCAGGCAAATGTGCATTGCCGCAGCATTACAATAGCCATGACATGGAAGCAACCAAAAAGTCCATCAACAGATGAGTGGACCAAGAAGAACTGGTACATGTACAGACGGAATATTAGCCAAGGAAAAAAAGGACACAATGCCATGTGCAGCACCGTAGATGAGTCTAGAGGTAATCACATGACTTGTAGTAAGTCAGAAAAAGAAAGACACATATCATATGATATCACTTATAGGTGTTAGATAAAACTTGATACCAGTGAAGATACTTCCACAGAGAAGGGCAATCACAGATTCATTAAACAAACTTATGGTTCACCAATGGAAAGGTGTGAGGATTGGATACATTAGGATATTGGCGTTAACAGACATATACAAACACAGGTGAAATATATAATCACCAAGACCTACGAAATACCAAGAGAAGACTACTCAACATTCTGTCATAAGGTACGTGGGAAAAGGATCCCAGGAAGAACAGACATATGTATATGTGTAAAAGAACCATATCTTGCACACCTACAACAAGCCAAACATTTTAATCAAACTTGCTGTGATATAAAAATAAAAATTAAATTTAAAGAAAGAACAAGAATAGTGAGACAAACATAAGGGGCTTTCTCCTGGCACATTCCCTTCTAAATTACAACCTAGAACCCGACTTCCATTGAGGCTCTGTTGCCCTAGTAACCAGATTTGGTAAAGGAGAACTGCTGCCACCTTGTGGCCGTTTCACACAACAGCAGCTTTAATCCCAG
The DNA here is from genome assembly GCF_964165515.1 of Mesoplodon bidens. Taxonomy (NCBI): domain Eukaryota; kingdom Metazoa; phylum Chordata; class Mammalia; order Artiodactyla; family Ziphiidae; genus Mesoplodon; species Mesoplodon bidens. Next base: position 123,962,042 of record NC_138176.1, on the reverse strand, counting down.
CGCTAATGGTCAGTGGATATTCAAAATAATCGCAGGCCTGTAAATGACACCTGCTCTGAAAACAAATCCTGGGGTCGTATATCGACCAAAAATTTCAAAAGACGTCCACATTTCAAAACGACAGTTTCAAGAGACATATTTTATGCACATTTGTGTTCTGCATCTTTTTCTTTCTTTCTTTCTTTGTTAAAACAACGGGAATGGAAAAAGGCAACCCTCAGAATGGGAGAAAATATTTGCGAACGAATCAACGGACAAAGGTTTAATCTCCAATATATATAAACAGCTCATGCAGCTTAATATTAAAAAAACAAACAACCCAATACAAAAATGGGTAGAACATCTAAATTGACCTTTCTTCAAAGAAGACACAGAGATGGCCAAGATGCACATGAAAAGCTGCTCAACATCACTAATTACTAGAGAAATGCAAATCAAACTACAATGAGGTATCACCTCACACCTGTTAGAATGGGCATCATCAGAAAATCTACAAACAACAAATGCTGGGGAGGGTGTGGACAAAAGGAACCCTCTTCCACTACTGGTGGGAATGTAAATCGATACAGTCACTGTGGGGAACAGTATGGAGGTTCCTTAAAAAACGAAAAATAGAATTACCATACGATCCAGCAATCCCACTTCTGGGCATAAACCCAGAGAAAACCATAAATCAAAAAGACACATTCACCACAATGTTCATTGCAGCACTATTTACAATAGCCAGGTAATGGAAGCAACCTAAATGCCCACAGACAGAGGAATGGATAAAGATGTGGTACATATATAAAATGGAATATTACTCAGCCATAAAAAGGAATGAAACTGGATCATTTGTAGAGACGTCGATGGACCTAGAGACTGTCATACAGACTGAAGTAAGTCAGAAAGAGAAAAACAAAGATTGTATATTAATGCATATATGTGGAACCTAGAGAAATGGTACAGATGAACAGGTTTGCAGGGCAGGAATAGAGACACAGAGGTAGAGAACAAACCTATGGACATCAAGGAGGGGAAGCCATGGGGTGGTGGTGGTGGGATGAGTTGGGAGACTGAGATTGACCTGTATACATGTATATGTATAATATAGATAACTAATAATAACCTGCTGTATAAAAAATAAATAAAATAAAATTTCAAAAATTTTTAAAATAAATAAAATTGAAAAATAAAACAGAAAAATGTTCTTCCCTTCACAAAGATGTATTTATATGAATGAATAATTTCCATGCTTATATCTATAAATACATTAAAGAGGAATAAACTCTACCTTGAACCAAAAAAGAAAAAAAAACAGACACCACCAGTTATACAGAGGAAAATCCTATCAGGGCACTTGCTCCAGTGGTCAACAATTCTGAACATCTGCCATGCAGCCAGCAGCCCCCCGCAAGGAGCGTCCTCATTGCAAAGCTGGGGGACCGTGCCGAGGCGTCTGTGAGTAAACGTGAGTTGAGCCCCAGGCCAGCTGCTGCTGAACTGTCCCCACCCTTCCCAGGTAAAACACCTGAATATGTACAAGGACTTGAAAACCTAGAGGAAGGGCCCTGGAGCCACACCAGCGACAGCACGCAGGCCGACTTGGTGCCTGCAGTCCAGCCAGGATGGTCCTGGCCCCGGGCGCTCTTCTGGAAGCTTTCCATTTCCCTGCCTGAGTTACCCCTCCTGTCCCGGCCCCCACTGCTTTTTTCCTTCCTCACCTCTGCCCGGGGAGCAATTCCAGAGATAGGTATGGGTGACACATCCTCTTCTTTAGCAGATGGCAGCCTGGCAACTCCTGCAGAAAGTCCAGCAGAGCCCCACTGACACCGGGCCTCCCACAAAGCTGTGGCCCCTCACTCACTCCCACCAGCACAGCCCCGAGACTGCTGACGGGGCAGAGAATATGGCGTCAGGCACAGCTGCAGGGGCTCTTGCTGCCTGGAGCGGTGTTTATATTGACCTCAACCCAGGCACACCTGGGGAGGGCTGGCCGGCAGGGTCAGGCTGCCCAGGTCAGCCAATCCTCACCCCTCAGGGGCTCACATTGCCGAAAATGGACCTCGCTGAACCGGCCACGTCCAAGGAACAGCTGTGGGCTCCTGAGAGTCACGATACACAAGGGGCTGCAGCTCCGGCTTGTTTTCTAATCATTTTATCTGGCCCATGAGTGGGAGACAACTTCAAGAAGACCCTCTCCTAATGAGAGGAACTCAGGAGTCAGGGAGAGGAGGGGTGATGGGTGGAGACAGAGGCTTGGTGCCCCGGCTGCAGTGGAAGTCTCTGGAAGACCAGGCAGAGTGAAGCCACACACAGTGATGCCCAGGGTCACAGACCTGTCAGAGCTGCTGTTTGTTAGTTCAAGGCGGCTCTGAGGTGCTCTGTGTCAGCTCTGAGTGACAGGCGATCTGGGGTGCTCTGAAATGAGGGCTATGTGCATGGTTCCTGTGTGCATAGCCCTGCCGGGGTACCTGCCCAGGGGAGCTCCGTATCCTGGGAAAGGCCTGACTATGAGAGCCCGGTGGGCTGCTGGGGACATGCCCAGGTTAGGCCCATATCCTGGGAGGGGCCTGACCACGAGAGCCCCATGTGCTGCTGGGTAGTTGCACAGGTGAGCTCCATAACCTGGGAGTGCCCTGACCATGAGAGCCCCGTTGGCTGCTGGGGACCTGCCCCGGTGAGCTCCATATCCTGGGAGGGGCCTGACCACGAGAGCCCCATGGGCTGCTGGGTAGATGCACAGGTGAGCTCCATAACCTGGGAGTGGCCTCACCATGAGAGCCCCGTGGGCTGCTGGGAACATCCCCAGGTTAGGCCCATATCCTGGAAGGGGCCTGACTACGAGAGCCCCATGTGCTGCTGGGTAGTTGCGCAGGTGAACTCCGTAACCTGGGAGTGGCCTGACCACCAGAGCCCCGTGGGCGGCTGGGGACCTGGTAAAGGATGTCAGGACAGTCAGTGAAGCCACCGAGGATCTACATCCAGTAGTTCCTAATTCCTACACCCTGCTGGTCATTCTACCATCCACCAGGACATGGTATTCTGTATTAGAATTCAATGATGCCTTCTTCTCTATTCCATTGGTCCCAGAAAGGCTCTGCTGCCCTAGTAACCAGATTTGGGAATGGAGAAATGCTGCTGCCTTGTGGCCGTTTCACACAACAGCAGCTTTAAACCCAGTGCTAAAGGTCACTACATATTCACACTCATTGCAGGCCTGTAAATGACACCTGCCCTCAAAAACAATCCTGGGGTCGAAAATTGACCCCAAAATTCAAAAGAGGGCAACCATCCAAGAAGACAATTTCAAGAGGTTAATTGTACTCTCCGTTTTTTTCTGTTTTTCGGTAGCAGAAATTTTAAAAGGCGTGGAAAAATGCTGAACATTAGGAATAATTAAAGATATGCAAATCGAAATTACAAAAACCTATCAGCTCATACCAGTCAGAATGGCCATCAGCAAAAATTCTGCAAACAATAAATGCTGAAGGGGTTTTGGAGAAATGCCTACCCTTGGTTGAACGTGGGACATGAGCCAATAATGTAAAGGAAAATACTGAGCTACCATTAAATCAAGCATACCCACTGCTGGGCCTATCGCCTCAGGGGATGAGAATCAAAAAGACGCAGGCTGGGCTTCACTGGTGGCGCAGTGGTTGAGAGTCCGCCTGCCAATGCAGGAGACATGGGTTCATGCCCCATTTCGGGAAGATCCCACATGCCGCGGAGCGGCTGGTCCTGTGAGCTATGGCCGCTGGGCCTGAGCATCCGGAGCCTGTGCTCTGCAATGGGAGGGTCCACAACAGTGAGAGGCACACGTACGACGCAAAAAATAAATAAATAAATAAAGACACAGGCTGGCAATCCTGCACTCCAGCAATATTTACCATAGCCAACACTTGGAAGCTACGAAAATGTCCATCAACAGAGGAATGCACAAAGAAAAAGTGGTCCCTGTGCACAATGGAATATGACTCCAATAAAAAAATATAAATTCAATTTATAAAACAAACATAAGTAAGGACACATCAGGTTTTGGGGTCACATTCCACTCTAATATATAACCGAGGAACACCACTGTCAGGATGGTCTGTTTCCGTAGTTACCAGATTGGGAAAAGCAGAAATGCTGACGCCCTCTGGCCATTACCTGCAACAGCAGATTTAAAACATGTGCTGAGGCTCACTTGTTATGCACCAGTACTGGAGGTCTGTAAATGAAACCTGCCCTCAAAATGTCTGGAGGGAGGTAATGGCCAAAATATTTCTAAATGTCACACATACTTCACGAAAACAATTTGAAGAGGTAAGCTGTCCTCACAGTTTGAAGAAAAAAAGGACATGCCAGAAAGCTGAATTTCAAGTGATTATGAGACGCATGCAAATCCAACCACAAAGTGGTATCAGCTCACATTAGTCAGAATAAACATCAGCAAAAAAATCTACAAACAATAAATGCTGAGGGTGTTGTGGAGAAGTGCATACCGTCAACTTTAAGTGTGACATATCCTGGTAAGAGCCACTAATGAGAACAGAATGGAGGTGCCTCTATAAGGTAAACATTTTGCTACCATATGATCCAGCAGGCCCACTCCTGGGCCTATAACCTAAGAAGACAGAATTGCAAAGACACAGGCAGGCAAATGTGCATTGCCGCAGCATTACCATAGCCATGACATGGAAGCAACCAAAAAGTCCATCAACAGATGAGTGGACCAAGAAGAACTGGTACATGTACAGACGGAATATTAGCCAAGGAAAAAGAGGACACAATGCCATGTGCAGCACCGTAGATGAGTCTAGAGGTAATCACATGACTTGTAGTAAGTCAGAAAAAGAAAGACACATATCATATGATATCACTTATAGGTGTTACTTAAAAATTGATACCAGTGAAGATACTTCCACAGAGAAGGGCAATCACAGATCCATTAAACAAACTTATGGTTCACCAATGGAAAGGTGTGAGGATTGGATACATTAGGATATTGGCGTTAACAGACATATACAAACACAGGTGAAATATATAATCACCAAGACGTACGAAATACCAAGAGAAGACTACTCAACATTCTGTCATAAGGTACGTGGGAAAAGGATCCCAGGAAGAACAGACATATGTATATGTGTAAAAGAACCATATCTTGCACACCTACAACAAGCCAAACATTTTAATCAAACTTGCTGTGATATAAAAATAAAAATTAAATTTAAAGAAAGAACAAGAATAGTGAGACAAACATAAGGGGCTTTCTCCTGGCACATTCCCTTCTAAATTACAACCTAGAACCCGACTTCCATTGAGGCTCTGTTGCCCTAGTAACCAGATTTGGTAAAGGAGAACTGCTGCCACCTTATGGCCGTTTCACACAACAGCAGCTTTAATCCCAGCGCTAATGGTCAGTGGATATTCAAAATAATTGCAGGCCTGTAGATGACACCTGCTCTTAAAACAAATCCTGGGGTCGTATATCGACCAAAAATTTCAAAAGACGTCCACATTTCAAAACAACAGTTTCAAGAGATATATTTTATGCACATTTGTGTTCTGCATCTTTTTCTTTCTTTCTTTTTTTGTTAAAACAACGGGAATGGAAAAAGGCAACCCTCAGAATGGGAGAAAATATTTGCGAACGAATCAACGGACAAAGGTTTAATCTCCAATATATATAAACAGCTTATGCAGCTTAATATTAAAAAAACAAACAACCCAATACAAAAATGGGTAGAACATCTAAATTGACCTTTCTTCAAAGAAAACACAGAGATGGCCAAGATGCACATGAAAAGCTGCTCAACATCACTAATTATTAGAGAAATGCAAATCCAAACTACAATGAGGTATCACCTCACACCTGTTAGAATGGTTATCATCAGAAAATCTACAAACAACAAATGCTGGGGAGGGTGTGGACAAAAGGAACCCTCTTCCACTATTGGTGGGAATGTAAATTGATACAGTCACTGTGGAGAACAGTATGGAGGTTCCTTTAAAAACGAAAAATAGAATTACCATATGATCCAGCAATCCCACTTCTGGGCATATACCCAGAGAAACCCATAAATCAAAAAGACACATTCACCACAATGTTCATTGCAGCACTATTTACAATAGCCAGGTAATGGAAGGAACCTAAATGCCCACAGACAGAGGAATGGATAAAGATGTGGTACATATATAAAATGGAATATTACTCAGCCATAAAAAGGAATGAAACTGGATCATTTGTAGAGACATCGATGGACCTAGAGACTGTCATACAGAGTGAAGTAAGTCAGAAAGAGAAAAACAAAGATTGTATATTAATGCATATATGTGGAACCTAGAGAAATGGTACAGATGAACAGGTTTGCAGGGCAGGAATAGAGACACAGAGGTAGAGAACAAACCTATGGACATCAAGGAGGGGAAGCCATGGGGTGGTGGTGGTGGGATGAGTTGGGAGACTGAGATTGACCTGTATACATGTATATGTATAATATAGATAACTAATAATAACCTGCTGTATAAAAAATAAATAAAATAAAATTTCAAAATTTTTTAAAATAAATAAAATTGAAAAATAAAACAGAAAAATGTTCTTCCCTTCACAAAGATGTCTTTATATGAATGAATAATTTCCATGCTTATATCTATAAATACATTAAAGAGGAATAAACTCTACCTTGAACCAAAAAAGAAAAAAAAAACAGACACCACCAGTTATACAGAGGAAAATCCTATCAAGGCACTTGCTCCAGTGGTCAACAATTCTGAACATCTGCCATGCAGCCAGCAGCCCCCCGCAAGGAGCGTCCTCATTGCAAAGCTGGGGGACTGTGCCGAGGCGTCTGTGAGTAAACGTGAGTTGAGCCCCAGGCCAGCTGCTGCTGAACTGTCCCCACCCTTCCCAGGTAAAACACCTGAATATGTACAAGGACTTGAAAGCCTAGAGGAAGGGCCCTGGAGCCACACCAGCGACAGCACGCAGGCCGACTTGGTGCCTGCATTCCAGCCAGGATGGTCCTGGCCCTGGGTGCTCTTCTGGAAGCTTTCCATTTCCCTACCTGAGATACCCCTCCTGTCCCGGCCCCCACTGCTGTTTTCCTTCCTCACCTCTGCCCGGGGAGCAATTCCAGCGATAGGTATGGGTGACACATCCTCTTCTTTAGCAGATGGCAGCCTGGCAACTCCTGCAGAAAGTCCAGCAGAGCCCCACTGACACCGGGCCTCCCACAAAGCTGTGGCCCCTCACTCACTCCCACCAGCACAGCCCCGAGACTGCTGACGGGGCAGAGAATATGGCGTCAGGCACAGCTGCAGGGGCTCTTGCTGCCTGGAGCGGTGTTTATATTGACCTCAACCCAGGCACACCTGGGGAGGGCTGGCCGGCAGGGTCAGGCTGCCCAGGTCAGCCAATCCTCACCCCTCAGGGGCTCACATTGCCGAAAATGGACCTCGCTGAACCGGCCACGTCCAAGGAACAGCTGTGGGCTCCTGAGAGTCACGATACACAAGGGGCTGCAGCTCTGGCTTGTTTTCTAATCATTTTATCGGGCCCATGAGTGGGAGACAACTTCAAGAAGACCCTCTCCTAATGAGAGGAACTCAGGAGTCAGGGAGAGGAGGGGTGATGGGTGGAGACAGAGGCTTGGTGCCCCGGCTGCAGTGGAAGTCTCTGGAAGACCAGGCAGAGTGAAGCCACACACAGTGATGCCCAGGGTCACAGACCTGTCAGAGCAGCTGTTTGTTAGTTCAAGTCTGCTCTGAGGTGCTCTGTGTCAGCTCTGAGTGACAGGCGATCTGGGGTGCTCTGCAATGAGGGTTATGTGCATGGTTCCTGTGTGCCCAGCCCTGCCGGGGTACCTGCCCAGGGGAGCTCCGTATCCTGGGAAAGGCCTGACTATGAGAGCCACATGGGCTGCTGGGTAGATGCCCAGGTTAGGCCCATATCCTGGGAGGGGCCTGACTACGAGAGCCCCATGTGCTGCTGGGTAGTTGCACAGGTGAGCTCCATAACCTGGGAGTGCCCTGACCATGAGAGCCCCGTTGGTGCTGGGGACCTGCCCCGGTGAGCTTCATATCCTGGGAGGCGCCTGACCACGAGAGCCCCATGGGCTGCTGGGTAGATGCACAGGTGAGCTCCATAACCTGGGAGTGGCCTGACTACGAGAGCCCCATGTGCTGCTGGGTAGTTGCACAGGTGAACTCTGTAACCTGGGAGTGGCCTGACCACCAGAGCCCCGTGGGCGGCTGGGGACCTGGTAAAGGATGTCAGGACAGTCAGTGAAGCCACCGAGGATCTACATCCAGTAGTTCCTAATTCCTACACCCTGCTGGTCATTCTACCATCCACCAGGACATGGTATTCTGTATTAGAATTCAATGATGCCTTCTTCTCTATTCCATTGGTCCCAGAAAGGCTCTGCTGCCCTAGTAACCAGATTTGGGAATGGAGAAATGCTGCTGCCTTGTGGCCGTTTCACACAACAGCAGCTTTAAACCCAGTGCTAATGGTCACTAAATATTCACACTCATTGCAGGCCTGTAAATGACACCTGCCCTCCAAAACGATCCTGGGGTCGAAAACTGACCACAAAATTCAAAAGAGGGCAACCATCCAAGAAGACAATTTCAAGAGGTTAATTGTACTCTCCGTTTTTTTCTGTTTTTCTGTAGCAGAAATTTTAAAAGGCGTGGAAAAATGCTGAACATTAGGAATTATTAAAGATATGCAAATCCAAATTACAAAAACCTATCAGCTCATACCAGTCAGAATGGCCATCAGCAAAAATTCTGCAAACAATAAATGCTGAAGGGGTTTTGGAGCAATGCCTACCCTTGGTTCAACGTGGGACATGAGCCAATAATGTAAAGGTAAATACTGAGCTACCATTCAATCAAGCATACCCACTGCTGGGCCTATCGCCTGAGGGGATGAGAATCAAAAAGACACAGGCTGGGCTTCACTGGTGGCGCAGTGGTTGAGAGTCCGCCTGCCAATGCAGGAGACATGGGTTCATGCCCCGTTTCGGGAAGACCCCACATGCCGCGGAGCGGCTGGTCCCGTGAGCTATGGCCGCTGGGCCTGAGCATCCGGAGCCTGTGCTCTGCAATGGGAGGGTACACAGCAGTGAGAGGCACACGTACGACGCAAAAATAAATAAATAAAGACACAGGCTGGCAATCCTGCACTCCAGCAATATTTACCATAGCCAACACTTGGAAGCTACGAAAATGTCCATCAACAGAGGAATGCACAAAGGAAAAGTGGTCCATGTGCACAATGGAATAGGACTCCAATAACAAAATATAAATTCAATTTATAAAACACACATAATTAAGGACACATCAGGTTTTGGGGTCACATTCCACTCTAATATATAACCGAGGAACACCACTGTCAGGATGGTGTTTCCGTAGTTACCAGATTGGGAAAAGCAGAAATGCTGACGCCCTCTGGCCATTACCTGCAACAGCAGCTTTAAAACGTCTGCTGAGGCTCACTTCTTATGCACCAGTACTGGAGGTCTGTAAATGAAACCTGCCCTCAAAATGTCTTGAGGGAGGTAATGGCCAAAATATTTCTAAATGTCACACATACTTCACGAAAACAATTTGAAGAGGTAAGCTGTCCTCACAGTTTGAAGAAAACAAGGACATGCCAGAAAGCTGAATTTCAAGTGATTATGAGACGCATGCAAATCCAACCACAATGTGGTATCAGCTCACATTAGTCAGAATAAACATCAGCAAAAAAAATCTACAAACAATAAATGCTGAGGGTGTTGTGGAGAAGTGCATACCGTCAACTTTAAGTGTGACATAACCTGGTAAGAGCCACTAATGAGAACAGAATGGAGGTGCCTCTATAAGGTAAACATTTTGCTACCATATGATCCAGCAGGCCCACTCCTGGGCCTATAACCTAAGAAGACAGAATTGCAAAGACACAGGCAGGCAAATGTGCATTGCCGCAGCATTACAATAGCCATGACATGGAAGCAACCAAAAAGTCCATCAACAGATGAGTGGACCAAGAAGAACTGGTACATGTACAGACGGAATATTAGCCAAGGAAAAAAAGGACACAATGCCATGTGCAGCACCGTAGATGAGTCTAGAGGTAATCACATGACTTGTAGTAAGTCAGAAAAAGAAAGACACATATCATATGATATCACTTATAGGTGTTAGATAAAAATTGATACCAGTGAAGATACTTCCACAGAGAAGGGCAATCACAGATTCATTAAACAAACTTATGGTTCACCAATGGAAAGGTGTGAGGATTGGATACATTAGGATATTGGCGTTAACAGACATATACAAACACAGGTGAAATATATAATCACCAAGACCTACGAAATACCAAGAGAAGACTACTCAACATTCTGTCATAAGGTACGTGGGAAAAGGATCCCAGGAAGAACAGACATATGTATATGTGTAAAAGAACCATATCTTGCACACCTACAACAAGCCAAACATTTTAATCAAACTTGCTGTGACATAAAAATAAAAATTAAATTTAAAGAAAGAACAAGAATAGTGAGACAAACATAAGGGGCTTTCTCCTGGCACATTCCCTTCTAAATTACAACCTAGAACCCGACTTCCATTGAGGCTCTGTTGCCCTAGTAACCAGATTTGGTAAAGGAGAACTGCTGCCACCTTGTGGCCATTTCACACAACAGCAGCTTTAATCCCAGCGCTAATGGTCAGTGGATATTCAAAATAATTGCAGGCCTGTAGATGACACCTGCTCTGAAAACAAATCCTGGGGTCGTATATCGACCAAAAATTTCAAAAGACGTCCACATTTCAAAACGACAGTTTCAAGAGACATATTTTAGGCACATTTGTGTTCTGCTTCTTTTTCTTTCTTTCTTTTTTTGTTAAAACAACGGGAATGGAAAAAGGCAACCCTCAGAGTGGGAGAAAATATTTGCAAACGAATCAACGGACAAAGGTTTAATCTCCAATATATATAAACAGGTCATTCAGCTTAATATTAAAAAAAGAAACAACCCAATACAAAAATGGGTAGAACATCTAAATTGACCTTTCTTCAAAGAAGACACAGAGATGGCCAAGAGGCACATGAAAAGCTGCTCAACATCACTAATTATTAGAGAAATGCAAATCCAAACTACAATGAGGTATCACCTCACACCTGTTAGAATGGGCATCATCAGAAAATCTACAAACAACAAATGCTGGGGAGGGTGTGTACAAAAGGAACCCTCTTCCACTATTGGTGGGAATGTAAATTGATACAGTCACTGTGGAGAACAGTATGGAGGTTCCCTAAAAAACGAAAAATAGAATTACCATACGTTCCAGCAATCTCACTTCTGGGCATAAACCCAGAGAAAACCATAAATCAAAAAGACACATTCACCACAATGTTCATTGCAGCACTATTTACAATAGCCAGGTAATGGAAGCAACCTAAATGCCCACAGACAGAGGAATGGATAAAGATGTGGTACATATATAAAATGGAATATTACTCAGCCATAAAAAGGAATGAAACTGGATCATTTGTAGAGACATCGATGGACCTAGAGACTGTCATACAGACTGAAGTAAGTCAGAAAGAGAAAAACAAAGATTGTATATTAATGCATATATGTGGAACCTAGAGAAATGGTACAGATGAACAGGTTTGCAGGGCAGAAATAGAGACACAGAGGTAGAGAACCAACCTATGGACATCAAGGAGGGGAAGCCATGGGGTGTTGGAGGTGGGATGAGTTGGGAGACTGAGATTGACCTGTATACATGTATATGTATAATATAGATAACTAATAATAACCTGCTGTATAAAAAATAAATAAAATAAAATATCAAAATTTTTTAAAATAAATAAAATTGAAAAATAAAACAGAAAAATGTTCTTCCCTTCACAAAGATGTATTTATATGAATGAATAATTTCCATGCTTATATCTATAAATACATTAAAGAGGAATAAACTCTACCTTGAACCAAAAAAGAAAAAAAAAACAGACACCACCAGTTATACAGAGGAAAATCCTATCAGGGCACTTGTTCCAGTGGTCAACAATTCTGAACATCTGCAATGCAGCCAGCAGCCCCCCGCAAGGAGCGTCCTCATTGCAAAGCTGGGGGACCGTGCCGAGGCGTCTGTGAGTAAACGTGAGTTGAGCCCCAGGCCAGCTGCTGCTGAACTGTCCCCACCCTTCCCAGGTAAAACACCTGAATATGTACAAGGACTTGAAAGCCTAGAGGATGGGCCCTGGAGCCACACCAGCGACAGCACGCAGGCCGACTTGGTGCCTGCAGTCCAGCCAGGATGGTCCTGGCCCCGGGCGCTCTTCTGGAAGCTTTCCATTTCCCTGCCTGAGATACCCCTCCTGTCCTGGCCCCCACTCCTTTTTTCCTTCCTCACCTCTGCCCGAGGAGAATTTCCAATGGAAGGTATGGGTGACACATCCTCTTTTTTAGCAGATGGCCGCCTGCCAACTCCTTCAGAAACTCCAGCAGTGCCCCACTCACAACGGGTCACGCACAAAGCCATGGCCCCTCACTCCCTCCCACCAGTCCAGCCCCGACACTGCTTATGGGGCAAATAATATGGCATCAGGCACAGCTGCAGTGGCTCTTGCTGCCTGGAGCGGTGTTTATATTGACCTCAACCCAGGCACACCTGGGGAGGGCTGGCCAGCAGGGTCAGGCTGCCCAGGTCAGCCAATCCTCACCCCTTAGGGGCTCACATTGCAGAAAATGGACCTCGTGAACCGGTCATGTACAAGGAACATGTTTGGTCTCCTGAGAGTCATAATACACAAGGGGCCGCAGCTCTGGCTTGTTTTCTAATCATTTTATCTGGCCCATGAGTGGGAGACAACTTCAAGAAGACCCTCTCCTAATGAGAGGAACCCAGGAGTCAGGGAGAGGAGGGGTGATGGGTGGAGACAGAGGCTTGGTGCCCTGGCTGCAGTGGACGTCTCTGGAAGATCAGGCAGAGGGAGGCTGCACCGAGTGATGCCCAGGTTCACAGACCTGTCAGAGCTGGTGTTTGTTAGTTCAAGTCCTGCTCTGAGGTGCTCTGTGTCAGCTCTGAGTGATATGTGATCTGGGGTGCTCTGCAATGAGGGCTACGTGCATGGTTCCTGTGTACCCAGACCTGCCGTGGTACCTGCCCAGGGGAGCTCCGTATCCTTGGAGGGTCTTGACCACCGGTGCCACATGGGCTGCTGGGTAGTTGCACAGGTGAGCTTCATAACCTGGGAGTGACTTGACCACGAAAGCCCTGTTGGCTGCTGGGGTCCTGCCCCGGTGAGCTCCATATCCTGGGATTGCCCTGACCATGAGAGCCCTGTGTTCTGCTGGGGACCTGGTAAAGGATTTCAGGACAGTCAGTGAAGCCACCGAGTGTATACATCCAGTAGTTCCTAATTCCTACACCCTGCTGGTCATTCTACCATCCACCAGGACATGGTATTCTGTATTAGAGTTCAATGATGCCTTCTTCTGTATTCCATTAGTCCCAGAGTCACAAGAAATTTTGGCTTGTGAGTCGCAGGACTCAACATACAACAAAAACAATAGTGCTGGGCCGTCTTGCCCCTATGGTTCAAAAATTCCCACACCATCTTTGGTGAATCGTTATCTAAAGACCAAAAGTTCTACCTCTGGAAAAGGGAACGCTCCTTCATTATGCAGACGACATTCTGATCGCCAGCCCTCCTAAGGAGGCCTCTGAACTACCTAGCCAATAAAGGATAGAAGGTTTCCAAGAAAAGGGCTCATATATCACAGGCTAAGGTGACCTGCCTGGGCTTCATTCTCACGGAAGGTTGGAGAAACCCATCCCAGGAAAGGAAAGAAGGCATCTGCAGCCTTACCCTTTCTAAAACTTGAAGACAGCTTACAGGTTCCTGGGGAGGTCGGGGTTTGCTGCATCTGGATCCATAACTACAGTCTAATAGCTGGGCCTCTATATGAAACACTGAAAGGAAAAGATGATGATCCTTTTGAATATAATCCAGAAGTGGCCTTTCAAGAATGGAAAGAGCAGTCAATTCAGACCCTTGCCCTGGAACTCCCTAATTTAGCTAAACCCTTTGACCTTTACATTCCCGTTCAAAGGTGAATCGCTGTTGGAGTATTAGTGCAAAAACTGGGACCACTTGAAATGGAAAAATGCAAGAATGCCCTCCAGGTAGGATAACCTACTGTCACCAAGGGCTTGGCCCACCGCCCCATCCGGCCTGGATACTGGGGGTATCTAAAAACCTGGAAATCAGCAGCCCACAAGGCCAGCTCCCTCCTAAGGGAAAAGGACCCCACGTGGTGATCCTAACCACCCACCAAGCCCTGAAGTTGCAGGGGTCGCTCCATGGGGACACAGACCTTGAGAGAGGAGGCCCTGCAACTCCAACCTCCAGAGAGACAACCGGGGGCTACAGGCTCCCATGACAACTCGTGTGACCATCATTTGACCTGAAGCTTCTCTCGGAAAACAATAAGATTGTGCCCCAAAAGAGCAGACTACTGCTTGCAGGACTTACTTCACCCAGATGGGAGCTAATAAGCTTCATGGGGGAACCGTGTATCACGCTGTCACCAAAGAAAAGCCTACAGACACCGCAGTGACAACAGCCAATAAGAACGGCTGGACTCCTGGCTACTTCAAAAGACCATTGACTCAGTGGCCGCCATGGTCTTGGATCACCACCGACCCTGGACTGTCTGGGAGTTGAGCGGGCAGTGCTCTGACACCTGGTGCTGTTTGTACATTAATTCAGGGGCCTAACTGAAGAAAGCACAGACTACTGGTCAGAACATCTAGGCTGGCAGAAACCGTCAGCCTAAGGAGGCCAAACAAATGTGGGGTGTAGTAAAACCGCCCCCCCCCAGCCTCTCTGCATATCTCTTTCGTGGACCCTTAAAGGTCATTAGAATCTATAACACTTCCAATGCTGGTGCTCAGGCGGACGAGCAGTGAGGCAGGAGGCCTGGGGACAATCAACCTCACCTGGAGGCTGCTGGGGAGAAGTTCTGCCCCTCCCCCCCGGTTATGAGGCCTCCCAACTCAGCACAAAGCAGTTACAAAAGGAGGGTCTGCACCCTCAGAACCCCAAGAATGAGGAACAGGACAAAAGGTGGAGGAGTGGTTTGTCACCGGCAAAGCCCATGAAAAATACCTGGGATATAAAAATAGAACCTGGGCAATCAAATAAAGTCTAACCATTTTTTCCTTTGTGCTTTGTCTAATTTCACGTGCTCCTAGGGTTCCGCATGCAGAGGTCCCACACCCAGCACTTCGGACCCGATTTCCTAGTGAAGAGTGGCTGGGTGGACACCTTAGCTCGCCGGGCCCCATGCAGACTCCGCGACATAGAGCCTGAGCTGCAGTCAACCTGGCCTTCGAGAGCTCCGTCCCCTTCCTCCCGCTGATGCTGCCGGGATCCCTACACAGAAGCCCCGCCCACAGCCCGTGGGGGAGCGCACGCTTTCACCTCTCCATTCTCTGATCAAAATATAAAGTTTCCTTTGCTTCTGAACCAAACTCAGTCTCGGTCTGTTGGCTCCAATGACACTGGGCAGGGGGACCCTTGTTGGGGCCCACTCTGGAGGATGAGTAACAGAAATTGAGAACATTGTAACTTCAGTGAACAGATGTGTGAGCCAAACTGTAATCAACATAGAGCAGTGTATAAGGCTCGGGTAAAATAAGATGTTTCTAACACTTCCATTTGATATTTCCATCACTTTATTATAAGCAAGTTCAGTGAAGAGGTTTGTCTTATTTGTCAGGTCAACATTAGAGAAATGAAGTGATTTCTTTTCAAGGATGTATATCTAATAATCTTGGCTGAAGCTTCAATATTGGTTTGAATGTTTTTCCATTAGAAATGATACCTCTCTTACAGCTCCCCCATTTCTGAGAAGTATAAAATCTTATAATTTATTATTACCAAAGAGGAAAGGTGGGAGGAAGGATGAATTAACAGGTTGGGATTAACACATACACACTGCTATGTATAAAATAGATCATCAACAAGGAACTACTGTATAGCACAGGGAACTACACTCAATATTTTGCAATAACCTATAAGGGGAAATAATCTGAAAAAGAATAGATATTTTTATCGACATCATCTATCAATGACAGATAAAATGTAACCTACAGGAAGCCAATGGTGAGCGCTTCTGATGCTGAAGACTTCAATCATCTAAATTTCGGACTCTGCCTACTTCCCAAGGCCCTTAATGACTACATGTGTAGCTGTAGCTTAAAACATCCCCAGTTTGGGGTTCGGGGAGACACTGATTTGGAAAAATCCCTCGTGTTCTTCTTACATGCACGGGACCCTTCCCACGGCTAAAACATGCCTGTCACACCTAGAGGATGGTACACCATTTGATCGGGAAGAGTTTGGAAAAGGCATCTCATCTCCTCATCTCTTGGTGCTCGGGTTCACTCCTCCAGCGTCTTTCCTAACAATCTCCCCACTTGAGGATGTCAGCATCATCAACATCCTGTTGCTCACAGTTTGGAATTTGTCCAGAGGATGAAGCGGAAGGATGAGAAACAATGAGAGACAAGTCCTAGGTGTTCGGAGAGGCACATGTTACTCTAATTTCCGATCAGGAAGACGAATTGACCAAAGGCTAGGATTGCCCATGGAAACAGAATAGGGCTTGAGGAAATCCCGCTGTTTTGTGGCCAGTTCCCAAAAAAACAAGTTGAAAACTGGAACTCAGGGGCACTAAAATCCATGAAACTGCAGAGTTGAAAATACCTATCGTCGATTAATGTCTTTAGGTCAGTCACCAAAAAGGACTTGTAAGCAAGGGAGAATGGTAGGTAGGGGATTTGAAGAGGTAGAAAGGACTCACCATTAAAGCACAAGAAAAGGGGCTGAACATCACCAACGATGCAGTTGGCCAGAAAGGGCGTATGCATTTTTCTGAATATATTCAAGAAAAGGGCATACAGCCGTTTTAGCCAACCAAACAGGTGGGCACTGGAAATCAATACTACAAGAGGTGTCACTAAGCATCAGTCAGAAGAGCCATCCTCATAAAGTGTAAAGACCAGAAATGCAGGACAGGGTGAAGAGAAAAGGGAGCCCTGTGAGGCTTATAGTGGAAATGTAAATTGCCAACGGCCACTCGGGAGAAGTCTATTGTGTTTACTAAAACATCTAAAAAATGAGCTACAGAGCATAGGGCACTTCCACTCATGGGCGTATATCTTGGGAAAAACAAAAATAGACAGGACACAGCCACCCCAACGTTTACCGCCTCTCTGTTTAAAAGAACCTCAACTTGGATATAACCTAAATGTCCCTGGAAGGATAAAATGGATAAAAGAGATGTGGTACTTATGTAGAGTGGAATATTACTCCGCCTGGAACTCAATGAAATAAGGCCAGTTGCAACAACTCCAAAGGAGTTACGTACGATCGTTCTAAGTGACATAAGTCAAAAAGAAAAAGATACATATCATAAGATATCACTTCAAGGTGGAATCAAAAATGGCTAGACATGAAATAAATTACAAAAGAGAAACATAGTCAAATATGTAGAAAACACACATAAGGCTGATAAACGGGAAAGGTGGGGAGAGGTAAGGCATTATCCAGGAGGTTGAAATTAGCAAAGATACCGTTCCAAATACCAAATTGATAATAGATAAGGACTACACAGTACCTCTGAGGACTGCACTCAGCACACTCAAGTCACCAGAAAAGAATATATACGACTGATAAAAATCTGAAAAAGAATGTATTGATGTCTCTCTGTACGTGGATCAAGTGGTTGAATAGAAGCAAGAAACAGACCATTGAAAATCAGCTGCAACCAATATAATAATAAATTTAAAAAAATAAAAGACAATGAGACACAAAAATTCTTACAACTTTTGCACAGGGGCTGTGATGCAACGTGGATTGAACACATCTAGACCCACAACAGGATGAGACATAAGGCTGGAAACTGTTCGCACTAAGAGAACTACTGAGGTTGGGTGAGGAAATGCAGACCCTTTAAAGTAATACTGCCTGGTACCCATTCCGTGGGTCCTAAATCTGCAGGTTCAAGGGAAGCTTCCTACAGCGAAAATATGCATGGGAAACCCAGAGGAATGTACACCATGTGAAGGGGAAAGGCGTCTGAAATACACTTCATTTTTCATCTCTTGGTGCTCAGGTTCGCCATTCCAGACACTTTACTAAAAATCTCCCCACTTGGAGATTCAGGGCCTTTAAGCTCCTGTTTCACACAGTTTGCAATGTGTGTGGAGGATGAACGGGAAGAGGGGGAACCACAGAGAGACTAGTAGTAGGTGTTTCGACAGGCACATGTCAGTCTAATTTCCCATCAGGTAGAAGAATTAAACAAAGTATCAAACTGCCAACACAGAAACAGAATAGGGCCTGAAGCAACCTGCAGATTTTCAGCCAGCTCACAAAAAAAGAGAGTTGAAAAATGGAGCTAGGGGCAGTGCAATTGCCAAACATGCAGAGTGAGAAAGGACAACTATCATCCAAAAATATATTAATGTAAGGAAACAAAGAGGATTTGAAACCAAGGCAGAATTGTAGGAAACAGATTTCAAGAGGCAGATTGGAGTCCCCTATAAAGCACATGAAAAGCAGAAGAACTTCGACCATGATGCAGTAGACCAAAAAGCAAGTGGGCAATGCAAATCTACCCTACAAAGAAGTCTTACTTCCCACCGGTCAAAAGGGCCATAAGAAAAAAGTGTTAAAACCAGAAAGTCAGGGCAGGCCATGGAGAACAGGGAGCATGTTTTTGCTGATGGGAGGAATGTAAATTGCCAACAGCCACTCTGGAGAAGTGCATGGTGTTTCCTGAAACATCTAAAAAACAAAGCTATAGAGCATAGGGCACTTCCCCTCATGGGCGTATATCTTGGTAAAACTAAAAATCAACAAGGCACTGCGACCACAAAATTTATGGTTGCTCTGTTTACAAGAACCTCTATTTCTGTACATCTTAAATGGCCCAGGAAAGAGAAAAATGGATAAAGAAGTTGTGGTAGTTTTGTACAATGGAATATCACTCAGCCATGAAATCAATGTCATAAGGCCAGTAACAGCATAATGAGTGGATTTAGGTACGATGATTCTAATGGAAATAAGTCTCACAGAAAAAAAATTATCATAAGATATCACTTAGAGAGTGAATGTAAACATGGGTACACATGAGCTGAATTACAAAGCAGAAAACAGTCTTACATTTAGAAAACCCACTTATGCCTGCTTACGGGGAAAGGTGAGGTGGGATGATGCATAAAAACCAGAGTTTGAAATTAGCACAGACACCGTTCCATAAACCAAATTTGTAATAGATGAGACCTACTCCTTGCTCAATGAACTGGACTCAACACCCACTAGTCAGCACAGAGGAATATAACTGACTAGAAAGAATCTTAAAACCTATGTATTTATATCTCTCTTTCACTGAACTGAGTGTGTGTAGAGAGGCATAAACACAGCAGTGAAAATCAGCTAAAACCCATTATAAAAAAATTTCAAAAACAAAATGAAAACACGGAGAAAGAAAGAGGAATTCTTACAAAATTCGTTCAGGAGCTGTGACACAACCTGGATTGACATCTACACCCACAGCTGGATGAGACATAAGGCTGGACACTTGGGGCTGAGAGGATTGGTGAGGTTGGGTGAGTAAATGCAGACCCTTTAAAGCAATAATCGTGCCACCCATTCCATGGGTCCCAACTCTCCACGTTTAAGGGAATCTTCCAAGAGCCATAATATTCATGGGAAACCCAGAGGATGGTACACCGTGTGATAGGGAAACCTTTCTAAAACACACCATATTTTACCTCTTCTGGTGCTCGGTTTCGTCATTGCAGACGCTTTACTAAAACTCTCCCCACTTGGAGAGTCAGCACCTTTAACCTCCTGTTCTGCAGTTTGCAATTTGTGCAGAGGATGAACGGGAAAAGGGGGAACCAATGACAGACTAGCTGTAGGTGTACGGAGGGGAACATGGCACTCTAATTTCCCATAAGGAAGAAGAAATAAACAAAGGCTCAGGCTGCAGCCATACAAACAAAATAGGACCTGAAGCAATCCTGTGGTTTGCGGCAAGCTCACAAAAAAGAGAGCTGAAAAATGGAGCACAGCGGCACAGCAATTCACAAACCTTCAGAGTTTTACAGGACAACTATCATCCAAATATCTGTTGAGGGAAGGCAACGAGGAGGACTTGAAAGCGAGGCAGAATTGCAGGAAACAGATTTCAAGGAGTAGAGTGGAATCGCCTTTAAAGCACATGAAAAGTGGCAGAAGTCCGACAATAATGCACTTGGCGAAAAAGGGCGCATGCGTTTTTTCCTGAATATATTCAGGAAAAAACGCATGCCAACCAAGCAAGTGGGCAATGCAAATCCAACTACAAAGAAGTCTCACTTCCCATCAGTCAAAAGGGAATTCCGAAAACATTCTAAAAAACTGAAAGGCAGCACAGACCTTGGGGATCAGGGAGCCTTGTTATGCTAATGTAAGGGATGTAAATTGCCAAGAGCCACTCTGGAGAAGTGCATGGTGTTTCCTAAATCATCTAAAAAACGGAGCTACAGAGCCTAGGGCACTTCCACTCATGGGCGTATAACTTGGGAAAAACGAAAATCAACAAGAGACAGCCAACCCAAAGTTTAGGGCTGCTCTGTTTACATCAACCTCGACTTCGGTACACCTTAAATATCCCAGGAAACAGAAAATGGATAAGGAAGTTGTGGTACTTACGTACGATGGAATATCCCTTAGCCATGAAATCAATGTCATAAGGCCAGTAGCAACATAATGAATGGACTTAGGAACGATGGTTCTAAGTGAAATAATTCACAGAGAAAAAGAAACTTATCCAAAGATATCACTTATAAAGGGAATGTAAACATGGCTACACATGAACTGAATTAGAAAACAGAAGATAATCTCACATTTAGACAACAATCTTCTGCCTGCTTAAGGGGAAAGGTGAGGTGGGGTGAAGAATAAAACCAGAGTTTGATGTTAGCACAAGTACTGTTCCATAATCCAAATATGTAATAGATAAGACCTCCTCCTTGCTCAGTGAACTGGACTCAGCACCCCCTATTCACCGCAGAGGAATATATCTGACTAGTAAGAATCATAAAACCTATGTATTGATATGTCTCCGTAAGGGAATCAAGTGTGGCTAGAGCGGCGTAAGCATGGCAGTGAAAATCAGCTCAAGCCCACTATAAAAATTAATTTCAAAAACAAAACATTAAAACTGCGAAATTCTTACAAAGGTCCTTCAGCGGCTCTGATGCAACCTGGATAGACCCCGTCTACACCCACAGCTGGATGAGACATAAGGCTGCACACTTGGGGCTGACAGGATTGGTGAGGTTGGGTGAGTAAATGCAGACCCTTGAAAGCAATAATCGTGCCACCCATTCCAAGGGTCCCAACTCTCTAGGTTTAAGGGAATCTTACTACAGTTAAAACACGCGTGGAAAACCCAGAGGATGGGACACTGTGTGATCGGGAAAGGTTTTTAAAACGCACCTCATTTTTCCCCTCCTGGTGCTCGGATTCGCTATTCCTGCCACTTTACTATCAATCTCCCCACCTCAGAGTCACAGCCTTTAACCTCCTGTTTTTCACTGTTTGCAATTTGTGCAGAGGATGAAAGTGAAGAGGGGGAACCAAAGAGAGACTAGCCGTAGGCATTTGAACCCACACATGTCACTCTAATTTCCCGTCAGGACGAAGAATTAATCAAAGGCTCAGCCTGCCACCCCAGAACCAGAATAGGGCCTGAAGCAATTCTGCCGTTTTGGGGCCAGCTCACAAAAAAGCGAGTTAAAAAACGGAGCTCAGCGGCTCAGCAATTCAAAAAGTGCAGAGTTTTACAGGACAACTGTCGTCCAAAAATCTGTTAAGGGAAGGCAACGAGGAGGACTTGAAAGCGAGGCAGAATTGCAGGAAACAGATTTCAAGGGGTAGATTGGAATCGCCTTTAAAGCACATGAAAATTGGCAGAAGTTCTACAATGATGCATATGGCCAAAAAGGGCGCATACGTTTTTTCCTGAATATATTCAGGGAAAAATGCATACGCACATTTGGCCAACCAAGCAAGAGGGCAATGCATATCCCCACTACAAAGAAGTCTCACTGCCCACCGGTCAAAAGGGAATTCTGAAAACATTCTAAAAAATTGAAAGGCAGGACAGGCCTTGGGGATCAAGGAGCCTTGTTATGCTAATGTAAGGGATGTAAATTGCCAAGAGTCACTCTGGAGAAGTGCATGGTGTTTCCTATGTCATCTAAAAAACAGAGCTACAGAGCCTAGGGCACTTCCACTCATGGGCGTATAACTTGGGAAAAACGAAAATCAACAAGAGACAGCCATCCTAAAGTTTAGGGCTGCTCTGTAAACATCAACCATGACTTCGTTACACCTTAAATATCCCTGGAAACAGAAAATGGATAGAGAAGTTGTGGTACTTATGTACGATGGAATATCCCTCAACCATGAAATCAATGTCATAAGGCCAGTAGCAACATAATGAATGGACTTAGGAACGATGATTCTAAGTGAAATAAGTCACACAGAAAAAGAAACTTATCCGAAGATATCACTTATAAAGGGAATGTAAACATGGCTACACATGAACTGAATTAGAAAACAGAACAGAGTCTCACATTTAGACAACAATCTTCTGCCTGCTTAAGGGGAAAGGTGAGGTGGGGTGATGAATAAAACCAGAGTTTGATGTTAGCACAAGTACCGTTCCATAAACCAAATATGTAATAGATAAGACCTCCTCCTTGCTCAGTGAACTGGACTCAACACCCTCTATTCACCGCAGAGGAATATATCGGACTAGTAGGAATCATAAAACCTATGTATTGATATGTCTCCATAAGGGAATCAAGTGTGTCTAGAGCAGCGTAAGCACCACAGTGAAAATCAGCTCAAGCCCACTATAAAAATAAATTTCAAAAACAAAACACAAATCCTGCAAAATTCTTACAAAGGTCCTTGAGCAGCTCTGATGCAACCTGGATAGACCCCATCTACACCCACAGCTGGATGAGACATAAGGCTGCACACTTGGGGCTGAGACGATTGGTGAGGTTTGGTGAGTAAATGCAGACCCTTTAAAGCAATAATCATGCCACTCATTCCAAGGTTCCCAACTCTCCAGGTTTAAGGGACTCTTACTACAGCTAAAACACGCATGGGAAACCCAGAGGTTGGGACACCATGTGATCGGGAAAGGTTTCTAACACGCACCTCAGTTTTCCTCTCCTGGTGCTCGGATTCGTCATTCCAGCAGATTTACTATCAATGACCACACTTGGAGAGTAGTGCCTTATCTTCCTGTTTTGCACTGTTTGCAATTTGTGCAGAGGATGAAAGGGAAGAGGGGGAACCAATAAGAGAACAGCCGTAGGCATTGGAACCCACACATGTCA
This sequence comes from Mesoplodon bidens, assembly GCF_964165515.1. NCBI lineage: Eukaryota > Metazoa > Chordata > Mammalia > Artiodactyla > Ziphiidae > Mesoplodon > Mesoplodon bidens. The sequence goes on along the minus strand of NC_138176.1, from coordinate 123,938,594 downwards.
CTCTAATTTCCCGTCAGGACGAACAATTAATCAAAGGCTTAGCCTGCCGCCGCAGAACCAGAATAGGGCCTGAAGCAATTCTGCCGTTTTGGGGCCAGCTCACAAAAAAGCGAGTTGAGAAACGGAGCTCAGCGGCTCAGCAATTCACAAACCTGAAGAGTTTAACAGGACAACTGTCGTCCAAAAATCTGTTGAGGGAAGGCAATGAGGAGGACTTGAAAGCGAGGCAGAATTGTAGGAAACAGATTTCAAGCGGTAGAATGGAATTGCCTTTAAAGCACATGAAAAGCGGCAGAAGTTCGACTATGATGCACTTGGCTAAAAACAGCGTATGTGTTTTCTCCTGAATATATTCAGGAGAAAACGCATACGCACTTTTTGGCCAACCAAGGAAGCGGGCAATGCAAATCCTCACTAGAAAAAAGTCTCAGTGCCTACAGGTCAAAAGGGAAAAGGGAATTCCGAAAACATTGTAAAAAATTGAAAGACAGGACAGGCCTTGGCAATCAGAGAGCCTTGTTATGCTAATGGGAGGGATGTAACTTGCCAAGAGCCACTCTGGAGAAGTGCATGGTGTTTTCTAAATTATCTAAAAAACAGAGCTAGAGAGCCTAGTGCACTTCCACTGAGGGGCGTATAACTTTGGAAAAAGGAAATCAACAAGAGACAGCCATCCCAACGTTTAGGGCTGCTCTGTTTACAACAACCTCGACTTCGGTACACCTTAAATATCCCAGAAAACAGAATATGGATAGAGAAATTGCGATACTTACATACGATGGAATATTCCTCAGCCATGAAATCAATGTCATAAGGCCAGGAGCAGCATAATGAATGGACTTAGAAACGATGATTCTAAGTGAAATAACTCACAGAGAAAAAGAATCTTATCCTAAGATATCACTTATAAAGGGAATGTAAACATGGCTACACATGAACTGAATTAGAAAACAGAACAGAGTCTCATATTTAGACAACACTCTTTTGACTGCTTAAGGGTAAAGGTGAAGTGGGGTGAAGAATAAAACCAGAGTTTGATGTTAGCACAAGTACTGTTCCATAAACCAAATATGTAATAGACAAGACCTCCTCCTTGCTCAGTGAACTGGACTCAACACCCCCTATTCACAGCAGAGGAATATATCTTACTAGTAAGTATCATAAAACCTATGTATTGGTATGTCTCCATAAGCAAATCAAGTGTGTCTAGTGCAGAGTAAGCACGGCAGTGAAAATCAGCTCAAGCCCACTATAAAAATTAATTTCAAAAGCAAAACACAAAAACTGAGAAATTCTTACAAAAGTCCTTCAGCGGCTCTGATGCAACCTGGATAGACCCCATCTACAACCACAGCTGGATGAGACATAAGGCTGGACACTTGGGGCTGAGTGGAGTTGTGAGGTTGGGTGAGTAAATGCAGACCCTTGAAAGCAATAATCGTGCCACCAATTCCATGGGTCCCAACACTCCAGGTTTAAGGGAATCTTAACACAGCTAAAACACGCAGGGGAAACCCAGAGGATGGGACACCGTGTGATCGGGAAAAGTTTCTAAAACGAACCTCATTTTTCCTCTCCAGGTGCTCGGATTCGCCATTCCAGCTGCTGTACTGTCAATCTCCACACCTCACAGTCAGCGCCTTTAAACTCCTGTTTTGCACTGTTTGCAATTTGTGCAGAGGATGAAAGGGAAGAGGGGGAAACAAAGAGAGACTAGCCATAGGCATTTGAACCCGCACATGTCACTCTAATTTCCCGTCAGGATGAAAAATTAATCAAAGGCTCAGCTTGCCACCCAGGAACCAGAATAGGGCCTGAAGCAATTCTCCCGTTTTGGCGCCAGCTCACAAAAAAGCGAGTTGAAAAACGGATATCAGCAACTCAGCAATTCACAAACTTGAGGAGTTTTACAGGACAACTGTCGTCCAAAAATCTGTTGAGGGGAGGCAACGAGGAGGACTTGAAAGAGAGGCAGAATTGCAGGAAAGAGATTTCAAGAGGTACATTGGGATCACCTTTAAAGCACAGTAAGAGGGGCACAACTTCGAAAATGATGCACTTGGCCAAAAAGGGCGTATGCGTTTTCCCCTGAATATATTCAGGGGAAAACGCATACGCCCTTTTTGGCCAAGCAAGATAGCAGGCAATGCAAACCTGCACTACAAAGAGGTATCACGTCCCACCGCCCAAAAGGGACATCCGCAAAATGTGAAAAAACCAGAAAGGCAAGACAGGCCCTGGAGAACAGGGAGCCTTGTTATGCTGAAGGGCCGAATGTAAATTGCAAACTGCCTCTCTGGAGGAGTGCATTGTGTTCCCTAAAACAATTAAACAACAGAGCTACAGAGCCAAGGGCACTTCCAGTTTAGGGAATATACCTTGGGAAAACTGAAAATCATTAAGACAGAGCCACCCCAAAATTTAGGGCTGCACTGCTTACAAGAACCTCAACTTGGGTACACCTTAAATATCCCAGGATAGACAAAAATAGTTCAAGAAATTGTGGTACTTACGTACGATGGAATATCCCTCAGCCATGAAATCAATGTCATAAGGCCAGTAGCAGCAAAATGAGTGGATTCAGGTACGATGATTCTACGTGAAATAAGTCACAGAGAAAAAGAAACTTATCATAAGATATCACTCAAGAAGGTCCTGTAAACATGGCTACACATGAACTGAGTTAGGAAAGAGAACAGAGTCTCACATTTAGAAAACACTCTTAAGCCTGCTTAAGGGGGAAGGAGAGGTGGAGTGATGCATAAAACCAGAGTTTGATATAAGCACAGGTACCGTTCCAAAAACCAAATACGGAATAGACAAGACCTACACCTTCCTAAGTGGAAGGGACTCAAAACCCCATATTCCCCACAGAGGAATATATCTGACTAGCAAGAATCTTAAAACCTATGTATTGATATGTCTCTGTAAGGGAACCAAGTGTGTCTAGACTGGCATAACCATGGCAGTGAGAATCAGCTCAAACACACTATGAAAATGAATTTCAAAAAGAAATGGAAAAAACAGGGGAATTCTGTACAATTCCTTCAGGGGCTCTGATGAAACCTGGAATGACCCTATCTACAACGACAGCTTGATGTGGTATATTCCCTAGACTGGAAGTGCCCTTGGCTCTGTAGCTCTGTTGTTTACTTGTTTTAGGGAACCCAATGCACTCCTCCAGAGAGGAGGAAATCAATGTCATAAGGCCAGTAGCAGCAAAAGGAGTGGATTCAGGTATGATGATTCTAAGTGAAATAAGTCACACAGAAAATGAAACTTATCATAAGATATCCCTGATGAAGGTCCTTTAAACATGGCTACACATGAACTGAGTTAGGAAAGAGAACAGAGTCTCACGTTTAGAAAACACTCTTATTCCTGCTTAAGGGGGAAAGAGAGGTGGGGTGATGCATAAAAGCAGAGTTTGATATTAGCACAGGTACCGTTCCAAAAAACAAATACAGAATAGACAAGACCTACACCTTCCTCAGTGAAAGGGACTCAACACCCCATATTCCCCGCAGAGGAATATATCTGACTAGTAAGAATCTTAAATCCTATGTATTGATATGTCTCCGTAAGGGAATCAAGTGTGTCTAGACTGGCATAAACATGGCAGTGAGAATCAGCTCAAACCCACTATAAAAAGGAATTTCAAAAACAAAACAAAAAAACAGGGAAATTCTTTACAATTCCTTCAGGGTCTCTGATGAAACCTGGAATGACCCTATCTACAATGACAGCTGGATGTGGCATAAGGCTGGACACTTGGGACTGAGAGGATTGGTGAGATTGGGTGAGCAAATACAGACCCTTTAAAGCAATAATGCGTGACACCCATTCCATGGGTCCCAACTCTCCAGGTTGAAGGGAATATTACTACAGCTATAACATGTATGGGAAACCTAGAGAATGGACACACTGTGAATACGAAAGGTTTCTAAAACTCAACTAATAGTCCCTCTCCTGGTGCTCCGGTTTGACTTTCCAACTGCTTTACTATCAATCTCCCAACTTGGAGAGACAGCCCCTTTAACCTCCTGGTTCGCACAGGTTGCCAATTTGGCAGAGGATGAAAGGGAAGAGGGAGAACCAATGAGAGAGTAGCTGTTAGGCATTTGGACGGGCACATGTCACTCTAATTTCCCGTCAGGAAGCAGAAATAACCAAAATCTCAGCCACCCACCGGGAACCAGTATAGGTCCTGAACCAAAATTGTGGATTTGCGGTCAGCTCACAAATAGCGAGTTGAAAAATGGAGCTCAGGGGCACAGCAATTCACAAAGTGGAAGAGTAATAAAGGACAACTATCATCCAAAATTCTCTTGAGGGAAGGCAACGAGGCAGACTTGAAAGCGAGGAAGAACAGCACGAAACAGATTTCAAGAGGTACACTGGGAAAGCCTTTATAGCACGGGAAGATGGGCACAACTTCGACAATGATGCAATTGGCCAAAAAGGGCATATGCGTTTTCTCCTAAATATATTCAGGGGAAAATGCATATGCCCTTTTTGGCCAAGCAAGCAAGCGGGCAATGAAAATCTGCACTACGAAGAAGTATCACTTCCCACCTGCCAAAAGGGACATCCGCAAAATGTGTAAAAACCAGAAAGGCAATACAGACCCTGGAGAACAGGGAGCCTTGTTATGCTGAAGGGCGGGATGTAAATTTCCAACTGCCTCTCTGGAGGAGTGCATTGTGTTCCCTAAAACAAGTAAACAACAGAGCTACAGAGCCAAGGGCACTTCCAGTCTAGGGTGTATACCTTGGGGAAACTGAAAATCAATAAGGCAGAGCCACCCCAAAATTTAGGGCTGCACTGCTTACAAGAACCTCAACTTGGGTACACCTTAAATATCCCAGGAAAGACAAAAATGGTTCAAGAAATTGTGGTACTTACATACAATGGAATATCCCTCAGCCATGAAATCAATGTCATAAGACAAGTAGCAGCAAAAGGAGTGGATTTAGGTACGATGATTCTAAGTGAAGTAAGTCACACAGAAAAAGAAACTTATCATAAGATATCACTTATGAAGGTCCTGTAAACATGGCTACACATGAACTGAGTTAGGAAAGAGAACAGAGTCTCACATTGAGAAAACAGTCTTATGCCTGCTTAAGGGGGGAAGAGAGATGGGGTGATGCATAAAACCAGAGTTTGATATTAGCACAGGTACCGTTCCAAAAACCAAATATGGAATAGACAAGACCTTCACCTTCCTCAGTGAAAGGGACTCAACAACCCATATTCCAAACAGAGGAATATATCGGACTAGTAAGAATCTTAAATCCTATGTATTGATATGTCTCCATGAGGGAATCAAGGGTGTCTAGACTGGCATAAACTTGGCAGTGAGAATCAGCTCAAACCCACTCTAACAATGAATTTCAAAAACAAAAGAAAAAAACAAGGAAATTCTTTACAATTCCTTCAGGGTCTCTGATGAAACCTGGAAAGGCCCTATCTACAAGGACAGCTGGATGTGGCATAAGGCTGGACACTTGGGACTGAGAGGATTGGTGAGATTGTGTGAGCAAATGCAGACTCCTTAAAGCAATAATGCGTGGCACACATTCCATGGGTCCCAACTCACCAGGATGAAGGGAATATTAGTACAGCTATAACATGTACGGGAAACCTAGAGAATGGACACACTGTGAATACGAAAGGCTTCTAAAACTCAACTAATAGTCCATCTCCTGGTGCTCCGCTTTGACTTTCCAACTGATTTACTATCAATCTCCCAACTTGGAGTGACAGCCCCTTTAACCTCCTGGTTCGCACAGGTTTCCAATTTTGCAGAGGATGAAAAGGAAGAGGGAGAACCAATGAGAGAGTAGCTATTAGGCATTTGGACGGACACATGCCACTCTAATTTCCAGTCAGGAAGATGAATTAACCAAAGTTTCAGCCACCCGCGGGAATCAGTATAGGTCCTGAACCAAAATTGTGGATTTGCGGTAATCTCACAAAAATCGAGTTAAAAAATTGAGCTCAGGGGCACAGCAATTCACAAACTGGCAGAATAATAAAGGACAACTATCGTCCAAAAATCTGTTGAGGGAAAGCAACGAGGCGGACTTGAAATCGAGGCAGAATAGCAGGAAATAGATTTCAAGAGGTACATGGGGATCGCCTTTAAAGCACAGGAAGTGGGGCACAACATCGACAATGATGCAATTGGCCAAAAAGTGCATATGCGTTTTCTCCTGAATATATTCAGGAGAAAACGCATACGCCCTTTTTGGCCAATCAAGCAAGCTGGCAATGCACATCTGCACTAAAAAGAAGTATCACTTCCCACCGGTCAAAAGGGACATCAGCAAAATGTGTAAATACAAGAAAGGCAAAACAGGCCCTGGAGAACAGGGAGCCTTGTTATGCTGATTGGCGGGATGTAAATTGCCAACTGCCTCTCTGGACGAGTGCATTGTGTTCCCTAAAACAAGTAAACAACAGAGCTACAGAACCAAGGGCACTTCCAGTCTAGCGAATATACCTTGGGAAAACTGAAAATCAATAAGACAGAGCCACCCCAAAATTTAGGGCTGCACTGCTTACAAGAACCTCAACTTGGGTACACCTTAAATATCTCAGGAAAGACCAAAATGGTTCAAGAATTTGTGGTACTTACAAACGATGGAATATCCCTCAGCCATGAAATCAATGTTATAAAGCTAGTAGCAGCAAAAGGAGTGGATTCAGTTATGATGATTCTAAGTGAAGTAAGCCACACAGAAAAAGAAACTTATCATAAGATATCACTTATGAAGGTCCTGTAAACATGGCTACACATGAACTGAGTTAGGAAAGAGAACAGAGTCTCACATTTAGAAAACACTCTTATTCCTGCTTAAGGGGGAAGGAGAGGTGGGGTGACGCATAAAACCAGAGTTTGATATTAGTACTGTTACCATTCCAAGAACCAAATACGGAACAGACAAGACCTACACCTTTCTCAGTGAAAGGGAATCATCACCCCATATTCCACACAGAGGAATATATCTGACTAGTAAGAATCTTAAATCCTATGTATTGATATGTCTCCGTAAGGGAATCAAGTGTGTCTAGACTGGCATAAACATGGCAGTGAGAATCAGCTCAAACCCACTCTAAAAATCAATTTCAAAAACAAAACAAAAAAACAGGGAAATTCTTTACAATTCCTTCAGGGGCTCTGATGAAACCTGGAATGACCCTATCTAGAAGGACAGCTGGAGGTGGCATAAGGCTGGACAATTGGGACTGAGAGGATTGGTGAGATTGGGTGAGCAAATGCAGACCCCGTAAAGCAATAATGCGTGGCACACATTCCATGGGTTCCAACTCACCAGGTTGAAGGGAATATTACTACAGCTATAACATGTACTGGAAACCTAGAGAATGGACACACTGTGAATACGAAAGGCTTCTAATACTCATCTAATAGTCCCTCTCCTGGTGCTCCGGTTTGACTTTCCAACTGATTTACTATCAATCTCCCAACTTGGAGTGGCAGCCCCTTTAACCTCCTGGTTCTAACAGGTTTCCAATTTTGCAGAGGATGAAAAGGAAGAGGGAGAACCAATGAGAGAGTAGCTATTAGGCATTTGGACGGACACATATCACTCTAATTTCCCGTCAGGAAGATGATTATCCAAAATTTCAGCCACCCGCTGGGAACCAGTATAGGTCCTGAACCAAAATTGTGGACTTGCGGTAATCTCACAAAAATCGAGTTGAAAAATGGAACTCAGGGGCACAGCAATTCACAAAGTGGCAGAATAATAAATGACAACTATCGTCCAAAAATCTGTTGAGGGAAGGCAACGAGGCGGACTTGAAAGCGAGGCAGAAAAGCAGGAAACAGATTTCAAGAGGTACATTGGGATCGCCTTTAAAGCACAGGAAGTAGGGCACAACATCGACAATGATGCAATTGGCCAAAAAGGGTGTATGTGTTTTCTCCTGAATATATTCAGGGGAAAACGCATACGCCCTTTTTGGCCAATCAAGCAAGTGGGCAATGCACATCTGCACTACAAAGAAGTATCACTTCCCACCGGCCAAACGGGACATCAGCAAAATGTGTAAAAACCAGAAAGGCAAGACTGGCCCTGGAGAACAGGGAGCCTTGTTATGCTGAAGGGCGGGATGTAAATTGCCAACTGCCTCTCTGGACGAGTGCATTGTGTTCCCTAAAACAAGTAAACAACAGAGCTACAGAGCCAAGGGCACTTCCAGTCTAGGTAATATACCTTGGGAAAACTGAAAATCAATAAGACAGAGCAACCCCTAAATTTAGGGCTGCACTGTTTACAAGAACCTCAACTTGGGTACACCTTAAATATCCCAGGAAAGACAAAAATGGTTCAAGAAATTGTGGTACTTACATACGATGGAATGTCCCGCAGCCATGAAATCAGTGTTATAAGGCCAGTAGCAGGAAAAGGAGTGCATTCAGGTACGATGATTCTAAGTGAAGTAAGTCACAGAGAAAAAGAAATTTATCATAAGATATCACTTATGAAGGTCCTGTAAACATGGCTACACATGAACTGAGTTAGGAAAGATAACAGAGTAACGAATCTTATCATAAAATATCTCTCATAGAGGGAATGTACACATGGCTACACATGAACTGAATTACAAACACAACAGAGTCACACATTTAGAAAACAATCTTCTGCCTGCTTAAGAGGAAAGGCGAGGTGGGGTGATGCATAAAACCACAGTTTTAATTTAGCACAGATACCGTTACATAAACCAAGTATGTAATAGACAACACCTACTCCCGGCACAATGAACTGGACTCAACACCCCCTATTCATTGCAGAGGAATATATCTGACTCTAAGAATTTTAAAACATATGTATTCTCATGTCTCCATAAAGGAATCATGTGTGTGTATAACGGCATGAACACAGCACTGAAATTCAGCTAAACCCCCTTATAAAAATAAATTTCAAAAGCAAAATGCAAAAACAGCGAAACAGAGAGAAAGTCTTAAAAATTACGTTCAGGGCCTGTGATGCAACCTGGATTGTCCACCTTTACACCCACAGCTGGATGAGACATAAGACTGGACACTTGGGGCTGACAAGATTGCTGAGGTTGTGTGAGCAAAAGAACACCACTTAGAGCAATACTGTGTGCTACCCATTCTAGTGGTCCCAACTTTCCAGATTTAAGGGAATCTTCCTACAGTTAAAACATGCATGGGTAACCCAGTGGATGGTACACTGTGTAATTGGGAAAGTTTTCTAAAAGGTACCTCATTTTTCCTTTCGTCGTGCTCGGCTTCGCCATTCCATCTGCATTACTAAAAATCTCCCCACTTGGAGTGTCAGCACCTTTACCCTCCTGTTATGCACAGTTTGCAAATTGTGCAGAGGATGAACAGGAAGAGGGGAAACAAATGAGAGATTAGCTGTAGGTGTTTGGATGGGCACATGTCACTCTAGTTTCCCATCAGGAAAAAGAATTTACCAAAGGCTCACCCTGAAGCCCCGGAACCAGACTAGGGCCTAAAGCCATCCTGCGGTATTGCAGCCAGCTCACAAATAGGCGAGTTGAAAAATGGAAATCAGGGGCACAGCAATTCACAAACTTGCAGAGTTATAAAGGACAACTATCATCCAGAAATAGATTGAGGTAAGGCAGTGAAGAGGATTTGAATGCAAGGCAGAATTGAAGGAAACAGATTTCAAGAGGTAGATTGGAGACGTCTTTAAAGCACATGAAAAGCGACAGAACTTCGACAATGGTGCCCTTGGCCGAAAAGGGAGTATGTGTATTTTCTTGAATATATTCGGGAAAAAATGCATACGCCCTTTTTGGCCAAGCGAGCCATCAGGCATTGCAAATCCACACTACATAGAAGTGTCCCTTTCCTCCAGTCAAAAGGGCCATCCGCAAATAGTGTAAAAACCACAAATGCAGGACAGGCCATGGAGAAAAGTGAGCCTGGTTACACCGATGGACAGGATGTAAATTGCCAACAGCCTCTCTGGAGAACTGTATGTTGTTTTCTAAAACAGAGCTACAGAGCATAGCACACTTCCACTCATGGGTGTGTATTTTGGGAAAACTAAAAATCCACAACACACAGCCAGCCCAAAGTTTAGGGCTGCTCTGTTTACAAGAACCTCGACTTCGGTACACTTTAAATATCCCTGGAAAGGAAAAAAAAATGGATATAGATGTTGTGGTACTTATATACAATGGAATGTCACTCAGACATAAAATCAATGTCATAAGGCCAATAGCAGCACAATGAGTGGCTTTAGGTACGATGATGCTAAGTGAAATGAGCCACAAAGAAAAAGAAACTTATTGTAATATATCACTTATAGAGGGAATGTAAACATGGCTACACATGAACTGAATTTCAAAAGAGAACAGAGTTACACATTTAGAAAACACACTTATGCCTCCTTAAGGGGAAAGGTGACGTGGGGTGATATGTAAAAGCAGAGTTTGAAATTAGCACAGATACCATTCCATATACCAAATATGTAATAGACAAGACCTACTCCTTTCTCAATGAACTGGACACAAAACACCCTATTCACTGAAGAGGAATATATCTGACTGGTAATAATCTTGAAACCTATGTATTTCTATGTCTCCATAATGGAATCAAGTGTATGTAGATTGGCATAAACACAGATCAATGGAACAGGACAGAAAGCCCAGAGATAAACCTACATACCTATGGCTATCTCATCTATGACAAAGGAGCTAAGGATATACAATGGAGAAAAGACAGTCTCTTCAGTAATTGGTGCTGGGAAAACTGGACCCCTACACATAAAAGAATGAAATTAGAACACTCCATAACACCATACACAAAAATAAACTCTAAATTGATTAGAGATCTAAATATAAGACCAGACACTATAAAACACTTAGAGGAAACCATAGGCAGAACACTCTATGACATAAATCACAGCAAGATCCTTTTTGACCCACCTCCTAGAGAAATGCAAATAAAAACAGAAATCAACAAATGGGACCTAGTGAAACTTAAAAGCTTTTACACAGTACAGGAAAACATAAACAAGATGCAAAAACAACCCTCAGAATGGGAGAAAATATTTTCAAGTGAAGCAATTGACAAAGGATTAATCTCCAAACTTTACAAGCACCTCATGTAGCTCAATATCACAAAAACAAACAACCCAATCCAAAAACGTGCAGAAGACGTAAATAGACATTTCTCCAAAGAAGATATACAGATTACCAAGAAACACATGAAAGGATGCTGAACATCACTAATCATTAGAGAAATGCAAATCAAAACTACCGTGAGGTATCACCTCACAGCAGTCAGAGTGGCAATCATCAAAAAAATCTACAAAACAATAAATGCTGGAGAGGCCTTTATTGGAGACAAGGGAACACACTTGCACTGTGGGTAGGAATGTAAATTGATACGGGCACTAGGGAGAACAGTTCGGAGGTTCCTTTAAATAACTAACAATAGAAGTACCATACGACACAACAATCCAACTACTGGGCATTTGCCTTGCGAAAACCATAATTCAAAAAGAGTTATGTACAAAAATGTTCATTGCAGCTCTATTTACAATAGTCAGGACATGGAAGCAACCTAAGTGTCCATCGACAGATGAATGGATAAAGAAGATCTGGCACATATATACAATGGAATATTACTCAGCCATAAAAAGAAGCAAAACTGAGTTATTTGTACTGAGGTGGATGGACTTAGAATCTGTCCTACACAGTGAAGTAAGTCAGAAAGGGAAAAACAAATACTGTATGTTAACAGAGATATACGGAATCTAATGAAGAAAAAAAAAAGATTTTGAAGAACCTAGTGGCAGGACAGGATTAAGGACACAGACATAGAGAAAGGACTTGAGGACACCGGAAGGGGGATGGGTAAGCTGGGGCGAAGTGAGAGAGTGGCATGGACATACATACATTACCAAATGTAACACCGATAGCTACTGGGAAGCAGCCACATAGAACAGGGAGATCAGCTCGGTGCTTTGTGACCACATAAAGGGGTGGGATATGGAGTGTGGGAGGGAGATGCAAGAGGGAGGGGATATTTGTATATGTATAGCTGATTCACTTTGTTATACAGCAGAAACGAACACTCCATTGTAAAGCAATTATACTCCAATAAACGTGTAAAAGGAAAAAAAAAAAAAGAAAGCCCAGGGATAAACCTACACACCTATGATCAACTAATCTATGACAAAGGAGGCAAGACTATACAATGGAGATAAGACAGTCTGTTCAATCATTGGTGCTGGGAAATATGGACAGCTACATGTAAAAGAATGAAATTAGAACACTCCCCAACACCCTACATAAAAATATATTCAAAGTGGATTAGAGACCTTAATGTAAGACAGGACAGTATAAAACTCTGAGAGGAAAACTTACGAAGGATACTCTGACGTAAATCACAGCAAGCTGTTTTTTGATCCACCTCCTATAGTAATGAAATAAAGAAGAAAATTAAACAGATGGGACCTAATGAAACGTAAAAGCTTTTGCAAAGTAAAGGAAACTACAAACAAGACGAAAAGACAACCCTCAGAATGGCAGAAAATATTTGCAAATGAATCAATGGACAAAGGTTTAATCTCCAATATATATAAACAGCTCATGCAGCTTAATATTAAAAAAACAAACAACCCAATACAAAAATGGGTAGAACATCTAAATTGACCTTTCTTCCAAGAAGACATAGAGATGGCCAGTACGCACATGAAAAGCTGCTCAACATCACTAATTATTAGAGAAATGCAAATCCAAACTACAATGAGGTATCACGTCACACCTGTTAGAATGGGCATCATCAGAAAATCTACAAACAACAAATGCTGGAGAGGGTGTGGAGAAAAGGAACCTTCTTCCACTATTGTTGGGAATGTAAATCGATACAGTCTCTATGGAGAACAGTATGGAGGTTCCTTAAAAAACTAAAAATAGAATTACCATATAATCCAGCAATCCCACTACTGGGCATATACCCAGAGAAAACCATAAATCAAAAAGACACATTCACCACAATGTTCATTGCAGCACTATTTACAATAGCCAGGTAATGGAAGCAACCTAAATGCCCACAGACAGAGGAATGGATAAAGATGTGGTACATATATACAATGGAATATTACTCAGCCATACATAGGAATGAAATTGGGTCATTTGTAGAGACCTTGATGGATCCAGAGACTGTCATACAGAGTGAAGTAAGTCAGAAAGAGAAAAACAAATATTGTATATTAATGCATATATGTGGAACCTAGAAAAATGGTACAGATGAACCGGTTTGCAGGGCAGAGATAGAGACACAGATGTAGAGAACAAACATATGGACACCAAGGGGGGAATGCCATGTGAGGGTGGTGGTGGGATGAATTGGGAGACTGGGATTCACATGTGCACACATATGTATAAAATAGATATCCAATAAGAACCTGCTGTATAAAAGAAATAAATAAATTTTTAAAAATTAAAAATAAATAAATAACATTTAATAAAATAAAACAGAAAAAAAGTTTTTCCCTTCACATAGACGTCTTTATATTAATGCATTATTTCCATGTTTATATCTCCAAATTAAAAAAAAAGAGGAATAAATAAAATCTACCTTGAACCAAAAAGAAAAAAAGAAAAAAAAACAGAACCCACCAGTTACACAGAGGAAAATCGTAACAAGGCACTTGCTCCAGTGGTAAAAAAAACTCTTAAGTTGGTCAGAGTTGGGAAATCGTCTCCCATGCAGCCAGCAGCCCCCCGCAAGGAGCGTCCTCATTGCAAAGCTGGGGGACTGTGTCGAGGCGTCTGTGAGTAAATGTGAGCTGAGCCCCAGTCCTGCTGCAGCTGAACTCTTCCCACCCTTTCCAGGTAAAACACCTGAATATGCACAAGAACTTGCAAGCCTAGAGGAAGGGCTGTGGAGCCACACCAGCGACAGCACGCAGGCCGACTTGGTGCCTGCAGGCCAGCCAGGATGGTCCTGGCCCCAGATGCTCTTCTGGAAACTTTCCATTTCCCTGCCTGAGATACCCATCCTGCCACGGCCCCCACTGCTTTTTTACTTCCTCACCTCTGCCTGGGGAGAAATTCCAGCAGCAGTTATGGGTGACACATCCTCTTCTTTAGCAGGTGGCAGCCTGGCAACTCCTGCAGAAAGTCCAGCAGAGCCCCACTCACACTGGGCCACCCACAAAGCCACGGCCCCTCACTCCCTCCCACCACCCCAGCCCCGACACTGCTGACGGGGCAGAGAATATGGCGTCAGGCACAGCTACAGGGGCTCTTGCTGACTGGAGAGGTGTTTATATTGACCTCAACCCAGGCACACCTGGGGAGGGCTGGCAGGCAGTGTCAGGCTGCCCAAACCAGCCAATCCTCACCCCTCAGGGGCTCACAGTTGCAGAAAATGAACCTTGCTAAACGGGCCAGGCCCAAGGAACAGGTGTGGGCTCTTGAGAGTCAGGATAGACAAGGGGCTGCAGCTGCGGCTTGTTTTATTATCATTTTATCTGGTCCATGAGTGGAAAACAACTTCAAGAAGACCCTAACCTAATGAGAGGAACCCAGGAGTCAGGGAGAGGAGTGATGGTGGGTGGAGACAGAGGCCTGGTGCCCTGGCTGCAGTGGAAGTGTCTGGAAGACCAGGCAGACAGAGGCTGAACAGAGTGATACCCAGGGTCACAGACTTGTCAGAGCTGCTGTTTGTTAGATCAAGTCCTTCTCTGAGGTGTTCTGTGTCAGCTGTGAGTGACAGGTGAGCTGGGGGTTCTCTGCAAGGTGGGCTACGTGCACGATTCCTGTGTGTCCAGCCCTGCTGGTGTACCTGCCCAGGGGAGCTCCATATCCTGGGAAGGGCCTGACTATGAGAGCCCCATGGGCTGCTGAGTAGCTGCACAGGTGAGCTCCATATCCTGGGATTGGCCTGACCACGAGAGCCCCATGGGCTGCTGGAGACCTGGTAAAGGATATCAGGACAGTCAGTGAAGCCACCGAGGATATACATCCAGTAGCTCCTATTTCCTACACCCTGCTGGTCATTCTACCTTCCACCAGGCCATGGCATTCTGTATTAGACTTCAATGATGCCTTCTTCTGTATTCCATTCATCTCAGGTCACAAGAATTTTTGGCTTGTGAGTGGCAGGACACAACATGCAACAAAAGCAATAATGCTGGGCCGTCCTGCCCCAATGGTTCAAAAATCCCCACACCATCATTGGGGAAATGTCCTCTAAAGACCTAAAAGTTCTACCTCTGTAAAAGGGAATCCTCCTTCAATATGCAGATGACATTCTGATCGCCAGGCCTACTAAAGACGCCTCTGAACTACCTAGCCAAGAAAGGATAGAAGGTGTCCAAGAAAAAGGCTCAAATATCCCAGGCTAAGGTGACATGCCTGGGCTTCATTCTCACAGATATTCGGAGAAACGCATCCCAGGATAGGGAAGAAGCCATTTGCAGCCTTACCTCTTCTAAAACTAGAAGACAGCTTAGGGGTTCCTGGGGAGGCCAAGGTTTTCTGCATCTGGATCCCTAACTACAGTCTAATAGCTGGGCCTCTACATGAAACACTGACACGAAAAGATGATGATCCTTTTGAATAGAATCCAGAAGCAGCCTTTCAAGAATGGAAAGAGCAGTCAATTCAGACCCTTGCCCAGGAACTCCCTAATTTAGCTAAACCCTTTGACCTTTACATACCCGGTCAAAGGTTAATCGCCCTTGGAACCTTAGTGCAAAAACTGGGACCACTTGAAATGGAGCAACACAAGAATGCCCTTCAGGTATGATAAACTATGGTTACCAAGGGCTTTGCCCACCGACTCATCAGGCCAGGATACTGGGGTATCTAAAAAGCTGGAAATCAGCAGCCCGCAAGGCCAGCTCCCTCCTAAGGGAAAGGGACCCCACGTGGTGATCCTAACCACCCATCATGCCCTGAAGTTGCAGGGGTTGCTCTGTGGACACACTGACCTCGAGTGAGGAGGCCCTCCAACTCCAACCTCCAGAGAGACAAACGGGGGCAACGGGCCCCCAAGATGACTCGTGTGACCATCACTTGACCTGGAGTTTCTCTCAGAAAACAACAAGAGTGTGCCCCGAAAGAGCAGAATACTGCTTGCAGGACTTACTGCACCCAGAGGGGAGCTAATAAGCTTGGCGGGGGAAACGTATATCATGATTTCACCATAGAAAACCCTACAGACACCGCGGTGATGGTGGCCAATATGACCGGCTGGACTGCTGGCTACTTCTAAAGGCCGTTGACTCAGTGGACGTCATGGTCCTGGATCACCACTGACCCTGGACTGTCTGGGATTTGCGCGGGCAGGGCTCTGACACATGGTGCTGTTTGTACATTAATTCAGGGACCTAATTAAAGACAGCACAGACTACTGGTCAGAGCATCTAGGCTGGCAAAAACCGTCAGCCTAAGGTCGCCGAACAAATGTGGGGTGGGGTGAAACCTGCCACCGCAGCATCTCTGCGCATCTCTTTCCTGGACCCTTAAAGGTCATTAGAATCTATAACACTTCCAATGCTGGTGCTCAGGCGGACGAGAAGTGAGGCAGGAGGCCTTGGGACAATCAACCTCACCTGGAGGCTGGTGGGGAGACGTTTTGCCCCTCCCCCCAGGTATCAGGGCTCCCACCACAGCATGAAGCAGTTACAAAAGAGGGGTCTGCACCCTCAACACCCCAAGAATGAGGAACGGAACAAAAAGCAGAGGAGGTGTTTGTCTCCGGCAACATTCATTAAAAATTCCTGGGAGATAAAAAGAGAATCTGGGCAATAAAATAAAGTCTAACCTGTTTTCCCTTTGTGCTTTGTCTAATTTCACGTGCTCTTAGGGTTCCGCATGCAGAGGTCCCACACCCGGCACTTCAGACCCGATTTCCTAGTGCAGAATGGCTGGGTCGACACCTCAGCTAGTGGGGTCCCATGCAGACTCCGCGGCATAGAGCCTGAGCTGCAGCCAACCCAGCCCTCGAGAGCTCCATCCCCTCCCTCCCACTGACGCTGCCGGGATCCCTACACAGCAGCCCAGCCCACAGCCCGTGGGAGAGTGCACGCTCTCACCTCTCCATTCTGTTTTCAAAATAATGTTTCCTTTGCTTCTGAACCAAACTCAGTCTTGATCTGTTGGCTCCAATGACACTGGGCACGGGGACTCCTGTTGGGGTCCACTCTGGAGGATCAGTAACAGAAATTGAGAACATTGTAACTTCAATGAACAGATGTGTGAGCCAAACTGTAATTAACATAGAGCAGTGTATAAGGCTCGGGTAAAAGAAGATGTTTCTAAGACTTACATTTGATATTTCCATCACTTTACTATAAGCAAATTCAGTGAAGACGTCTGTCTTATTTGTCAGGTCAACATTAGAGAAATGAAGTGATTTATTTCCATGGATGTACATCGAATACTCTTGGCTGAAGCTTCAATCTTGTTTTGAATGCTTTTCCATTGAAAAGGATACCTCTCTTTCAGCTCCCCCATTTCTGAGAAGTATAAAATCTTATAATTTATTATTACCAAAGGGGAAAGGTAGAAGAAGGGATAAATTAACAGTTTGGGATTAACACATACACACTGCTATGTATAAAATAGATCATCAACAAGGAACTACTGTATAGCACAGGGAACTACACTGAATATTTTGCAATAACCTATAAGGGGAAATAATCTGAAAAAGAATAGATATTTTTGTTGACATCATCTATCAATGACAGATAAAATGTAACCTAAGCAAGGCCGATGGTGAGCGCTTCTGACCCTGAAGATTTCAATCATCTAAAGTTTGGGCTCTGCCTATTTCCCAAGGCCCTTAATGGACATACGTGTAGCCGTAGCTTAAAAATTCCCCAGTTTGGGGTTCGGGGAGGCACTGATTTGGAAAAATCCCTGGTGTTCTCCTTACATGCACGGGACCCTTCCTACAGCTAAAACATGCCTGTCACACCTAGAGGATGGTACACCGTTTGATCGGAAAGAGTTTGGAAAAGGCACCTCATCTCCTCATTGCCTGGTGCTCGGGTTCACCCCTCCAGCATCTTTCCTAACAATCTCCTCACTTGGGGATATCAGCACCGTCAACATCCTGTTGCACACAGTTTGGAATTTGCCCAGAGGATGAAGCGGAAGGATGAGAAAAGTTTAGAGACAAGTCTTAGGTGTTCGGACAGGCACATGCCACTCTAATTTCCAATCCAGAAGACAAATTCATCAAAGGCTAGAATTGCCCACGGAAACAGAATAGGGCTAGAGGAAATCCCGCTGTTTTGTGTCCAGTTTCCAAAAACACAAGTTGAAAAATGGAACTCAGGGGTACTAAAATTCATGAAACTGCAGAGTTGAAAATATCTATCGTCGAAAAATGTCTCGAGGTAAGTCACAGAAAAGGACTTGTAAGCAAGGGAGAGTGGCAGGAAACAGATTTGAAGAGGTAGAAAGGACTCCCCATGAAAGCACAAGAGAAGGGGCTGAACATCGCCAATGATGCAGTTGGCCAAAAAGGGCGTATGCATTTTTTCTGAATATATTCAAGTAAAGGCCATACACACTTTTTATCCAACCAAACAGGTGGGCACTGGAAATCAATACTACAAAATGTATCACTTCACATTAGTCAGAAGGGTCATCCACATAAAGTGTAAACACCAGAAATGCAGGACAGGGCGAGGAGAAAAGGGAGCCCTGTGAGGCTGATAGTGGAAATGTAATTTGCCAACGGCCACTCTGGAGAAGTGTATTGTGTTTGCTAAAACATCTAAAAAATGAGCTACAGAGCATAGGGCACTTGCACTCATGGGCGTATATCTTGTGAAAAACAAAAATAGACAGAAAACAGGCACCCCAACGTTTACCACCTCTCTGTTAAAAAGGGCCTCAACTTGGATATAACCTAAATGTCCCTGGAAGGATAAAATGGATAAAAGAGATGGGGTACTTATGTAGAGTGGAATATTACTCATCCAGAAATCAATGAAATAAGGCCAGTTGTAACAACTCTGGAGGAGTTACATATGATCATTCTAAGTGACATATGTCAGAAAGAAAAAGACACATATCATAAGATGTCACTTAAAGGTGCAATCAAAAATGGCTACACATGAAATAAACTACAAAACAGAAACATAGTCAATTATGTAGAAAATAGACATAAGGCTGCTAAGTGGGAAAGGTGGGGAATGGTGAGGTATTATCCAGGAGGTTGAAATTAGCAAAGATACCATTCCAAGTACCAAATTGAATAACTGACAAGGCCTACACGGTACCTCAAAGAACTGCACTCAGCCCACTCAAGTCACTGGAAAATAATACATATGACTGGTAAGCATCTGAAAAAGAATTTATTGTTGTCTCACAGTACATGAATCAAGTGGATGTACAGCAGCAAAAAACAGAGCTTTGAAAATCAGCTGTAACCAATATAAAAATAAATTTAAAAATATTTATAAAAACAGTGAGACAGACAAAAATTCTTACAACTTTTGTTGAAGGGCTATGATGTAACATGGATTGAACACATGTAGACCCACAGCAGGAGGATATATAAGGCTGGAAGCTATGCACGCTAAGAGATGTTAGAGAGGTTGGGTGAGGAAATGCAGACCTTTTAAAGTAATACTGCCTGGTACCCATTCCATGGGTCCCAAATCTGCAGGTTCAAGGGAATCTTCTGACAGTGAAAACATGCCTGGGAAACCGAGATGAATGTACACCGTGTGCTCAGGAAAGGTGTCTAAAATGCACCTCATTTTTGATCTCCTGGTGCTGGGGTACACCATTCCAGCCACATTACTAACAATCTCCCCACTTGGAGAATCAGCACGTTTAACCTCCTGTTTCACACAGTTTGCAATTTGTGCAGAGGATAAATGGGAAGAGGGGGAACCAATGAGAGATTAGCTGTAGGAGTTTTGACAGGCACATGTCACTCTAATTTCCCATTAGGAAGAAGAATTAACCAAAGGCTCAGCCTGCCTCCTCAGAACCAGAATAGAGCCAGAAGCAACCCAATGGTTTGGCGGCCAGCTCATAAAAAAAGCGAGTTGCAAAATGGAGCTCAGGAGCAGACAATTCAAAGACCTGCAAAGATATAAATGATAACCAACATCCAAAAATATATTCAGGTAAGGCAATGAAGAGGATCTGAATGAGAGGCAGAATTGCAGGAAACAGATTTCAAAAGGTAGATAGTACTCACATTTAAAGCATATGAAAAGCAGCAGAATTTCTAAAATGATGCAGTTGGGCAAAAGGGTGTATGCGGTTTTTTTGTGAATATCTTCAGGAAAAAAAACACATACAGAGTTTTTGGACAACCAAGCAAGCGGGAAATGCAAATCCGCACAAAAAAGAAGTCTCAATTTCCACTGCTCAGAAAGGCCATCCAAAAAACGTGTACAAAGCAGAAATGCAGGAGAGGCCATGGAGAACAGGGAGCCTAGTCACGCTGATGGGTGGGGTATAAATATCCAAGAGCCACTCTGAAGAAGTGTATGCTGTTTCCTAAAACATCTAAAATACAAAGCCCCCGAGCAAAGGGGACTTCAACTCATGGGCATATAACTTGGGAAGACTAAATATCAACAAGACAGAGGCACCCCAAAATTTAGGGCTGCTCTGCATACAAGAACCTCAACTTCGGTACAACTAAAATATCCCAGGAAAAAGAGAAATGCATAAAGAATTTGTGGTAATTTTGTACAATGGAATATCACTCAGACGTGAAATCAATGTCATAAGGCCAGTAGCAGCATAATGAGTGGATTTACGTATGATGATTCTAAGTGAAATTAGTCACACAGAAAAAGAATCTTATCATAAGAAATCACTTAGAGAGGGAATGTCAACATCACAACACATGAACTGAATTAGGAAAGAGAACAGAGTCTCACATTTAGAAAACACTCTTATGCCTGCTTAAGGGGAAAGGAGAGGTGGGGTGGTGCATAAAACCAGAGTTTGATATTAGCACAGGTACCATTCCATAAACCAAATACAGAATAGACAAGACCTACACCTTCCTCAGTGAAAGGGACTCAAAACCCCTATTCCCCCCAGATGGATATATCTGACTAGTAAGAATCTTAAAACCTATGTATTGATATGTCTCCGTAAGGGAATCAAGTGTGTCTAGACCAGCATAAACACGTCAGTGAAAATCAGCTCAACCCCTTTATAAAAATGAATTTCAAAAACAAAACAAAAAAAACGGGAAATTCTTACACAATTCCTTCAGGGGTTCTGATGAAACCTGGAATGACCCTATCTGCAAAGACAGCTGGATGAGACATAAGGCTGGACACTTGGGACTGAGAGGACTGGTGAGATTGGGAGAGAAAATGCAGGCCCTTTCAAGTAGTAATGCATGCCACCATTCCATGGGTCCCAAATCTCCAGGTAGAAGGGAATATCACTACAGTTATAACATGTATGGGAAACCTAGAGAATGGACACCCTGTGATGGCGAAAGGTTTCTAAAAGTCTCCTAATTTTTCCTCTCCTTGTGCTCCAGTTTTGCATTCCAACTGCTTTACTATCAATCTTCCAACTTAGGAGAGTCAGCCCCTATATCCTCCTGGTTCACACAGTTTGCTAATTGTGCAGAGGATGAAAGGGAAGAGGGAGAACCAATCAGAGAGTAGATGTAGGCATTTGGACGGGCACATGTCACTCTAAATTCCCATCAGGAAGAAGAATTAACCAAAGCCTCAGCCACCTGCAGGGAACCAGTATAGCCACCCCTGGAACCAGTAGAGGTCCTGAAGCAAAATTGTGGATTTGCGGTGAGCTCCCAAAAATGGGATTTGAAAATTGGAGCTCAGGGGTACAGCAATTCACAAACGTGCAGAGTTATAAAGGACTACTCTCTTCCAAAAATCTGTTGAGGGAAGGCAACGAAGCGGACTTGAAAATGAGGCAGAATTGCACAAAACATATTTCAAGAGGTAAATTGGAATCGCCTTTAAAGCACAGGAAAAGCATTACAACTTCGACAATGATGCACTTGGCGAAAAACGGCGTATGCCTTTTCTCCTGAATATATTCAGGAGAAAACGCACACGCCCTTTTTGGCCAAACAAGCAAGCGTGCAATGCTAATCCACACTACAAAGAATTGTCACTTCCCACCGGTCAAAAGGGACATCCGAAAATCTGTAAAAACTAGAAAGGCAAGAGAGAGATGACAAGGGCATGAAGCAATGTGATCCCAAAGGTCATGGAGGATTGTGATGACAAGCGCATGGAGCATTGTGATGACAAGATTATGTAGCATTTTGCTGACAAAGGCATGGAGCATTGTGATGACAAGTTTCATGGACCACTGTGATGACAAGCGTCACGGAGCATTGTGATTACAGGGGTCATGGAGCATTAGGATGACAAGGGCATGGAGCATTTTGATGACAAGAGTCCCGGATCATTGTGTTGTCAGGGTTCATGGAGCATTGTGATGACAGTGGTAATGGAGCATTGTGATGAGAAGGTCATGGAACATTGGGCTGAAAATATTCATGGAGTATTGTGATGACAGGGGTCATGGAGCATTTTGATGACAAGGTACTGGAGCATTGTGATGAGAAGAACATGGAGCCTTGTGATGACAAGTCTCATGGAGCATTCTGATGAAAAGGGGCATGGAGCATTGTGATTACAGGGGTCTTGGAGCATTGTGATGACAAGGGCATGGAGCATTGGGATGAGAAGGCCATGGAGCATTCTGATGACATGCATCATGGAGCTTTGTGATGACAAGGGCATGGAGCATTGTGATTACAGGGGTCTTGGAGCACTGTGAGGAAAAGGGCATGGAACATTCTGATGAAAAAGGCATGGAGCCTTGTCAAGACAGGGTTTAAGGAGCATACTGATGACAAGTGTCAGGGAGCATTGTGATGACAAGGGTATTGAGCATTGTGATGACAAAGGTCATGGAGCATTGTGATGAGAAGACCATGGATAATTGTGATGACGTGCGTCATGGGGTGTTGTGATGATAAGTGTTATGGAATATTTTGATCACAAGGATGTGGAGCATTTTGATGACAGAGGTAATGGAGCATTTTGATTTCATTGTGATGACAATAGCATGAAGCATTATGATGACGGGCATGGTGCATTGTGATGACAGGGTTCATGGAGCATTGAGATGAAAAGGGGCATGGAGCATTGTGATTACAGAAGTCTTGGAGCACTGTGATGACAAGGGCATGGAGCATTGTGAATGAGAAGGCCATGGAGCATTCTGATGACATGCGTCATGGAGCTTTGTGATGACAAGGGCATGGAGCATTATGATTACAGGGGTCTTGGAGCATTGTGATGACAAGGGTCATGGAGCCATGTGATGACAAGGCTGTGGAACATTGTGATGGCAGGGGTCATGGAGCATTGTTATGACAGGGGTAATGGAGCATTGTGATGACAAGGGCATGGAGCATTGGTCAGAAAAGTTTCATGGATTATTGTGATGAGAGGGGGCAAGGAGCATTGTGATGACAAGGGCAAGGAACACTGTGATACATGGGTCATGGAGGATTGTAATGACAAGCGCATGGAGCATTGTGAGAAGAATGGCATCGAGCATTGTGATGAAAAGCATCACGGAGCCTGTGATGACAAGGGCATGGAACAATGTGATGAGAAGGTTCATGGAGCATTGTGATGACAATGGCATGCAGCATTGTGATGCCAAGGGTCATGGAGCTTTGTGATGACAAAGGTCATGGAGCATTTTGATGACAAGGGTGTGGTGCATTCTGTTGTGAAGGGCAGGGAGCATTGTGATGACAGGGACATGGAGCAATTTGATGAAAAGTGTCATGGAACATTTTGATGACAGGGGTTATGGATCATTGTGATGTCAGGGGTCATGGAACATTTTCATGACAGGGGTTATTGACCATTGTGATGACAAGGGAGTGGGTGTATTGTGATGAGTAGTGGGGAACATTTTGATATCAGTGGTGAGAGAGCATTTTGATAAGAAGTGCATGGAGCATTGTGATGACAAGGTTTATGGAGCATTGTGATGACAAGCGCATGGTTCATTGTGATGACATGGGTCATAGAGCACTGTGCTGACAAGCACATGGAGCATTGTGATGACAAGGGTCATGGAGCATTGAGTTGACAAAGGCACGGAGCATTCTGATGACAAGTGTCACGGAGCATTGTGATGAAAAGTTCATGGAGCATTGTGGTGACAAAGTTCACAGAGCCTTGTGATGATGAGGGCATGGACCATTGTGATGACACAGGTCATGAAGCCTTGTGATGACTGGAGTCACGGAGCATTGTGATGTCAGGGGTCATCGAACATTGTGATGATAAGTGCATATAGCATTGTGATGACAGGAGTCATGGAACATTGTGATGACAGGGGTGAGGGAGTATTGTGATGAATAGTGATGTAACATTGTGATATCAGTGGTGAGAGAGCATTTTGGTGAAAAGTGCATGGAGCATTGTGATGACAAGGTTTATGGAGCACTGTGATGACAAGCGCATGGAGCATTGTGATGACAAGGGTCATGGAGCATTGTGCTGAGAAAGGCATAGAGCATTGTGATGACAAGGGTCAAAGAGCATTGTGATGAAAAATTCATGGAGCATTGTGGTTAAAAATGTCACAGAGACTGTTGATGACGAGGACATGGACCATTGTGATGACAAAGGTCATGAAGCATTGTGATGACTGGAGTCACGGAGCATTGTGATGACAGGGGTCATGGAGCATTGTGATAACAAGGGCATGGAGCATTGTGATGACAAGGGCATGGAGCATTGGTCTAATAACTTTCATGGATTATTGCGATGAGAGTTGGAATGGCGCATTTTGATGAGAAGGGCATGGAGCATTGTGATGACCAGGTCATGCAGTATTGTGAAGACAGGTGTCAGGGAGCATTTTGATGACATATGTTATGGCCCATTGTGATGACAATGGCATGGAGCATTGTGATGACAAGGGTCAGGGAGCATTGTGCTGACATGTGCATGGAGAATTGTGATGACAAGGGTCATGGAGCATTCTGATGACAAGCTTGTGGAGTATTTTGATGACAAGGGCGTAGTGCATTGTGATGAGAAGGGCAGGGAGCATTTTGATGACAGGGTCATGCAGCAATTTGATGAAAAGTGTCATGGAACATTTTGATGACATGTGTTTTAGAACATTGTGATGTCAGGGGTCATGGAGCTTTGGGATGAAAAGGGTCATGGAGCGTTTTGATGACAGGGGTTATGGAACATTGTGATGTCAGCGGTCATGGAGCATTGTGCTGAGAAAGGCATAGAGCATTGTGATGACAAGGGTCAAAGAGCATTGTGGTTAAAAAGGTCACAGAGACTGTTGATGATGAGGGCATGGACCATTGTGATGACTGGAGTCATGGAGCATTGTGATGACAGGGGTCATGGAGCATTGTGATAACAAGGGCATGGAGCATTGTGATGACAAGGGCATGGAGCATTGTGATAACAAGGGCATGGAGCATTGTGATGACAAGGGCATGGAGCATTGTGATGACAAGGGCATGGAGTCTTGGTCTAATAAGTTTCATGGATTATTGCGATGACAGTTGGAATGGCGCATTTTGATGAGAAGGGCATGGAGCATTGTGATGACCAGGTCATGCAGTATTGTGAAGACAGGTGTCAGGGAGCATTGTGATGACATATGTAATGGCCCATTATGATGACAATGGCATGGAGCATTGTGATGCCAACTGTCATGGAGGATTGTTGTGACAAAGGTAAAGGAACATTGTGATGACAAGGACATGGAGCATTGTGATGACAAGGGCCATTGATAATTTTAATGTCCATGTCATGAAACATTGTGATGAAAAGCGCATGGAGCTTCCTATGACAGGGGTCATGGAGCTTTGCGATGACAAGTGCATGGAGTATTGTGATGACAAGAGCAAATAACATTGTGATGAGAAGTGTCATGCAGCATTGTGATGACAAGGACGTGGAGAATTGTGAGGACAAGGGACATTGAGCTTTGAGATGACCAGGTCATGGAGCATTGTGATGGCAAAACCGTGGAGCATTGTGATGAGAAGACCTTGGGTAATCGTGATGACGAGCATCATGGAGCACTGTAATGACAAGGGGCATGAAGCATTGTGATGACATGTGTCAGGGAGCATTGTGATGGCAGGGGTCATGGAGCATTGTGATGACAAGGGCATGGAGCATTGTGATGACAAGGGCATGGAGCATTGTGATGACAAGGGCCAATGAGAATTTTGATGATAAGATAGTGAAGCATTGTGATGACAAACACTTGGAGCTTGCTATGACAGGGGACATGGAGCATTGCAATGACAAATGCAAGGAGAATTGTGATGACAAGAGCATGTAACATTGTGATGAGAAGTGTCATGTAGCACTGTGATGACAAGGACGTGGAGAATTGTGATGACAAGGGACATGGAGCATTGTGATAACCAGGGCATGGAGCATTGTGATGACATTGTTCATGGAGCATTATTATAACAAAGGCCATGGTGCATTTTGACATAAGACATCACTTATGAAGGGAATGAAAACATGGCTACATATGAATTGAATTAGAAAGAGAACAGAGTCTCACATTTAGAAAACACTCTTATGCCTGCTAAAGGGGGAATGAGAGGTGGGGTGATGCATAAAACCAGAGTTTGATATTAGTACAGGTACAGTTCCAAAAACCAAATACGGAATTGAAAAGAGCTACACCTTCCTCAGTGAAAGGGACTCAACACCCCATATTCACAGCAGAGGAATATATATTACTAGTAAGAATCTTAAAACCTATGTATTGATATGTCTCCATGACGGAATCAAGTGTGTCTAAACTGGCATAAACATGGCAGTGAGAATCAGCTCAAACCCCCTATAAAAAGGAATTTCAAAAACAAAATAAAAAAAAGGAAATTCTTTACAATTCCTTCAGGGTCTCTGATGAAACCTGGAATGACCCAATCTACAATGACAGCTGGATGTGGCATAAGGCTGGACACTTGGGACTGAGAGGATTGGTGAGATTGGGTGAGCCAATGCAGACCCTTTAAAGCAATAATGCGTGGCACCCATTCCATGGGTTCCAACTCTCCCGGTTGAAGGGAATATTACTACAGCTATAACATGTACGGGAAACCAAGAGAATGGACACCCTCTGATGGTGAAAGGTTTCTAAATCTCTACTAATTTTTTCTCTCCTTGTGCTCCAGTTTGACATTCCAACTGCTTTACTATCAATCTCCCAACTTGGAGAGTAAGCCCCTATAACCTCCTGGTTCGCACAGTTGGCAAATTGAGCAGAGGATATAAGGGAAGAGGGAGAACCAATGGGAGAGTACATATAGGCATTTGGATGGCCACATGTCACTCTAATTTCCCGTCACGAAGAAGAATTAACCAAACTCTCAGCCTGCCCCCCCCACCAGTATAGGTCCTGAAGAAAAATTGTGGATTTGCGGTTAGCTCACAAAAATGAGAGTTGAAAAATGGAGCTCAGGGGCACAGCAATTCACTAACATGCAGAGTTATAAAGGATTACTCTCTTCCAAAAATCTGTTGAGGGAAAGCCACGAGGAGGAATTGAAAATGAGGCAGAATTGCACGAAACAGATTTTAAGAAGTACATTGGAATCGCCTTTAAACACAGGAAAAGCATCAGAACTTCGAAAATTATGGAACTGGACATAAATGGCGCATGTGTTTTCCCCTGAATATATTCAGGGGAAAAAACATACCACCTTTTTGGCCAAGCAAGCAACCGGGCAATGCAAATCTGCACTACAAAGGAGTATAATTTCCCACCAGTCAAAAGGCACATCCCTAAAATGTGTAAAATCCAGAAAGGCAAGACAGGCCCTGGAGAACAGGGAGCCTTGTTATGCTGATGGGCGGGATGTAAATTGCCAACTGCCTCTCTGGAGGAGTGCATTGTGTTCCCTAAAACAAGTAAACAACAGAGCTACAGAGCCAAGGGCACTTCCAGTCTAGGGAATATACCTTGGGAAAACTGAAAATCAATAAGACAGAGCAACCCCTAAATTTAGGGCTGCACTGCTTACAAGAAACTCAACTTGGGTACACCTTAAATATCCCAGGAAAGACAAAAATGGTTCAAGAAATTGGGGTACTTATGTACGATGGAATATCCCTCAGCCATGAAATCAATGTCATATGGCCAGTAGCAGTATAACGAGTGGATTCAGGTACGATGATTCTAAGTGAAATAAGTCACAGAGAAAAAGAAACTTATCATAAGATATCACTTATGAAGGTCCTGTAAACATGGCTACACATGAACTGAGTTAGGAAAGAGAACAGAGTCTCACATTTAGAAAACACTCTTATGCCTGCTTAAGGGGGAAGGAGAGGTGGGGTGATGCATAAAACCAGAATTTGATATTAGTACAGGTACCATTCCAAGAACCAAATACAGAATAGACAAGACCTACACCTTCCTCAGTGAAAGGGACTCAACACCCCATATTTCTCGCAGAGGAATATATGTGACTAGTAAGAATCTTAAAACCTATGTATTGATATGTCTCCGTAAGGGAATCAAGTGTGTCTAGGCTGGCATAAAATGGCAGTGAGAATCAGCTCAAACCCACTATAAAAAGAATTTCAAAAACAAAACAAAAGGGGCTTCCCTGGTGGCGCAGTGGTTGAGAGTCCGCCTGCCGATGCAGGGGACACGGGTTCGCGTCCCGGTCTGGGAAGATCCCACATGCCACGGAGCAGCTGGGCCCGTGAGCCATGGCCGCTGAGCCTGTGCGTCCGGAGCCTGTGCTCCGCAAAGGGAGAGGCCACAACAGTGAGAGGCCCGCGTACCGCAAAAAAAAAAAAAAAAAAAAAAAACAGGAAAATTCTTTACAATTCCTTCAGGGTCTCTGATGAAACCTGGAATGACCCTATCTACAACGACAGCTGGATGTGGCATAAGGCTGGACACTTGGGACTGAGAGGATTGGTGAGATTGGGTGAGCAAATGCATTCCTTTAAAGCAATAATGTGTGGCAACCATTCCATGGGTCCCAACTCTCCAGGTTGAAGGGAATATTACTACAGCTATAACATGTACGGGAAACCTAGAGAATGCACACACTGTGAATACGAAAGGTTTCTAAAACTCAACGAATAGTCCCTCTCCTGGTGCTCCAGTTTGACTTTCCAACTGCTTTACTATCAATCTCCCAACTTGGAGAGACAGCCCCTTTAACCTCCTGGTTCGCACAGGTTGCCAATTTGGCAGAGGATGAAAGGGAAGAGGGAGAACCAATGAGAGAGTAGCTGTTAGGCATTTAGATGGGCACATGTCACTCTAATTTCCCGGCAGCAAGAAGAATTAACCAAAGTCTCAGCCACCCACCGGGAACCAGTATAGGTCCTGAACCAAAATTTTGGACTTGCGTTCAGCTCACAAAATACGAGTTGAATAATGGAGCTCAGGGGCACAGCAATTCACAAACTGGCAGAGTAATAAAGGACAACTATCGTCCAAAAATCTGTTGACGGAAGGCAACGAGGTGGACTTGAAAGCGAGGCAGAATAGCAGGAAACAGATTTCAAGAGGTATGTTGGAATCGCTTTTAAAGCACAGGAAGAGGGGCACAACTTCGACAATGAGGCACTTGGCAAAAAAGGGCGCATGCATTTTCTCCTGAATATATTCAAGAGAAAACGCATATGCCCTTTTTGGCCAAGCAAGCAAGCGGGCAATGCAAATCTGCACTACAAAGAAGTATCACTTCCCACCGGTGAAAAGGGACATCCTCAAAATGTGTAAAAACCAGAAAGGCAAGACCAGCTCTGGAGAACAGGGAGCCTTGTTATGCTGATGGGCGGGATGTAAATTGCCAACTGCCTCTCTGGAGGAGTGCATTGTGTTCCCTAAAACAAATAAACAACAGAGCTACAGAGCCAAGGTCACTTCCAATCTAGGGAATATACCTTGGGAAAACTGAAAATCAATACGACAGAGCCACCCCAAAATTTAGGGTTGCACTGCTTACAAGAATCTCAACTTGGGTACACCTTAAATATCCCAGGAAAGACAAAAATGGTTCAAGAAATTGGGGTACTTACGTACGATGGAATATCCCTCAGCCATGAAATCAATGTCATAAAGCCAGTAGCAGCAAAATGAGTGGATTCAGGTACGATGATTCTAAGTGAAATAAGTCACAGAGTAAAAGAAACTTATCATAAGATATGACTTATGAAGGTCCTGTAAACATGGCTACACATGAACTGAGTTAGGAAAGAGAACAGAGTCTCACATTTAGAAAACAAACTTATGCCTGCTTAAGGGGGAAGGAGAGGTGGAGTGATGCATAAAACCAGAGTCTGATATAAGCACAGGTACCGTTCCAAAAACCAAATACGGAATAGACAAGACCTACACCTCCCTCAGTGAAAGGGACTCAACACCCAATATTTTCCGCAGAGGAATATATCTGACTAGAAAGAATCTTAAAACCTATGTATTGATATGTCTCCGTAAGGGAATCAAGTGTGTCTAGACTGGCATAAACATGGCAGTGAGAATCAGCTCAAACCCACTATAAAAAGGAATTTCAAAAACAAAACAAAAAAATAGGGAAATTCTTTACAATTCCTTCAGGGGATCTGATGAAACCTGGAATTACCCTATCTACAACGACAGCTGGATGTGGCATAAGGCTGGACACTTGGGACTGAGAGGATTGGTGAGATTGGGTGAGCCAATGCAGACCCTTTAAAGCAATAATGCGTGGCACCCATTCCATGGGTCCCAACTCTCCAGGTTGAAGGGAATATTACTACAGCTATAACATGTACGGGAAATGTAGAGAATGGACACACTGTGAGTACAAAAGGTTTCTAAAACTCAACTAATAGTCCCTCTCTTGGTGCTCCGGTTTGACTTTCCAACTGCTTTACTATCAATCTCCCAACTTGGAGAGACAGCCCCTTTAACCTCCTGGTTCACACAGGTTGCCAATTTCGCAGAGGATGAAAGGGAAGAGGGAGAACCAATGAGAGAGTAGCTGTTAGGCATTTGGACGGGCACATGTCACTCTAATTTCCCGACAGGAAGAAGAATAAAGCAAAGTCTCAGCCACCCGCCGGGAACCAGTATAGGTCCTGAACCAAAATTGTGGATTTGCGGTCAGCTCACAAAAAACGAGTTGAAAAATGGAGCTCAGGGGCACAGCAATTCACAAACTGGCAGAGTAATAAAGGACAACTATCATCCAAAAATCTGTTGAGGGAAGACAACGAGGCGGACTTGAATGCGAGGCAGAATAGCAGGAAACAGATTTCAAGAGGTACGATGGAATCGCCTTTAAAGCACAGGAATAGGGGCACAACTTCGACAATGATGCACTTGGCCAAAAAGGGTGTATGCCTTTTCTCCTGAATATATTCAGGAGAAAACGCATACACCCTTTTTGGCCAAGCAAGCAAGCGGGCAATGCAAATCTGCACTACAAAGAAAAATAAGGTCCCATCGGTCAAAATGGACATCCACAAAATGTGTAAAAACCAGAAAGGCAAGACAGGCCCTGGAGAATAGGGAGCCTTGTTATGCTGATGGGCGGGATGTAAATTGCCAACTGCCTCTCTGGAGGAGTGCATTGTGTTCCCTAAAACAAGTAAACAACAGAGTTACAGAGTCAAGGGCACATCCAGCCTAGCGAATATACCTTGGGAAAAAGGAAAATTAATAAGGCAGAGCCACCCCAAAATTTAGGGCTGCACTGCTTACAAGAACCTCAACTTAGGTACACCTTTAATATCTCAGGAAAGAAAAAAATGGTTCAAGAAATTGTGGTACTTACGTACGATGGAATATCCCTCAGCCATGAAATCAATGTCATAAGGCCAGTAACAGCAAAATGACTGGATTCAGGTACGATGATTCTAAGTGAAATAAGTCACAGAGAAAAAGAAACTTATCATAAGATATCACTTATGAAGGACCTGTAAATATGGCTACACATGAACTGAGTTAGGAAATAGAAGAGAGACTCACATTTAGAAAACACACTTATGCCTGCTTAAGGGGGAAGGAGAGGTGGGGTGATGAATAAAACCAGAATTTGATATTAGTACAGGTACCGCTCCAAAAACCTAATACAGAATAGACAAGACCTACACCTTCCTCAACGAAAGGGACTCAACACCCCATATTTCCCGCAGAGGAAGATATCTTTCTAGTAACAATCTTAAAACCTATGTATTGATATGTCTGCATAAGGGAATCAAGTGTGCCTAGACTGGCATAAACATGGCAGTGAGAATCAGCTCAAACCCACTATAAAAAGGAATTTCAAAAACAAAACAAAAAAACAGGGAAATTCTTTACAATTCCTTCAGGGTCTCTGATGAAACCTGGAATGACCCTATCTACAACGACAGCTGGATGTGGCATAAGGCTGGACACTTGGGACTGAGAGGATTGGTGAGATTGGGTGAGCCAATGCAGACCCTTTAAAGCAATAATGCGTGGCACCCATTCCATGGGTCCCAACTCTCCAGTTGGAAGGGAATATTACTACAGCTATAACATGTACGGGAAACCTAGAGAATGGACACACTGTGAACACGAAAGGTTTCTAAAACTCAATGAATAGTCCCTCTCCTGGGGCTCCGGTTTGACTTTCCAACTGCTTTACTATCAATCTCCCAACTTGGAGAGACAGCCCCTTTAACCTCCTGGTTCGCACAGGTTGCCAATTTTGCAGAGGATGAAAGGGAAGAGGGAGAACCTATGAGAGAGTAGCTGTGAGGCATTTGGACGGGCACATGTCACTCTAATTTCCCGGCAGGAAGAAGAATTAACCAAAGTCTCAGCCACCCGCCGGGAACCAGTATAGGTCCTGAACCAAAATTTTGGACTTGCGGTCAGCTCACAAAAAACGAGTTGAAAAATGGAGCTCAGGGGCACAGCAATTCACAAACTGGCAGAGTAATAAAGGACAACTATCGTCCAAAAATCTGTTGAGGGAAGGCAACGAGGCGGCCTTCAAAGCGAGGCAGAATATCAGGAAACAGATTTGAAAAGGTACATATGAATCGCCTGTAAAGCACAGGAAGAGGGGCACAACTTCGACAATGATGCACTTGGCCAAAAATGGTGTATGCCTTTTCTCCTGAATATATTCAGGGGAAAACGCAT
This sequence comes from Mesoplodon bidens, assembly GCF_964165515.1. Taxonomy (NCBI): domain Eukaryota; kingdom Metazoa; phylum Chordata; class Mammalia; order Artiodactyla; family Ziphiidae; genus Mesoplodon; species Mesoplodon bidens. The sequence goes on along the minus strand of NC_138176.1, from coordinate 123,905,396 downwards.
ACGCCCTTTTTGGCCAATCAAGCAAGCGTGCAATGCTAATCCACACTACAAAGAATTGTCACTTCCCACCGGTCAAAAGGGACATCTGAAAATCTGTAAAAACCAGAAAGGCAAGAGAGAGATGACAAGGACATGAAGCAATGTGATCCCAAGGGTCATGGAGGAATGTGATGACAAGCGCATGGAGCATTGTGATGAAAAGATTATGTAGCATTTTGCTGACAAAGGCATGGAGCATTGTGATGACAAGGTTCATGGAGAACTGTGATGACAAGCATCACGGAGCATTGTGATTACAGGGGTCATGGAGCATTGGGATGACAAGGGCATGGAGCATTTTGATGACAAGAGTCCCGGATCATTGTGTTGTGAGGGTTCATGGAGCATTGTGATGACAGTGGTCATGGAGCATTGTGATGACAGGGGTCATGGAGCATTGTGATGACAAGGTACTGGAGCATTGTGATGAGAAGACGATGGAGCCTTGTGATGACAAGTCTCATGGAGCATTCTGATGAAACGGGGCATGGAGCATTGAGATTACAGGGGTCTTGGAGCATTGTGATGACAAGGGCATGGAGCATTGGGATGAGAAGGCCATGGAGCGTTCTGATGACATGCATCATGGAGCTTTGTGATGACAAGGGCATGGAGCATTGTGATTACAGGGGCCTTGGAGCACTGTGAGGAAAAGGGAATGGAACATTGTGATGAAAAACGCATGGAGAGTTTTCATGACAGGGTTCAAGGAGCATACTGACGACAAGTGTCAGGGAGCATTGTGATGACAAGGGTATTGACCATTGTGATGACAAAGGTCATGGAGCATTGTGATGAGAAGACCATGGATAATTGTGATGACGAGCGTCATAGGTCGTTGTGATGATAAGTGTTATGGAATATTTTGATCACAAGGATTTGGAGCATTGTGATGACAGAGGTCATGGAGCATTTTGATTTCATTGTGATGACAAGAGCATGAAGCATTATGATGATGGGCATGGTGCATTGTGATGACACGGTTCATGGAGCATTGAGATGTAAAGGGGCATGGGGCATTGTGATTACAGGAGTCGTGGAGCATTGTGATGACAAGAGCATGGAGCATCGTGAATGAGAAGGCCATGGAGCATTGTGATGACATGCGTCATGGAGCTTTGTGATGACAAGGGCATGGAGCATTGTGATTACAGGGGTCTTGGAGCATTGTGATGACAAGGGTCATGGAGCCTTGTGATGACAAGGGTGTGGAACACTGTGATGGCAGGGGACATGGAGCATTGTTTTCACAGGGGTAATGGAGCATTGTGATGACAAGGGCATGGAGCATTGGTCTGAAATGTTTCATGGATTATGGTGATGAGAGGGGGCAAGGAGCATTGTGATGACAAGGGCACGGAACACTGTGATACATGGGTCATTGAGGATTGTAATGACAAGGGCATGGAGCATTGTGAGAAGAATGGCATCGAGCATTGTGATGAAAAGCATCATGGAGCCTGTGATGACAAGGACATGGAACAATGTGATGAGAGGGTTCATGGAGAATTGTGATGACAATGGCATGCAGCATTGTGATGCCAAGGGTCATGGAGCTTTGTGATGACAAAGGTCATGGAGCATTTTGATGAAAAGTGTCATGGAACATTTTGATGACAGGGGTTATGGAACATAGTGATGTCAGGGGTCATGGAACATTTTCATGACAGGGGTTATGGACCATTTTGATGACAGGGGAGTGGGTGTATTGTGATGACTAGTGAGGGAACATTTTGATATCTGTGATGAGAGAGCATTTTGATAAGAAGTGCATGGAGCATTGTGCTGACAAGGTTTATGGAGCATTGTGATGATAAGGTTTTGGAGCATTGCGATGACAAGCACATGGTGCATTGTGATGACATTGGTCATGGAGCACTGTGCTGACAAGCACATGGAGCATTGTGATGACAAGTGTCATGGAGCATTGAGTTGACAAAGGCACAGAGCATTGTGATGACAAGTGTCACGGAGCATTGTGTTGAAAAGTTCATAGAGCATTGTGGTGACAAAGTTCACAGAGCCTAGTGATGATGAGGGCATGGACCATTGTGGTGACACAGGTCATGAAGACTTGTGATGACTGGAGACATGGAGCATTGTGATGACAGGGGTCATGGAACATTGTTATGACGCGGTAATGGAGAATTGTGATGAGAAGGGCATGGAGCATTGTGATGACAAGGGCAAGGAACACGGTGATACATGTGTCATGGAGTATTGTAATGACAAGGGCATGGAGCATTGTGATGAGAAAGGCATGGAGCATTGTGATGACAAGCGTCATGGAGCTTTGTGATGACAAGGACATGGAACAATGTGATGAGTGGGTTCATGGAGCATTGTGATGACAATGGCATGGAGCATTGTGATGCAAATTGTCATGGAGCTTTGTGATGAAAAAGGTCATGGAGCATTTTGATGACAAGGGCGTGGTGCATTGTGATGAGAAGGGCAGGGAGCATTGTGATGACACAGTCATAGAGCAATTTGATGAAAAGGGTCATGGAATATTTTGATGACAGGGGTTATGGAACATTGTGATGTCAGGGGTCATGGAGCATTTTGATGAAAAGGGTCATGGAGCATTTTGATGACAGGGGTTATGGAACATTGTGATGTCAGGGGTCATCGAACATTGTGATGATAAGTTCTTGTAGCATTGCGATGACAGGAGTCATGGAACATTGTGATGACAGGGGTGAGGGAGTATTGTGATGAATAGTGATGTAACATTGTGATATCAGTGGTGAGAGAGCATTTTGATGAGAAGTGCATGGAGCATTGTGATGACAAGGTTTATGGAGCATTGTGATGACAAGATTGTGGAGCAGTGTGATGACAAGTGCATGGTGCATTGTGATGACAAGGGTCATGGAGCATTGTGCTGAGAAAGGCATAGAGCATTGTGATGACAAGGGTCAAAGAGCATTGTGAGGAAAAGTTCATGGAGCATTGTGGTTAAAAAGGTCCAGAGACTGTTGATGACGAGGGCATAGACCATTGTAATGACAAAGGTCATGAAGCATTGTGATGATTGGAGTCACGGAGCATTGTGATAACAAGGGCATGGAGCATTGTGATGACAAGGGCATGGAGCATTGGTCTAATAAGTTTCATGGATTATTGCGATGACAGTTGGAATGGAGCATTGTGATGACAAGGGCATGGAGCATTGTGAAGACCAGGTCATGCAGTATTGTGAAGACAGGTGTCAGGGAGCATTGTGATGACATATGTAATGGCCCATTGTGATGACAATGGCATGGAGCATTGTGATGCCAAGTTTTATGGAGGATTGTGATGACAAAGGTAATGGATCATTGTGATGACAAGGGCTTGGAGCATTGTGATGACAAGGGTCATGGAGCATTTTGATGACAAGGGCACGGAGCATTGTGATGACAACGGCCATTGAGAATTTTGATGAAAAGTTCGTGAAGCATTGTGATGACAAAGGCATGGAGCTTGCTATGACAGGGGTCATGGGGCATTGCGATGACAAGTGCATGGAGAATTGTGATGACAAGAGCATGTAACATTGTGATGAGAACTGTCATGGAGCATTGTGATGACAAGGACGTGGAGAATTGTGATGACAAAGGTCATGGAGCATTGTGATGACCAGGGCATGGAGCAGTGTGATGGCAAGACCGTGGAGCACTGTGATGAGAAGACCATGGATAATTGTGATGACGAGCATCATGAAGCACTGTAATGACAAGGGTCATGGAGCATTCTGATGACAAGCTTCTGGAGTATTGTGATGACAGGCATCATGGAGCGTTGTGATGAAAAGTGTTATGGAACATTGTGATCACAAGGGTTTGGAGCATTGTGATGACAGAGGTCATGGATCATTTTGATTTCAAGAAGAATGGAGCATTGTGATGACAAGGGCATGAAGCAATGTGATCCCAAGGTCCATGGAGGATTGTGATGACAATGGTAATGGAGTATTGTGATGACAAGCACATAGAATATTGTGATGACAAGTTCATGTAGCATTTTGCTGACACAGGCATGGAGCCTTGTGATGATAAGGGTCATGGAGCACTGTGATGACAAGCGTCACGGAGCACTGTGAATACAGGGGTCATGGAGCATGGGGATGACAGGGGCATGGATCATTGTGATGACAAGTGTCATGGAGCATTAGGCTGAAATTGTTTATGGAGCATTGTGATGACAAGAGTCCCGGATCATTGTCTTGTCAGGGGTCATGGAGCATTGTGATGACAGTGGTCATGGAGCATTGTGATGATATGGGTCATGAAGCATTGTGATGAGAAGGTCATGGAACATTGGGCTGAAAATGTTCATGGAGTATTGTGATGACAGGGGTCATGGAGCATTGTGATGACAAGGTCCTGGAGCATTGTGATGAGAAGACCATGGAGCCTTGTGATGACAAGTCTCATGGAGCATTCTGATGAAAAGGGGCATGGAGCATTGTGATGACAAGGCCAAGGAGCATTCTGATGACATGCATCATGGAACTGTGTGATGACAAGGGCATGGAGAATGGTGATTACAGGGGTCTTGGAGCATTCTGATGAAAATGGCATCGATCATTGTTATGAAAAAGGTATGGAGCCTTGTCATGACAGGGTGCAAGGAACATACTGACGACAAGTCTCAGGGAGCATTGTGATGACAAGTGTATTGACCATTGTGATGACAAAGGTCATGGAGCATTGTAATGAGAAGACCATGGATAATTGTGATGATGAGCGTCATGGGGTGTTGTGATGATAAGTGTTATGGAACATTGATATCACAACAGTTTGGAGCACTGTGATGACAGAGATCATGGAGCATTTTGCTTTCATTGTGATGACAATAGCCTGAAGCATTATGATAATGGGCATTGTGCATTTGGATGACAGGGTTCATGGAGCATTGAGATGTAAAGGGGCATGGAGCATTGTGATTACAGGGGTCTTGGAGCATTGTGATGACAAGGAAATGGAGCATTGTGATGAGAAGTCCATGGAACATTTTGATGACATGCGTCATGGAGCTTTGTGATGACAAGGGCATGGAGCATTGTGATTATAGGGGTCTTGGAGCATTGTGATGACAAGGGTCATGGAGCCTTGTGATGACAAGGCCGTGGAACATTGTGATGGCAGGGGTCATGGAGCATTGTTATGACACGGGTAATGGAGCATTGTGATGAGAAGAGCATGGAGCATTGGTCTGAAATGTTTCATGGATTATTGTGATGAGAGTGGGCATGGAGCATTGTGATGACAAGGGCACGGAACACTGTGATACATGGGTCATGGAGGATTGTAATGACAAGGACAGGGAGCATTGTGATCTGAATGGCATCGAGCATTGTGATGAAAATTGTCATGGAATTCTGTGATGACAAGGGCATGGAGCAATGTGATGAGAGGGTTCATGGAGCATTGTGATGACAATGACATGGAGCATTGTGATGCCCAGTGTCATGGATCTTTGTGGTGACAAAGGTCAGGGAGCATTTTGATGACAAGGGCGTGGTGCATTGTGATGAGAAGGGCAGGGAGCATTTTGATGACAGGATCATGCAGCAGTTTGATGAAAAGTGTAATGGAAAATATTGATGACAGGGATTATAGAACACTGTGATGTCAGGGGTCATGGAGCTTTGGGATGAAATGGGTCATGGAGCATTTTGATGACAGGGGTTATGGAACATTTTGATATCAGGGGTCATGGAACATTGTGATGATAAGGGGATGTAGCATTGTGATGACAGGTGTCATGGAACATTGTGATAAAAGGGGTGAGGGAGTATTCTGATGACTAGTGATGGAACATTGTGATATCTCTGGTGAGAGAGCATTTTGATGAGAAGTGCATGGAGCATTGTGATTACACGTTTTATGGAGCATTGCGATGACAAGGTTGTGGACCGTTGTGATGAAAAGCGCGTGGCACATTGTGATGACAAGGGTCAGGAAGCATTGTTCTGACAAAGGCATGGAGCATTGTGATGAAAAGGGTCACAGAGCATTGTGATGAAAAGTTCATGGAGCATTGTGGTTACAATGGTCACAGAGCCTTGTGATGACGCGGGCATGGACCATTGTGATGACAAACGTTATGAAGCATTGTGATGACTGGAGTCACTGAGCATTGTGATGACATGGGTCATGGAGCATTGTGATGACAGGGGTCATGGAGCATTGTGAAGACAAGGGCATGGGGCATTGTGATGACAGGGGCATTGAGCATTGGTCTTAAAATTTTCATAGATTATTGTGATGACAGTGGGCATGGTGCATTGTCATGACACGGACATGGAGCATTGTAATGAGAAGGTCATGGAGTATTGTGAAGACAGGTGTCAGGGAGCATTGTGATGACATATGTCATGGTCCATTGCGATGACAATGGCATGGAGCATTGTGATGCCAAATGTAATGGAGGATTGTGATGACAAATATAATGGAGCATTGTGATGACTAGGGCTTGGAGCATTATGATGACAAGGGACATTGAGCATTTTCATGACCAGCTCGTGAAGCATTTTGATGACAAGGTCCTGGAGCATTGTGATGAGAAAACCATGGAGCCTTGTGATGACACGTCTCATGGAGCATACTGAAGAAAAGGGGCATGGAGCATTGTGATTACACGGGTCTTGAAACATTGTGATGACAAGGGCATGGAGCATTGTGATGAGAAGGCCAAGGAGCATTCTGAGGACATGTGTCATTGAGCTTTGTGATGACAAGGGCATGGAGCATTGTGATTAAAGGGGTCTTGGAGCATTGTGATGAAAAGGGCATGGATCACTGTGATGAAAAATGCATGGAGCCTTGTCATGACAGGGTTCAAGGAGCATAGAGACAACAAGTGTCAGGGAGCATTTTGATGACAAGTGTATTGAGCATTGTGATGACAAAGGTCATGGAGCATTGTGATGAGAAGACCATGGATAATTGTGATGACGAGCGTCATGGGGCATTGTGATGACAAGTGTTATGGAATATTGTGATCACAAGGGTTTGGAGCATTGTTATGTCAGAGGTCATGGAGCATTTTGATTTCATTGTGATGACAATAGCATGAAGCATTATGATGATGGGCATGGTGCATTGTGATGACAGGGTTCATGGATCATTCAGATGAAAAGGGGCATGGAGCATTGTAATTACAGGGCTCTTGGAGCATTGTGATGAGAAGGGTCATGGAGCCTTGTGAGGACAAGGCCAAGGAACATCCTGATGGCAGGGGTCATGGAGCATTGTTATGACAGGGGTAATGGAGCATTGTGATGGCAAGGGTATGGAGCATTGTGATGCGAAGGCCATGGAACCTTCTGATGACATACATCATGGAGCTTTGTGATGACAAGGGCATGGAGCAATGTGATGAGAGCATGCATGGAGCATTGTGATGACAATGACATGGAGCATTGTGATCCCAAGGGTCATGGATCTTTGTAATGACAAACGTCATGGAGCATTTTGATGACAAGAGCGTTGTCCATTGTGATGAGAAATGCAGGGAGCATTGTGATGACAGGATCATGGAGCAATTTGATGATATGGCTCATGGAACATTTTGATAAGAGTGGTTATGGAACATTGGGATGTCAGGGGTCATGGAGCATTTTGATGAAAAGGGTCATGGAGCATTTAGATGACAGGGGCTATGGAACATTGTGATGTTAGTGGTCATTGAACATTGTGATGATAAGTGCATGTAGCATTGTGATGACAGGAGACATGGAACATTGTGATGACAGGGGTGAGGGAGTATTGTGATGAATAGTGATGTAACATTGTGATATCAGTGGTGAGAGAGCATTTTGATGAGAAGTGCATGGAGTTTTGTGAAGACAATGTTTATGGAGCATTGTGATGAAAAGATTGTGGAGCACTGTGATGACAAGCGCATGGTGCATTGTGATGACATGTGTCATGGAGCATTGTGCTGACAAGCGCATGGAGCATTGTGATGACAAGGGTCATGGAGCATTGTGCTGAGAAAGTCATAGAGCATTGTGATGACAAGGGTCAAAGAGCATTGTGAAGAAAAGTTCATGGAGCATTGTGGTTAAAAAGTCACAGAGACTGTTGATGACAAGGGCATGGACCATTGTGATGACAAAGGTCATGAAGCATTGTGATGACTGGACTCACGGAGCATTGTGATGACAGGGGTCATGGAGCATTGTGATAACAAGGGCATGGAGCATTGTGATGACAAGGGCAAGCAGCATTGATCTAATAAGTTTCATGGATTATTGCGATGACATTTGGAATGGTGCATTGTGATGACAAGGGCATGGAGCATTGTGATGAACAGGTCATGCAGTATTGTAAAGAGAGGTGTCACGGAGCATTGTGATGACATATGTCATGGCCCATTGTGATGACAATGGCATGGAGCATTGTGATGCCAAGTGTCATGGAGGATTCTGATGACAAAGGTAATGGAGCATTGTGATGACAATGGCTTGCAGCATTGTGATGACAAGGGTCAGGGAGCATTGTGCTGACAAGTGCATGGAGAATTGTGATGACAAGGGTCATGGAGCATTCTGATGACAAGCTTGTGGCGTATTTTGATGACAATGGCATGGAGCATTGTGATGAAAATGGCATGGGGCATTGTGATGAAAAAGGCATGGAGCCTTTTTGTGACAGCGTTCAAGGAGCATTCTGACGACAAGTGTCAGGGAGCATTGTGATGACAAGTGTATTGAGAATTGTGATGACAAAGGTCATGGAGCATTGTGATGAAAAGGGCATGGAGTATTGTGATGACAGGCATCATGGAGCGATGTGATGACAAGTGTTATGGAACATTGTGATCACAAGGGTTTGGAGCATTGTGATGACAGAGGTAATGGATCATTTTGATTTCAAGGAGCATGGAGCATTGTGATGATAAGGGCATGAAGCAACGTGATCCCAAGGTTCATGGAGGATTGTGATAACAATGGTAATGGAGTATTGTGATGACAAGTGCATAGAGCATTGTAATGACAAGATCATGTAGCATTTTGCTGATAAAGGCATGGAGCATTGTGATGACAGGTGTCATGGAGCACTGTGATGACAAGCGTCACAGAGCATTGTGAATACAGCAGTCATGGAGCATTGGGATGACAAGGGCATGGATCATTGTGATGACAAGGGTCATGGAGCACTGGGCTGAAAAAGTTCATGGAGTATTGTGATGACAGGAGTCAAGGAGCATTGTGATGTGAGAGGTCATGGAGCATTTTGATTTCATTGTGATGACAATAGCCTGAAGCATTATGATGATGGGCATGGTGCATTGTGATGACAGGCTCATGGAGCATTGAGATGAAAAAGGGCATGGATCATTGTGATTACAGGGGTCTTAGAGCATTGTGATGACAAGGGCATGGAGCATTGTGATGAGAAGGCCATGGAACATTCTGAGGACATGCGTCATAGAGCTTTGTGATGACAGGGGCATGTAGCATTGTGATTACAGGGGTCTTGGAGCATTGTGATGACAAGTGTCATGGAGCCTTGTGATGACAAGGCCGTGGAACACTGTGATGGCAGGGGTCATGGCGCATTGTTATGACAGGGGTAATGGAGCATTGTGATGAGAAGGGCATGGAGCATTGTAATTACAATATTTATGGAGCATTGCAATGACAAAGTTGTGGACCGTTGTGATGAAAATCGCGTGGCACCTTGTGATGACAAGGGTCATGGAGCATTTTTCTGACAAAGGTCACGGAGCATTGTGATGAAACGTTCATGGAGCATTGTGGTTACAAAGGGCACAGAGCCTTGTGATGACTCAGGCATGGACCAGTGTGATGACAAACCTTATGAAACATTGTGATGACAAGAGTCACGGAGCATTGTGATGACAGGGGTCATGGAGCATTGTGATGACAAGGGCATGGAGCATTGTGATGACAGGGGCATGGAGCATTGGTCTGACAAGTTTCATAGATCATTGTGATGACAGTGGACATGGTGCATTGTCATGACAACGGCATTGAGCATTGTGATGAGAAGGTCATGGAGTATTTTGAAGACAGGTGTCAGGGAGCATTGTGATGACATATGTCATGGTCCATTGCGATGACAATGGCATGGAGCATTGTGATGCCAAATGTAATGAAGGATTGTGATGACAAATATAATGGAGCATTGTGATGACTAGGGCTTGGAGCATTATGATGACAAGGGCCATTGAGAATTTTCATGACAAAGTCGTGAAGCATTGTGATGACAAGGTCCTGGAGCATTGTGATGAGAAAACCATGGAGCCTTGTGATGACAAGTCTCATGGAGCATACTGATGAAAAGGGGCATGGAGCATTGTGATTACAGGGGTCTTGGAACATTGTGATGACAAGGGCATGGAGCATTGTGATGAGAAGGCCAAGGAGCATTCTGATGACATGCGTCATTGAGCTTTGTGATGACAAGGGCATGGAGCATTGTGATTACAGGGGTCTTGGAGCATTGTGATGAAAAGGGCATGGATCACTGTGATGAAAAAGGCATGGAGCCTTGTCATGACAGGGTTCAAGGAGCATAGAGACAACAAGTGTCCGGGAGCATTTTGATGACAAGTGTATTGAGCATTGTGATGACAAAGGTCATGGAGCACTGTGATGAGAAGACCATGGATAATTGTGATGACGAGTGTCATGGGGCATTGTGATGACAAGTGTTATGGAATATTGTGATCACAAGGGTTTGCAGCATTGTTATGACAGAGGTCATGGAGCATTTTGATTTCATTGTGATGAAAATAGCATGAAGCATTATGATGATGGGCATGGTGCATTGTGATGACAGGGTTCATGGATCATTGAGATGAAAAGGGGCATGGAGCATTGTGATTACAGGGCTCTTGGAGCATTGTGATGAGAAGGGTCATGGAGCCTTGTGATGACAAGGCCATGGAACATCGTGATGGCAGGGGTCATGGAGCATTGTTATGACAGGGGTAATGGAGCATTGTGATGGCAAGGGCATGGAGCATTGTGATGAGAAGGCCATGGAGCATTCTGATGACATGCGTCATGGAGCTTTGTGATGACAAGGGCATGGAGCAATGTGATGAGAGCGTTCATGAGCATTGTGATGAGAATGACATGGAGCACTGTGATGCCAAGGGTCATGGATCTTTGTGATGACAAAGGTCATGGAGCATTTTGATGACAAGTGCGTTGTGCATTGTGATGAGAAGGGCAAGGAGCATTGTGATGACAGGGTAATGGAGCAATTTGATGAAAATGGCCATGGAACATTTTGATGACACGGGTTATGGAACATTGTGATGACAGGTGTCATGTAGCATTGTGATGATGGGGTCATGGATCATTGTGATGACAAGGGTCAAGGAGCATTCTGATGACAAGCTTCTGGAGTATTGTGATGACAATGGCATGGAGCACTGTGATGAAAAGCGCATGGAGACTTGTCATGACAGGGTTCAATGAGCATACTGACGACAAGTGTCAGGGAGCATTGTGATGACAAGTGTATTGAGAATTGTGATGACGAAGGTCATGCAGCATTGTGATGAGAAGTCCATGGACAATTGGATGACCAGCGTCATGGTGCGTTGTGATGACAAGTGTTATGTAACACTGTGATCACAAGGGTTTGGAGCATTGTGATGACAGAGGTCATGTAGCATTTTGCTGACAGAGGCATGGAGCACTGTGATGATAAGGGTCATGGAGCACTGTGATGACAAGCGTCACGGAGCATTGTGAATACAGGGGTCATGGAGCATTGGGATGACAAGGGCATGGATCATTGTGATGACAAGTGTCATGGAGCATTGGGCTGAAAATGTTCATGGAGCATTGTGATGACAAGGGAATGGAGCATTGTGATGACAAGACTCCCGGATCATTGTCTTGTCAGGGGTCATGGAGCGTTGGGATGACAGTGGTCATGGAGCATTATGATGATATGGGTCATGAAGCATTGTGCTGAGAAGTTCATGGAGCATTGGGCTGAAAATGTTCATGGAGTATTGTGATGACAGGGGTCATGAAACATTGTGATGACAAGGGAATGGAGCACTGTGATGACAAGGTCCTGGAGCATTGTGATGAGAAGACACTGGAGCCTTGTGATGACAAGTCTCATGGAGCATTCTGATGAAAAGGGGCATGGAGCACTGTGATTACAGGGGTCTTGGAGCATTGTGATGACAAGGGCATGGAGCATTGTGATGACAAGGCCAAGGAGCATTCTGATGACATGTGTCATGGAGCTTTGTGATGACAAGGGCATGGAGCATGGTGATTACAGTGGTCTTGTAGCATTGTGATGAAAATGGCATGGATCATTGTTATGAAAAAGGTATGGAGCCTTGTCATGACAGGGTTCAAGGAGCATACTGACGACAAGAGTCAGGGAGCACTGTGATGACAAGTGTATTGCGCATTGTGATGACAAAGGTCATGGAGCATTGTGATGAGAAGACCATGGATAATTGTGATGATGAGCGTCATGGGGTGTTGTGATGATAAGTGTTTTGGAACATTGTGATCACAAGGGTTTGGAGAATTGTGATGACAGAGATCATGGAGCATTTTGATTTCATTATGATGAAAATAGACTGAAGCATTACGATGATGGGCATGGTGTATTTGGATGACAGGGTTCATGGAGCATTGAGATGAAAAGGGGCATGGAGCATTGTGATTACAGGGGTCTTGGAGCATTGTGATGACAAGGACATGGAGCATTGTGATGAGAAGTGCATGGAACATTCTGATGACATGCGTCATGGAGCTTTGTGATGACAAGGGCATGGAGCATTGTGATTACAGGGGTCTTGGAGCATTGTGATGACAAGGGTCATGGAGCCTTGTGATGACAAGTCCGTGGAACATTGTCATGGCAGGGGTCATGGAGCATTCTTATGACACGGGTAATGGAGCATTGTGATGAGAAGGGCATGGAGCATTGGTCTGAAATGTTTCATGGATTACTGTGATGAGAGTGGGCATGGAGCATTGTGATGACAAGGGCATGAAACACTGTGATACATGGGTCATGGAGGATTGTAATGACAAGGGCATGGAGCATTGTGATGTGAAGGGCATCGAGCATTGTGATGACTAGCGTCATGGAGCTTTGTGATGACAAGGTTATGGAACAATGTGATGAAAGGGTTCATGGAGCATTGTGATGACAATGACATGGAGCATTGTGATGCAAAGGGTCATGGATTTTTGTGATGACAAAGGTCATAGAGCATTCTGATGACAAGTGCGTGGTGCATTGTGATGAGAAGGGCAGGGAGCACTGTGATGACAGCGTCATGGAGCAATTTGATGAAAAGGGTCATGGAACATTTTGATGACAGGGGTTATGGAATATTGTGATGTCAGGGGTCATGGAGCATTTTGATGAAAAGGGTCATGGAGCATTTTGATGACAGGGGTTATGGAACATTGTGATGTCAGGGGTCATCAAACATTGTGATGATAAGTGCATGTAGCATTGTGATGACAGGAGTCATGAAACATTGTGAGGACAGGGGGGAGGGAGTATTGTGGTGACTAGTGATGGAACATTGTGATATCTCTGGTGAGAGAGCATTTTGATGAGAAGTGCATGGAGCATTGTGATGACAAGGTTTATGGAGCATTGTGATGACAAGATTGTGGAGCACTGTGATGACAAGCGCATGGCGCATTGTGATGACATTTGTCTTGGAGCATTGTGCTGACAAGTGCATGGAGCATTGTGATGACAAGTGTCATGGAGCATTGTGCTGAGAAAGTCATAGAGCATTGTGATGACAAGGGTCAAAGAGCATTGTGAACAAAAGTTCATGGAGCATTGTGGTTAAAAAGGTCACAGAGACTGTTGATGACAAGGGCGTGGACCATTGTGATGACAAAGGTCATGAAGCATTGTGATGACTGGAGTCACAGAGCATTGTGATGACAGGGGTCATGGAGCATTGTGATAACAAGGGCATGGAGCATTGTGATGACAGGGGTCATGGAGCATTGGTCTAATAAGTTTCATGGATTATTGCGATGACAGTTGGAATGGCGCATTGTGATGACAAGGGCATGGAGCATTGTGATGCCAAGTGTCATGGAGGATTCTGATGACAAAGGTAATGGAGCATTGTGATGACAATGGCTTGGAGCATTGTGATGACAAGGGTCAGGGAGCATTGTGCTGACAAGTGCATGGAGAATTGTGATGACAAGGGTCATGGAGCATTCTGATGACAAGCTTGTGGCGTATTTTGATGACAATGGCATGGAGCATTGTGATGAAAATGGCATGGGGCATTGTGATGAAAAAGGCATGGAGCCTTTTTGTGACAGGGTTCAAGGAGCATTCTGACGACAAGTGTCAGGGAGCATTGCGATGACAAGTGTATTGAGAATTGTGATGACAAAGGTCATGGAGCATTGTGATGAAAAGGGCATGGAGTATTGTGATGACAGGCATCATGGAGCGTTGTGATGACAAGTGTTATGGAACATTGTGATCACAAGGGTTTGGAGGATTGTGATGACAGAGGTCATGGATCATTTTGATTTCAAGGAGCATGGAGCATTGTAATGACAAGGGCATGAAGCAATGTGATCCCAAGGTTCATGGAGGATTGTGATGACAATGGTAATGGAGTATTGTGATGACAAGCACGTAGAGCATTGTAATGACAAGGTCATGTAGCATTTTGGTGACAAAGACATGGAGCATTGTGATGACAGGTGTCATGGAGCACTGTGATGAGAAGCGTCACAGAGCACTGTGAATACAGGGGTCATGGAACATTGGGATGACAAGGGCATGGATCATTGTGATGACAAGGGTCATGGAGCATTGGGCTGAAAATGTGCATGGAGTACGGTGATGACGGGGGTCATGGAGCATTGTGATGACTAGGGAATGGAGCATTGTGATGACAAGAGTCCCGGATCATTGTGTTGTCAGGTGTTATGGAGTGTTGTGATGACAGTGTTCATGGAGCATTGTGATGATATTGGTCATGGAGCTTTGTGATGAGAAGGTCATGGAGCATTGGGCTGAAAATGTTCATGGAGTATTGTGATGACAGGGGTCATGGAGCATTGTGATGACAAGGGAATGGAGCATGGTGACGAAAAGGTCCTGGAGCATTGTGATGAGAAGACCATGGAGCCTTGTGATGACAAGTCTCATGGAGCATTCTGATGAAAAGGGGCATGGAGCATTGTGATTCCAGGGGTCTTGGAGCATTGTGATGACAAGGGCATGGAGCATTGTGATGAGAAGGCCATGGAACATTCTGATGACATGCGTCATGGAGCTTTGTGATGACAAGGGCATGGAGCATTGTGATTACAGGGGTCTTGGAGCATTGTGATGACAAGGGTCATGGAGCCTTGTGATGACAAGTCCGTGGAACATTGTGATGGCAGTGGTCATGGAGCATTCTTATGACAGGGGTAATGGAGCATTGTGATGAGAAGGGCATGGAGCATTGGTCTGAAATGTTTCATGGATTATTGTGATGAGAGTGGGCATGGAGCATTATGATGACAATGGCACGGAACACTGTGATACATGGGTCAAGGAGGATTGTAATGACAAGGGCAGGGAGCATTGTGATCTGAATGGCATCGAGCATTGTGATGAAAATTGTCATGGAATTTTGTGATGACAAGGGCAAGGAGCAATGTCATGAGAGGGTTCATGGAGCATTGTGATGACAATGACATGGAGCATTGTGATGCCAACTGTCATGGAGCTTTGTGTTGTCAAAGGTCATGGAGCATTTTGATGAAAAGGGCGTGGTGCATTGTGATGAGAAGGCCAGGGAGCATTTTGATGACAGGGTCAGGCAGCAATTTGATGAAAAGTGTAATGGAAAATTTTGATGACAGGGGTTATAGAACATTGTGATGTCAGGGGTCATGGAGCTTTGGGATGAAATGGGTCATGGAGCATTTTGATGACAGGGGTTATGGAACATTTTGATATCAGGGGTCATGGAACATTGTGATAATAAGGGGATGTAGCTCTGTGATGACAGGGATCATGGAACATTGTGATTACAGGGGTGAGGGAGTATTCTGATAACTAGTGATGGAACATTGTGATATCTCTGGTGAGAGAGCATTTTGAAGAGAAGTCCATGGAGCATTGTGATTACAAGTTTTATGGAGCATTGCGATGACAAGGTTGTGGACTGTTGTGATGAAAAGCGCGTGGCACATTGTGATGACAAGGGTCAGGAAGCATTGTTCTGACAAAGGCATGGAGCATTGTGATGAAAAGGGTCACGGAGCATTGTGATGAAAAGTTCATGGAGCATTGTGGTTACAAAGGTCACAGAGCCTTGTGATGACGCGAGCATGGAACATTGTGATGACAAACGTTATGAAGCACTGTGATGACTGGAGTCACGGAGCATTGTGATGACATGGGTCATGGAGCATTGTGATGACAAGGGCATGGAGCATTGTTATGAAAAAGGTATGGAGCCTTGTCATGACAGGGTTCAAAGAGCATACTGATGACAAGTGTCAGGGAGCATTGTGATGACAAGTGTATTGAGCATTCTGATGACAATGGTCATGGAGCATTGTGATGAGAAGACCATGGATAATTGTGATGACGAGCGTCATGGGGTGTTGTGATGATAAGTGTTATGGAACATTGTGATCACAAGGGTTTGGAGCATTGTGATGACAGAGGTCATGGATCATTTTGATTTCAAGGAGCATGGAGCATTGTGATGACAAGGGCATGAAGCAATGTGATCCCAAGGTTCATGGACGATTGTGATGACAATGGTAATGGAGTATTGTGATGAAAAGTGCATAGCGCATTGTAATGACAAGGTCATGTAGCATTTTGCTGACAAAGGCATGGAGCATTGTGATGACAGGTGTCATGGAGCACTGTAATGACAAGCGTCACAGAGCACTGTGAATACAGGGGTCATGGAGCATTGGGATGACAGGGGCATGGATCATTGTGATGACTAGGGTCATGGAGCATTGGGCTGAAAATGTGCATGGAGTATTGTGATGACATAGGTCATGGAGCATTGTGATGACAAGGGCATGGAGCATTGTGATGACAACGGCCAATGAGAATTTTGATGAAAAGTTCGTGAATCGTTGTGATGACAAAGGAATGGAGTTTGCTATGACAGGGGTCATGGGGCATTGCGATGACAAGTGCATGGAGAATTGTGATGACAAGAGCATATAACATTGTGATGAGAACTGTCATGGAGCATTGTGATGACAAGGACGTGGAGAATTGTGATGACAAGGGTCATGGAGCATTGTGATGACAGGGGTCATGGATCATTGTGATGACAAGGGTCATGGAGCATTCTGATGACAAGCTTCTGGAGTATTGTGATGACAGTGGCATGGAGCATTGTGATGAGAAGGCCAAGGAGCATTCTGATGACATGCGTCATTGAGCTTTGTGATGACAAGGGCATGGAGCATTGTGATTACAGGGGTCTTGGAGCATTGTGACGAAAAGGGCATGGATCATTGTGATGAAAAAGGCATGGAGCCTTCTAATGGCAGAGTTCAAGGAGCATAGTGACAACAAGTGTCAGGGAGCATTATGATGGCAAGTATATTGAGCATTGTGATGACAAAGGTCATGGAGCATTGTGATGAGAAGACCATGGATAAATGTGATGATGAGCGTCATGGGGCATTGTGATGACAAGTGTTATGGAATATTGTGATCACAAGGGTTTGGAGCATTGTTATGTCAGAAGTCATGGAGCATTTTGATTTCATTGTGATGACAATAGCATGAAGCATTATGATGATGGGCATGGTGCATTGTGATGACAGGGTTCATGGATCATTGAGATGAAAAGGGGCATGGAGCATTGTGATTACAGGGCTCTTGGAGCATTGTGATGAGAAGGGTCATGGAGCCTTGTGATGACAAGGCCTTGGAACATCGTGATGGCAGGGGTCATGGAGCATTGTTATGACAGGGGTAATGGAGCATTGTGATGGCAAGGGCATGGAGCATTGTGATGAGAAGGCCATGGAGCATTCTGATGACATGAGTCATGGAGCTTTGTGATGACAAGGTCATGGAGCAATGTGATGAGAGCGTTCATGGAGCATTTTGATGACAGTGACATGGAGCCTTGTGATGCCCAGGGTCATGGATATCTGTGATGACAAAGGTCATGGAACATTTTGATGACAAGAGCGTTGTGCATTGTGATGAGAAGGGCAGGGAGCATTTTGATGACAGGGTGATGGAGCAATTTGATGAAATGGGTCATAGAACATTTTGATAACAGTGGTTATGGAACATTGGGATGTCAGGGGTCATGGAGCATTTTGATGAAAAGGGTCATGGAGCATTATGATAACAGGGGTTATGGAACATTGTGATGTCAGTGGTCATTGAACATTGTGATGATAAGTGCATGTAGCATTGTGATGACAGGAGTCATGGAACATTGTGATGACAGGGGTGAGGGAGTATTGTGAGGAATAGTGATGTAACATTGTGATATCAGTGGTGAGAGAGCATTTTGATGAGAAGTGCATGGAGCTTTGTGAAGACAATGTTTATGGAGCATTGTGATGAAAAGATTGTGGAGCACTGTGATGACAAGCGCATGGTGCATTGTGATGACATGTGTCATGGAGCGTTGTGCTGACAAGCGCGTGGAGCATTGTTATGACATGTGTCATGGAGCGTTGTGCTGACAAGCGCGTGGAGCATTGTTATGACAAGGTTCATGGAGCATTGTGCTGAGAAAGTCATAGAGCATTGTGATGACAAGGGTCAGAGAGCATTGTGAGGAAAATTTCATGGAGCATTGTGATTAAAAAGGTCATAGAGACTGTTGATGACGAGGGCATGGACCATTGTGATGACAAAGGTCATGAAGCATTGTGATGACTGGAGTCACGGAGCATTGTGATGACAGAGGTCATGGAGCATTGTGATAACAAGGGCATGGAGCATTGTGATGACAAGGGCAAGGAGCATTGGTCTAATAAGTTTCATGGATTATTGCGATGACAGTTGGAATGGTGCATTGTGATGACAAGGACATGGAGCATTGTGATGACAAGGTCATGCAGTATTGTGAAGACAGGTGTCAGGGAGCATTGTGATGACATAAGTAATGGCCCATTGTGATGAAAATGGCATGGAGCATTTTGATGCCAAGTGTCATGGAGGATTCTGATGACAAAGGTAATGGAGCATTGTGATGATAATGGCTTGCAGCATTGTGATGACAAGGGTCAGGGAGCACTGTGCTGACAAGTGCATGGAGAATTGTGATGACAAGGGTCATGGAGCATTCCGATGACAAGCTTGTGGAGTATTTTGACGACAATGGCATGGAGCATTGTGATGAAAACGGCATGGGGCATTGTGATGAAAACGGCATGGAGCCTTTTTTGTGGCAGGGTTCAAGGAGCATTCTGACGACAAGTGTCAGGGAGCATTGTGATGACAAGTGTATTGAGAATTGTGATGACAAAGGTCATGGAGCATTGTGATGAAAAGGGCCTGGAGTATTGGGATGACAGGCATCATGGAGCGTTGTGATGACAAGTGTTATGGAACATTGTGATCACAAGGGTTTGGAGCATTGTGATGACAGAGGTCATGGATCATTTTGATTTCAAGGAGCATGGAGCATTGTGATGACAAGGGCGTGAAACAACGTGATCCCAAGGTTCATGGAGGATTCTGATAACAATGGTAATGGAGTATTTTGATGACAAGTGCATAGAGCATTGTAATGACAAAATCATGTAGCATTTTGCTGATAAAGGCATGGAGCATTGTGATGACAGGTGTCATGGAGCACTGTGATGACAAGCGTCACGGAGCATTGTGAATACAGCAGTCATGGAGCATTGGGATGACAAGGGCATGAATCATTGTGATGACAGAGGTCATGTAGCATTTTGCTGACACAGGCATGGAGCACTGTGATGATAAAGGTCATGGAGCACTGTGATGACAAGCGTCACAGAGCATTGTGAATAAAGGGGTCATGGAGCATTGGGATGACAAGGGCATGGAGCATTGTGATGACTAGGGTCATGGAGCATTGGGCTGAAAATGTGCATGGAGTATTGTGATGACATGGGTCATGGAGCATTGGGATGACAAGGGCATGGAGCATTGTGATGGCAAGACCGTGGAGCACTGTGATGAGAAGACCATGGATAATTGTGATGACGAGCATCATGGAGCACTGTAATGACAAGGGGCATGGAGCATTGTGATGACAGGTGTCATGGAGCTTTGTGATGACAGGGGTCATGGATCATTGTGATGACAATGGTCATGGAGCACTCTGATGACAAGCTTCTGGAGTATTGTGATGACAATGGCATGGAGCATTGTGATGAAAAGGGCATGGATCATTGTGATGAAAAAGGCATGGAGACTTGTCATGACAGGGTTCAATGAGCATACTGACAACAAGTGTCAGGGAGCATTGTGATGACAAGTGTATTGACAATTGTGATGACAAAGGTCATGCAGCATTGTGATGAGAAGTCCATGGACAATTGTGATGACCAGCGTCATGGGGCGTTGTGATGACAAGTGTTATGGAACATTGTGATCACAAGGGTTTGGAGCATTGTGATGACAGAGGTCATGTAGCATTTTGCTGACACAGGCATGGAGCACTGTGATGACAAGCGTCAAGGAGCATTGTGAATACAGGGGTCATGGATCATTGTGATGACAAGTGTCATGGAGCATTGGGCTGAAAATGTGCATGGAGTATTGTGATGACATAGGTCATGGAGCACTGTGATGACAAGGGCATGGAGCATTGTGATGACAAAGGCCAATGAGAATTTTGATGAAAAGTTCGTGAATCGTTGTGATGACAAAGCCATGGAGTTTGCTATGACAGGGGTCATGGGGCATTGCGATGACAAGTGCATGGAGAATTGTGATGACAAGAGCATATAACATTGTGATGAGAACTGTCATGGAGCACTGTGATGACAAGGATGTGGAGAATTGTGATGACAAGAGTCATGGAGCATTGTGATGACCAGGGCATGGAGCATTGTGATGGGAAGACCGTGGGGCACTGTGATGAGAAGACCATGGATAATTGTGATGATGAGCATCATGGAGCACTGTAATGACAAGGGGCATGGAACATTGTGATGACAGGTGTCATGGAGCTTTGTGATGACAGGGGTCATGGATCATTGTGATGACAAGGGTCATGGATCATTCTGATGACAAGCTTCTGGAGTATTGTGATGACAATGGCATGGAACATTGTGATGAAAAGGGCATGGATCATTGTTATGAAAAAGGTATGGAGCCTTGTCATGACAGGGTTCAAGGAGCATACTGATGACAAGTGTCAGGGAGCATTGTGATGACAAGTGTATTGAGCATTGTGATGACAAAGGTCATGGAACATTGTGATGAGAAGACCATGGATAATTGTGATGACGAGCGTCATGGGGTTTTGTGATGATAAGTGTTATGGAACATTGTGATCACAAGGGTTTGGAGCATTGTGATGACAGAGGTCATGGATCATTTTGATTTCAAGGAGCATGGAGCATTGTGATGACAAGGGCATGAAGCAATGTGATCCCAAGGTTCATGGAGGATTGTGATGACAATGGTAATGGAGTATTGTGATGACAAGTGCATAGAGCATTGTAATGACAAGGTCATGTAGCATTTTGCTGACAAAGGCATGGAGCATTGTGATGACAGGTGTCATGGAGCACTGTGAGGACAAGCGTCACAGAGCATTGTGAATAGAGGGGTCATGGAGCATTGGGATGACAAGGGCATGGATCATTGTGATGACTAGGGTCATGGAGCATTGGGCTGAAAATGTGCATGGAGTATTGTGATGACATAGGTCATGGAGCATTGTGATGACAAGGGCATGGAGCATTGTGATGACAACGGCCAATGAGAATTTTGATGAAAAGTTCGTGAATCGTTGTGATGACAAAGGCATGGAGTTTGCTATGACAGGGGTCATGGGGCATTGCGATGACAAGTGCATGGAGAATTGTGATGACAAGAGCATATAACATTGTAATGAGAACTGTCATGGAGCACTGTGATGACAAGGACGTGGAGAATTGTGATGACAAGGGTCATGGAGCATTGTGATGACCAGGGCATGGAGCATTGTGATGGCAAGACCGTGGAGCACTGTGATGAGAAGACCATGGATAATTGTGATGATGAGCATCATGGAGCACTGTAATGACAAGGGGCATGGAACATTGTGATGACAGGTGTCATGGAGCATTGGGATGACAGGGGTCATGGATCATTGTGATGACAAGGGTCATGGAGCATTCTGATGACAAGCTTCTGGAGTATTGTGATGACAATGGCATGGAGCATTGTGATGAAAAGGGCATGGATCATTGTGATGAAAAAGGCATGGAGACTTGTCATGACAGGGTTCAATGAGCATACTGACGACAAGTGTCAGGGAGCATTGTGATGACAAGTGTATTGAGAATTGTGATGACAAAGGTCATGCAGCATTGTGATGAGAAGTCCATGGACAACTGTGATGACCAGCGTCATGGGGCGTTGTGATGACAAGTGTTATGGAACATTGTGATCACAAGGGTTTGGAGCATTGTGATGACAGAGGTCATGTAGCATTTTGCTGACACAGGCATCGAGCACTGTGATGATAAGGGTCATGGAGCACTGTGATGACAAGCGTCACGGAGCATTGTGAATACAGGGGTCATGGATCATTGTGATGACAAGTGTCATGGAGCATTGGGCTGAAAATGTTCATGGAGCATTGTGATGACAAGGGAATGGAGCATTGGGATGACAAGAGTCCCGGATCATTGTCTTGTCAGGGGTCATGGAGCGTTGGGATGACAGTGGTCATGGAGCATTATGATGATATGGGTCATGAAGCGTTGTGATGAGAAGGTCATGGAGCATTGAGCTGAAAATGTTCATGGAGTATTGTGATGACAGGGGGCATGAAGCATTGTATGGACAAGGGAATGGAGCACTGTGATGACAAGGTCCTGGAGCATTGTGATGAGAAGACCATGGAGCCTTGTGATGAAAAGTCTCATGGAGCATTCTGATGAAAAGGGGCATGGATCACTGTGATTACAGGGGTCTTGGAGCATTGTGATGACAAGGGCATGGAGCATTGTGATGACAAGGCCAAGGAGCATTCTGATGACATGCATCATGGAGCTTTGTGATGACAAGGGCATGGAGCATGGTGATTACAGGGGTCTTGGAGCATTGTGATGAAAATGGCATGGATCATTGTTATGAAAAAGGTATGGAGCCTTGTCATGACAGGGTTCAAGGAGCATACTGACGACAAGTGTCAGGGAGCATTGTGATGACAAGTGTATTGAGCATTGTGATGACAAAGGTCATGGAGCATTGTGATGAGAAGACCATGGATAATTGTGATGACGAGCGTCATGGGGTTCTGTGATGATAAGTGTTATGGAACATTGTGATCACAAGGGTTTGGAGCATTGTGATGACAGAGGTCATGGATCATTTTGATTTCAAGGACCATGGAGCATTGTGATGACAAGGGCATGAAGCAATGTGATCCCAAGGTTCATGGACGATTGTGATGACAAGTGAATAGAGCATTGTAATGACAAGGTCATGTAGCATTTTGCTGACAAAGGCATGGAGCATTGTGATGACAGGTGTCATGGAGCACTGTGATGACAAGCGTCACAGAGCATTGTGAATAAAGGGGTCATGGACCATTCGGATGACAAGGGCATGGAGCATTGTGATGGCAAGACCGTGGAGCACTGTGATGAGAAGACCATGGATAATTGTGATGACGAGCATCATGGAGCACTGTAATGACAAGGGGCGTGGAGCATTGTGATGACAGGTGTCATGGAGCATTGTGATGACAGGTGTCATGGATCACTGTGATGACAAGGGTCATGGAGCACTCTGATGACAAGCTTCTAGAGTATTGTGTTGACAATGGCATGGAGCATTGTGATGAAAAGGGCATGGAGTATTGTGATGACAGGCATCATGGAGCGTTGTGATGACAAGTGTTATGGAACATTGTGATCACAAGGGTTTGGAGCATTGTGATGACAGAGGTCATGGATCATTTTGATTTCAAGGAGCATGGAGCATTGTGATGACAAGGGCATGAAGCAATGTGATCCCAAGGTTCATGGACGATTGTGATGACAATGGTAATGGAGTATTGTGATGACAAGTGCATAGAGCATTGTAATGACAAGGTCATGTAGCATTTTGCTGACAAAGGCATGGAGCATTGTGATGACAGGTGTCATGGAGCACTGTGATGATAAGCATCACAGAGCATTGTGAATAAAGGGGTCATGGAGCATTGGGATGACAAGGGCATGGAGCATTGTGATGACTAGGGTCATGGAGCATTGGGCTGAAAATGTGCATGGAGTATTGTGATGACATGGGTCATGGAGCATTGGGATGACAAGGGCATGGAGCATTGTGATGGCAAGACCGTGGAGCACTGTGATGAGAAGACCATGGATAATTGTGATGACTAGCATCATGGAGCACTGTAATGACAAGGGGCATGGAGCATTGTGATGACAGGTGTCATGGAGCATTGTGATGACAAGGGTCATGGAGCACTCTGATGACAAGCTTCTGGAGTATTGTGATGACAATGACATGGATCATTGTGATGAAAAAGGCATGGAGACTTGTCATGACAGGGTTCAATGAGCATACTGACGACAAGTGTCAGGGAGCATTGTGATGACAAGTGTATTGAGAATTGTGATGACAAAGGTCATGCAGCATTGTGATGAGAAGTCCATGGACAATTGTGATGACCAGCGTCATGGGGCGTTTTGATGACAAGTGTTATGGAACATTGTGATCACAAGGGTTTGGAGCATTGTGATGACAGAGGTCATGTAGCATTTTGCTGACACAGGCATGGAGCACTGTGATGATAAAGGTCATGGAGCACTGTGATGACAAGCGCCACGGAGCATTGTGAATACAGTGGTCATGGATCATTGTGATGACAAGTGTCATGGAGCATAGGGCTGAAAATGTGCATGGAGTATTGTGATGACATAGGTCATGGAGCATTGTGATGACAAGTGCATGGAGCATTGTGATGACAACGGCCAATGAGAATTTTGATGAAAAGTTCGTGAATCGTTGTGATGACAAAGGCATGGAGTTTGCTATGACAGCGGTCATGGGGCATTGCGATGACAAGTGCATGGAGAATTGTGATGACAAGAGCATATAACATTGTGATGAGAACTGTCATGGAGCATTGTGATGACAAGGACGTGGAGAATTGTGATGACAAGGGTCATGGAGCATTGTGATGACCAGGGCATGGAGCATTGTGATGGCAAGACCGTGGAGCACTGTGATGAGAAGACCATGGATAATTGTGATGATGAGCATCATGGAGCACTGTAATGACAAGGGGCATGGAACATTGTGATGACAGGTGTCATGGAGCATTGGGATGACAGGGGTCATGGATCATTGTGATGACAAGGGTCATGGAGCATTCTGATGACAAGCTTCTGGAGTATTGTGATGACAATGGCATGGAGCATTGTGATGAAAAAGGCATGGATCATTGTGATGAAAAAGGCATGGAGACTTGTCATGACAGGGTTCAATGAGCATACTGACGACAAGTGTCAGGGAGCATTGTGATGACAAGTGTATTGAGAATTGTGATGACAAAGGTCATGCAGCATTGTGATGAGAAGTCCATGGACAATTGTGATGACCAGCGTCATGGGGCGTTGTGATGACAAGTGTTATGGAACTTTGTGGTCACAAGGGTTTGGAGCATTGTGATGACAGAGGTCATGTAGCATTTTGCTGACACAGGCATCGAGCACTGTGATGATAAGGGTCATGGAGCACTGTGATGACAAGCGTCACGGAGCATTGTGAATACAGGGGTCATGGATCATTGTGATGACAAGTGTCATGGAGCATTGGGCTGAAAATATTCATGGAGCATTGTGATGACAAGGGAATGGAGCACTGTGATGACAAGAGTCCCGGATCATTGTCTTGTCAGGGGTCATGGAGCGTTGGGATGACAGTGGTCATGGAGCATTATGATGATATGGGTCATGAAGCGTTGTGATGAGAAGGTCATGGAGCATTGAGCTGAAAATGTTCATGGAGTATTGTGATGACAGGGGGCATGAAGCATTGTATGGACAAGGGAATGGAGCACTGTGATGACAAGGTCCTGGAGCATTGTGATGAGAAGACCATGGAGCCTTGTGATGAAAAGCCTCATGGAGCATTCTGATGAAAAGGGGCATGGAGCATTGTGTTTACAGGGGTCTTGGAGCATTGTGATGACAAGGGCATGGAGCATTGTGATGACAAGGCCAAGGAGCATTCTGATGACATGAATCATGGAGCTTTGTGATGACAAGGGCATGGAGCATTGTGATGGCAAGACCGTGGGGCACTGTGATGAGAAGACCATGGATAATTGTGATGATGAGCATCATGGAGCACTGTAATGACAAGCATTGTGATGAAAATGGCATGGATCATTGTTATGAAAAAGGTATGGAGCCTTGTCATGACAGGGTTCAAGGAGCATACTGACGACAAGTGTCAGGGAGCATTGTGATGACAAGTGTATTGAGCATTGTGATGACAAAGGTCATGGAGCATTGTGATGAGAAGACCATGGATAATTGTGATGACGAGCGTCATGGGGTGTTGTGATGATAAGTGTTATGGAACATTGTGATCACAAGTGTTTGGAGCATTGTGATGACAGACGTCATGGATCATTTTGATTTCAAGGAGCATGGAGCATTGTGATGTCAAGGGCATGAAGCAATGTGATCCCAACGTTCATGGACGATTGTGATGACAATGGTAATGGAGTATTGTGATGACAAGTGCATAGAGCATTGTAATGACAATGTCATGTAGCATTTTGCTGACAAAGGCATGGAGCATTGTGATGACAGGTGTCATGGAGCACTGTGATGACAAGCGTCACAGAGCATTGTGAATAAAGGGGTCATGGAGCATTGGGATGACAAGGGCATGGAGCATTGTGATGACTAGGGTCATGGAGCATTGGGCTGAAAATGTGCATGGAGTATTGTGATGACATGGGTCATGGAGCATTGGGATGACAAGGGCATGGAGCATTGTGATGGCAAGACCGTGGGGCACTGTGATGAGAAGACCATGGATAATTGTGATGACGAGCATCATGGAGCACTGTAATGACAAGGGGCATGGAGCATTGTGATGACAGGTGTCATGGAGCTTTGTGATGACAGGGGTCATGGATCATTGTGATGACAAGGGTCATGGAGCATTCAGATGACAAGCTTCTGGAGTATTGTGTTGACAATGGCATGGAGCATTGTGATGAAAAGGGCATGGATCATTGTGATGAAAAAGGCATGGAGACTTGTCATGACAGGTTTCAATGAGCATACTGACGACAAGTGTCAGGGAGCATTCTGATGACAAGTGTATTGAGAATTGTGATGACAAAGGTCATGCAGCATTGTGATGAGAAGTCCATGGACAATTGTGATGACCAGCGTCATGGGGCGTTGTGATGACAAGTGTTATGGAACATTGTGATCACAAGGGTATGGAGCATTGTGATGAGAAGGCCAAGGAGCATTCTGATGACATGCGTCATTGAGCTTTGTGATGACAAGGGCATGGAACATTGTGATTACAGGGGTCTTGGAGCATTGTGACGAAAAGGGCATGGATCATTGTGATGAAAAAGGCATGGAGCCTTCTAATGACAGAGTTCAAGGAGCATAGTGACAACAAGTGTCAGGGAGCATTATGATGGCAAGTATATTGAGCATTGTGATGACAAAGGTCATGGAGCATTGTGATGAGAAGACCATGGATAAATGTGATGATGAGCGTCATGGGGCATTGTGATGACAAGTGTTATGGAATATTGTGATCACAAGGGTTTGGAGCATTGTTATGTCAGAAGTCATGGAGCATTTTGATTTCATTGTGATGACAATAGCATGAAGCATTATGATGATGGGCATGGTGCATTGTGATGACAGGGTTCATGGATCATTGAGATGAAAAGGGGCATGGAGCATTGTGATTACAGGGCTCTTGGAGCATTGTGATGACAAGTGTCATGGAGCCTGTGATGACAAGGCCGTGGAACATCGTGATGGCAGGGGTCATGGAGCATTGTTATGACAGGGGTAATTGAGCATTGTGATGGCAAGGGCATGGAGCATTGTGATGAGAAGGCCATGGAGCATTCTGATGACATGAGTCATGGAGCTTTGTGATGACAAGGTCATGGAGCAATGTGATGAGAGCGTTCTTGGAGCATTTTGATGACAGTGACATGGAGCCTTGTGATGCCCAGGGTCATGGATATCTGTGATGACAAAGGTCATGGAACATTTTGATGACAAGAGCGTTGTGCATTGTGATGAGAAGGGCAGGGAGCATTTTGATGACAGGGTGATGGAGCAATTTGATGAAATGGGTCATAGAACATTTTGATAACAGTGGTTATGGAACATTGGGATGTCAGGGGTCATGGAGCATTTTGATGAAAAGGGTCATGGAGCATTATGATAACAGGGGTTATGGAACATTGTGATGTCAGTGGTCATTGAACATTGTGATGATAAGTGCATGTAGCATTGTGATGACAGGAGTCATGGAATATTGTGATGACAGGGGTGAGGGAGTATTGTGAGGAATAGTGATGTAACATTGTGATATCAGTGATGAGAGAGCATTTTGATGAGAAGTGCATGGAGCTTTGTGAAGACAATGTTTATGGAGCATTGTGATGAAAAGATTGTGGAGCACTGTGATGACAAGCGCATGGTGCATTGTGATGACATGTGTCATGGAGCGTTGTGCTGACAAGCGCGTGGAGCATTGTTATGACAAGGTTCATGGAGCATTGTGCTGAGAAAGTCATAGAGCATTGTGATGACAAGGGTCAAAGAGCATTGTGAGGAAAATTTCATGGAGCATTGTGATTAAAAAGGTCATAGAGACTGTTGATGACGAGGGCATGGACCATTGTGATGACAAAGGTCATGAAGCATTGTGATGACTGGAGTCACGGAGCATTGTGATGACAGAGGTCATGGAGCATTGTGATAACAAGGGCATGGAGCATTGTGATGACAAGGGCAAGGAGCATTGGTCTAATAAGTTTCATGGATTATTGCGATGACAGTTGGAATGGTGCATTGTGATGACAAGGACATGGAGCATTGTGATGACCAGGTCATGCAATATTGTGAAGACAGGAGTCAGGGAGCATTGTGATGACATAAGTAATGGCCCATTGTGATGACAATGGCATGGAGCATTGTGATGCCAAGTGTCATGGAGGATTCTGATGACAAAGGTAATGGAACATTGTGATGATAATGGCTTGCAGCATTGTGATGACAAGGGTCAGGGAGCACTGCGCTGACAAGTGCATGGAGAATTGTGATGACAAGGGTCATGGAGCATTCTGATGACAAGCTTGTGGAGTATTTTGACGACAATGGCATGGAGCATTGTGATGAAAACGGCATGGGGCATTGTGATGAAAACGGCATGGAGCCTTTTTTGTGGCAGTGTTCAAGGAGCATTCTGACGACAAGTGTCAGGGAGCATTGTGATGACAAGCGTATTGAGAATTGTGATGACAAAGGTCATGGAGCATTGTGATGAAAAGGGCATGGAGTATTGGGATGACAGGCATCATGGAGCGTTGTGATGACAAGTGTTATGGAACATTGTGATCACAAGGGTTTGGAGCATTGTGATGACAGAGGTCATGGATCATTTTGATTTCAAGGAGCATGGAGCATTGTGATGACAAGGGCATGAAGCAATGTGATCCCAAGGTTCATGGACGATTGTGATGACAATGGTAATGGAGTATTGTGATGACAAGTGCATAGAGCATTGTAATGACAAGGTCATGTAGCATTTTGCTGACAAAGGCATGGAGCATTGTGATGACAGGTGTCATGGAGCACTGTGATGATAAGCATCACAGAGCATTGTGAATAAAGGGGTCATGGAGCATTGGGATGACAAGGGCATGGAGCATTGTGATGACTAGGGTCATGGAGCATTGGGCTGAAAATGTGCATGGAGTATTGTGATGACATGGGTCATGGAGCATTGGGATGACAAGGGCATGGAGCATTGTGATGGCAAGACCGTGGAGCACTGTGATGAGAAGACCATGGATAATTGTGATGACTAGCATCATGGAGCACTGTAATGACAAGGGGCATGGAGCATTGTGATGACAGGTGTCATGGAGCATTGTGATGACAAGGGTCATGGAGCACTCTGATGACAAGCTTCTGGAGTATTGTGATGACAATGACATGGATCATTGTGATGAAAAAGGCATGGAGACTTGTCATGACAGGGTTCAATGAGCATACTGACGACAAGTGTCAGGGAGCATTGTGATGACAAGTGTATTGAGAATTGTGATGACAAAGGTCATGCAGCATTCTGATGAGAAGTCCATGGACAATTGTGATGACCAGCGTCATGGGGCGTTGTGATGACAAGTGTTATGGAACATTGTGATCACAAGGGTTTGGAGCATTGTGATGACAGAGGTCATGTAGCATTTTGCTGACACAGGCATGGAGCACTGTGATGATAAGGGTCATGGAGCACTGTGATGACAAGCGTCAAGGAGCATTGTGAATACAGGGGTCATGGATCATTGTGATGACAAGTGTCATGGAGCATTGGGCTGAAAATGTGCATGGAGTATTGTGATGACATAGGTCATGGAGCACTGTGATGACAAGGGCATGGAGCATTGTGATGACAAAGGCCAATGAGAATTTTGATGAAAAGTTCGTGAATCGTTGTGATGACAAAGGCATGGAGTTTGCTATGACAGGGGTCATGGGGCATTGCGATGACAAGTGCATGGAGAATTGTGATGACAAGAGCATATAACATTGTGATGAGAACTGTCATGGAGCACTGTGATGACAAGGATGTGGAGAATTGTGATGACAAGGGTCATGGAGCATTGTGATGACCAGGGCATGGAGCACTGTGATGGCAAGACCGTGGGGCACTGTGATGAGAAGACCATGGATAATTGTGATGACGAGCATCATGGAGCACTGTAATGACAAGGGGCATGGAACATTGTGATGACAGGTGTCATGGAGCATTGTGATGACAGGGGTCATGGATCATTGTGATGACAAGGGTCATGGAGCATTCTGATGACAAGCTTCTGGAGTATTGTGATGACAATGGCATGGAGCATTGTGATGAAAAGGGCATGGATCATTGTGATGAAAAAGCCATGGAGACTTGTCATGACAGGGTTCAATGAGCATACTGACGACAAGTGTCAGGGAGCATTGTGATGACAAGTGTATTGAGAATTGTGATGACAAAGGTCATGCAGCATTGTGATGAGAAGTCCATGGACAATTGTGATGACCAGCGTCATGGGGCGTTGTGATGACAAGTGTTATGGAACATTGTGATCACAAGGGTTTGGAGCATTGTGATGACAGAGGTCATGGATCATTTTGATTTCAAGGAGCATGGAGCATTGTGATGACGAGGGCATGAAGCAATGTGATCCCAAGGTTCATGGAGGATTGTGATGACAATGGTAATGGAGTATTGTGATGACAAGTGCATAGAGCATTATAATGACAAGGTCATGTAGCATTTTGCTGACACAGGCATCGAGCACTGTGATGATAAGGGTCATGGAGCACTGTGATGACAAGCGTCACGGAGCATTGTGAATACAGGGGTCATGGATCATTGTGATGACAAGTGTCATGGAGCATTGGGCTGAGAATGTTCATGGAGCATTGTGATGACAAGGGAATGGAGCATTGTGATGACAAGAGTCCCGGATCATTGTCTTGTCAGGGGTCATGGAGCGTTGGGATGACAGTGGTCATGGAGCATTATGATGATATGGGTCATGAAGCATTGTGATGAGAAGGTCAGGGAGCATTGAGCTGAAAATGTTCATGGAGTATTGTGATGACAGGGGGCATGAAGCATTGTAATGACAAGGGAATGGAGCACTGTGATGACAAGGTCCTGGAGCATTGTGATGAGAAGACCATGGCGCCTTGTGATGACAAGTCTCATGGAGCATTCTGATGAAAAGGGGCATGGAGCATTGTGATTACAGGGGTCTTGGAGCATTGTGATGACAAGGGCATGGAGCATTGTGATGACAAGGCCAAGGAGCATTCTGATGACATGCATCATGGAGCTTTGTGATGACAAGGGCATGGAGCATGGTGATTACAGGGGTCTTGGAGCATTGTGATGAAAATGGCATGGATCATTGTTATGAAAAAGGTATGGAGCCTTGTCATGACAGGGTTCAAGGAGCATACTGACGACAAGTGTCAGGGAGCATTGTGATGACAAGTGTATTGAGCATTGTGATGACAAAGGTCATGGAGCATTGTGATGAGAAGACCATGGATAATTGTGATGACGAGCGTCATGGGGTGCTGTGATGATAAGTGTTATGGAACATTGTGATCACAAGGGTTTGGAGCATTGTGATGACAGAGGTCATGGATCATTTTGATTTCAAGGAGCATGGAGCATTGTGATGACAAGGGCATGAAGCAATGTGATCCCAAGGTTCATGGAGGATTGTGATGACAATGGTAATGGAGTATTGTGATGACAAGTGCATAGAGCATTATAATGACAAGGTCATGTAGCATTTTGCTGACAAAGGCATGGAGCATTGTGATGACAAGTGTCATTGAGCACTGTGATGACAAGCATCACAGAGCATTGTGAATAAAGGGGTCATGGAGCATTGGGATGACAAGGGCATGGAGCATTGTGATGACTAGGGTCATGGAGCATTGGGCTGAAAATGTGCATGGAGTATTGTGATGACATGGGTCATGGATATTTGGGATGACAAGGGCATGGAGCATTGTGATGGCAAGACCGTGGGGCACTGTGATGAGAAGACCATGGATAATTGTGATGACTAGCATCATGGAGCACTGTAATGACAAGGGGCATGGAGCATTGTGATGACATGTGTCATGGAGCATTGTGATGACAGGTGTCATGGAGCATTGTGATGACAAGGGTCATGGAGCACTCTGATGACAAGCTTCTGGAGTATTGTGATGACAATGGCATGGAGCATTGTGATGAAAACGGCATGAATCATTGTGATGGAAAAGGCATGGAGACTTGTCATAACAGGGTTCAATGAGCATACTGACGACAAGTGTCAGGGAGCATTGTGATGAAAAGTGTATTGAGAATTGTGATGACAAAGGTCATGCAGCTTTGTGATGAGAAGTCCATGGACAATTGTGATGACCAGCGTCATGGGGCGTTGTGATGACAAGTGTTATGGAACATTGTGATCACAAGGGTTTGGAGCATTGTGATGACAGAGGTCATGTAGCATTTTGCTGACACAGGCATGGAGCACTGTGATGATAAGGGTCATGGAGCACTGTGATGACAAGCCTCAAGGAGCATTGTGAATACAGGGGTCATGGATCATTGTGATGACAAGTGTCATGGAGCATTGGGCTGAAAATGTGCATGGAGTATTGTGATGACATAGGTCATGGAGCACTGTGATGACAAGGGCATGGAACATTGTGATGACAACGGCCAATGAGAATTTTGATGAAAAGTTCGTGAATCGTTGTGATGACAAAGGCATGGAGTTTGCTATGACAGGGGTCATGGGGCATTGCGATGACAAGTGCATGGAGAATTGTGATGACAAGAGCATATAACATTGTGATGAGAACTGTCATGGAGCACTGTGATGACAAGGACGTGGAGAATTGTGATGACAAGGGTCATGGAGCATTGTGATGACCAGGGCATGGAGCATTGTGATGGCAAGACCGTGGGGCACTGTGATGAGAAGACCATGGATAATTGTGATGATGAGCATCATGGAGCACTGTAATGACAAGGGGCATGGAACATTGTGATGACAGGTGTCATGGAGCATTGTGATGACAGGGGTCATGGATCATTGTGATGACAAGGGTCATGGAGCATTCTGATGACAAGCTTCTGGAGTATTGTGATGACAATGGCATGGAGCATTGTGATGAAAAGGGCATGGATCATTGTGATGAAAACGGCATGGAGACTTGTCATGACAGGGTTCAATGAGCATACTGACGACAAGTGTCAGGGAGCATTGTGATGACAAGTGTATTGAGAATTGTGATGACAAATGTCATGCAGCATTGTGATGAGAAGTCCATGGACAATTGTGATGACCAGCGTCATGGGGCGTTGTGATGACAAGTGTTATGGAACATTGTGATCACAAGGGTTTGGAGCATTGTGATGACAGAGGTCATGTAGCATTTTGCTGACACAGGCATGGAGCACTGTGATGATAAGGGTCATGGAGCACTGTGATGACAAGCGTCACGGAGCATTGTGAATACAGGGGTCATGGATCATTGTGATGACAAGTGTCATGGAGCATTGGGCTGAGAATGTTCATGGAGCATTGTGATGACAAGGGAATGGAGCATTGTGATGACAAGAGTCCCGGATCATTGTCTTGTCAGGGGTCATGGAGCGTTGGGATGACAGTGGTCATGGAGCATTATGATGATATGGGTCATGAAGCGTTGTGATGAGAAGGTCATGGAGCATTGAGCTGAAAATGTTCATGGAGTATTGTGATGACAGGGGGCATGAAGCATTGTAATGACAAGGGAATGGAGCACTGTGATGACAAGGTCCTGGAGCATTGTGATGAGAAGACCATGGAGCCTTGTGATGAAAAGTCTCATGGAGCATTCTGATGAAAAGGGGCATGGAGCATTGTGATTACAGGGGTCTTGGAGCATTGTGATGACAAGGGCATGGAGCATTGTGATGACAAGGTCAGGGAACATTCTGATGACATGCATCATGGAGCTTTGTGATGACAAGGGCATGGAGCCTGGTGATTACAGGGGTCTTGGAGCATTGTGATGAAAATGGCATGGATCATTGTTATGAAAAAGGTATGGAGCCTTGTCATGACAGGGTTCAAGGAGCATACTGACGACAAGTGTCAGGGAGCATTGTGATGACAAGTGTATTGAGCATTGTGATGACAAAGGTCATTGAGCATTGTGATGAGAAGACCATGGATAATTGTGATGACGAGCGTCATGGGGTATTGTGAAGATAAGTGTTATGGAACATTGTGATCACAAGGGTTTGGAGCATTGTGATGACAGAGGTCATGGATCATTTTGATTTCAAAGAACATGGAGCATTGTGATGACAAGGGCATGAATCAATGTGATCCCAAGGTTCATGGAGGATTGTGATGACAATGGTAATGGAGTATTGTGATGACAAGTGCATAGAGCATTGTAATGACAAGGTCATGTAGCATTTTGCTGACAAAGGCATGGAGCATTGTGATGACAGGTGTCGTGGAGCACTGTGAGGACAAGCGTCACAGAGCATTGTGAATACAGGGGTCATGGAGCATTGGGATGACAAGGGCATGGATCATTGTGATGACTAGGGTCATGGAGCATTGGGCTGAAAATGTGCATGGAGTATTGTGATGACATAGGTCATGGAGCATTGTGATGACAACGGCCAATGAGAATTTTGATGAAAAGTTCGTGAATCGTTGTGATGACAAAGGCATGGAGTTTGCTATGACAGGGGTCATGGGGCATTGCGATGACAAGTCCATGGAGAATTGTGATGACAAGAGCATATAACATTGTAATGAGAACTGTCATGGAGCATTGTGATGACAAGGACGTGGAGAATTGTGATGACAAGGGTCATGGAGCATTGTGATGACCAGGGCATGGAGCATTGTGATGGCAAGACCGTGGAGCACTGTGATGAGAAGACCATGGATAATTGTGATGATGAGCATCATGGAGCACTGTAATGACAAGGGGCATGGAACATTGTGATGACAGGTGTCATGGAGCATTGGGATGACAGGGGTCATGGATCATTGTGATGACAAGGGTCATGGAGCATTCTGATGACAAGCTTCTGGAGTATTGTGATGACAATGGCATGGAGCATTGTGATGAAAAGGGCATGGATCATTGTGATGAAAACGGCATGGAGACTTGTCATGACAGGGTTCAATGAGCATACTGACGACAAGTGTCAGGGAGCATTGTGATGACAAGTGTATTGAGAATTGTGATGACAAAGGTCATGGAGCATTGTGATGAGAAGACCATAGATAATTGTGATGATGAGCGTCATGGGGTGCTGTGATGATAAGTGTTATGGAACATTGTGATCACAAGGGTTTGGAGCATTGTGATGACAGAGGTCATGGATCATTTTGATTTCAAGGAGCATGGAGCATTGTGATGACAAGGGCATGAAGCAATGTGATCCCAAGGTTCATGGACGATTGTGATGACAATGGTAATGGAGTATTGTGATGACAAGTGCATAGAGCATTATAATGACAAGGTCATGTAGCATTTTGCAGACAAAGGCATGGAGCATTGTGATGACAGGTGTCATGGAGCACTGTGATGACAAGCGTCACAGAGCATTGTGAATAAAGGGGTCATGGAGCATTGGGATGACAAGGGATGGATCATTGTGATGACTGGGGTAATGGAGCATTGTGCTGAAAATGTGCATGGAGTATTGTGATGACATGGGTCATGGAGCATTGGGATGACAAGGGCATGGAGCATTGTGATGGCAAGACCGTGGAGCACTGTGATGAGAAGACCATGGATAATTGTGATGACGAGCATCATGGAGCACTGTAATGACAAGGGGCATGGAGCATTGTGATGACAGGTGTCATGGAGCATTGTGATGACAGGTGTCATGGAGCATTGTGATGACAGGTGTCATGGATCATTGTGATGACAAGGGTCATGGAACATTCTGATGCCAAGCTTCTGGAGTATTGTGATGACAATGGCATGGAGTATTGTGATGAAAAGGGCATCGATCATTGTGATGAAAAAGGCATGGAGACTTGTCATGACAGGGTTCAATGAGCATACTGACGACAAGTGTCAGGGAGCATTGTGATGACAAGTGTATTGAGAATTGTGATGACAAAGGTCATGCAGCATTGTGATGAGAAGTCCATGGACAATTGTGATGACCAGCGTCATGGGGCGTTGTGATGACAAGTATTATGGAACATTGTGATCACAAGGGTCTGGAGCATTGTGATGACAGGTCATGTAGCATTTTGCTGACACAGGCATGGAGCATTGTGGTGATAAGGGTCATGGAGCCCTGTGATGACAAGCGTAACGGAGCATTGTGAATACAGGAATCATTGAGCATTGGGATGACAAGGGCATGGATCATTGTGATGACTAGGGTCATGGAGCATTGGGCTGAAAATGTTCATGGAGCACTGTGATGACAAGGTCCTGGAGCATTGTGATGAGAAGACCATGGAGCCTTGTGATGACAAGTCTCATGGAGCATTCTGATGAAAAGGGGCATGGAGCATTGTGATTACAGGGGTCTTGGAGCATTGTGATGACAAGGGCATGGAGCATTGTGATGACAAGGCCAAGGAGCATTCTGATGACATGCATCATGGAGCTTTGTGATGACAAGGGCATGGAGCATGGTGATTACAGGGGTCTTGGAGCATTGTGATGAAAATGGCATGGATCATTGTTATGAAAAAGGTATGGAGCCTTGTCATGACAGGGTTCAAGGAGCATACTGACGACAAGTGTCAGGGAGCATTGTGATGACAAGTGTATTGAGCATTGTGATGACAAAGGTCATGGAGCATTGTGATGAGAAGACCATGGATAATTGTGATGACGAGCGTCATGGGGTGCTGTGATGATAAGTGTTATGGAACATTGTGATCACAAGGGTTTGGAGCATTGTGATGACAGAGGTCATGGATCATTTTGATTTCAAGGAGCATGGCGCATTGTGATGACAAGGGCATGAAGCAATGTGATCCCAAGGTTCATGGACGATTGTGATGACAATGGTAATGGAGTATTGTGATGACAAGTGCATAGAGCATTATAATGACAAGGTCATGTAGCATTTTGCAGACAAAGGCATGGAGCATTGTGATGACAGGTGTCATGGAGCACTGTGATGACAAGCGTCACAGAGCATTGTGAATAAAGGGGTCATGGAGCATTGGGTTGACAAGGGATGGATCATTGTGATGACTGGGGTAATGGAGCATTGTGCTGAAAATGTGCATGGAGTATTGTGATGACATGGGTCATGGAGCATTGGGATGACAAGGGCATGGCGCATTGTGATGGCAAGACCGTGGAGCACTGTGATGAGAAGACCATGGATAATTGTGATGACGAGCATCATGGAGCACTGTAATGACAAGGGGCATGGAGCATTGTGATGACAGGTGTCATGGAGCATTGTGATGACAGGTGTCATGGAGCATTGTGATGACAGGTGTCATGGATCATTGTGATGACAAGGGTCATGGAACATTCTGATGCCAAGCTTCTGGAGTATTGTGATGACAATGGCATGGAGTATTGTGATGAAAAGGGCATCGATCATTGTGATGAAAAAGGCATGGAGACTTGTCATGACAGGGTTCAATGAGCATACTGACGACAAGTGTCAGGGAGCATTGTGATGACAAGTGTATTGAGAATTGTGATGACAAAGGTCATGCAGCATTGTGATGAGAAGTCCATGGACAATTGTGATGACCAGCGTCATGGGGCGTTGTGATGACAAGTGTTATGGAACATTGTGATCACAAGGGTTTGGAGCATTGTGATGACAGAGGTCATGTAGCATTTTGCTGACACAGGCATCTAGCCCTGTGATGATAAGGGTCATGGAGCACTGTGATGACAAGCGTCACGGAGCATTGTGAATACAGGGGTCATTGAGCATTGGGATGACAAGGGCATGGATCATTGTGATGACTAGGGTCATGGAGCATTGGGCTGAAAATGTTCATGGAGCATTGTGATGACAAGGGAATGGAGCACTGTGATGACAAGAGTCCCGGATCATTGTCTTGTCAGGGGTCATGGAGCGCTGGGATGACAGTGGTCATGGATCATTATGATGATATGGGTCATGAAGCGTTGTGATGAGAAGGTCATGGATCATTGGGC
Source organism: Mesoplodon bidens (assembly GCF_964165515.1). Classification (NCBI taxonomy): domain Eukaryota; kingdom Metazoa; phylum Chordata; class Mammalia; order Artiodactyla; family Ziphiidae; genus Mesoplodon; species Mesoplodon bidens. Next base: position 123,866,206 of record NC_138176.1, on the reverse strand, counting down.
TGAAAATGTTCATGGAGTATTGTGATGACAGGGGTCATGAAGAATTGTGATTACAAGGGAATGGAGCACTGTGATGACAAGGTCCTGGAGCATTGATGTGAGAAGACCATGGAGCCTTGTGATGACAAGTCTCATGGAGCATTCTGATGAAAAGGGGCATGGATCATTGTGATTACAGGGGTCTTGGAGCACTGTGATGACAAGGGCATGGAGCATTGTGATGAAAAGGCCAAGGAGCATTCTGATGACATGCATCATGGAGCTTTGTGATGACAAGGGCATGGACCATGTTGATTAGTGGGGTCTTGGAGCACTGTGATGAAAATGGCATGGATCATTGTTATGAAAAAGGTATGGAGCCTTGTCATGACAGGGTTCAAGGAGCATACTGACGACAAGTGTCAGGGAGCATTGTGATGACAAGTGTATTGAGCATTGTGATGACAAAGGTCATGAAACATTGTGATGAGAAGACCATGGATAATTTTGATGATGAGCGTCATGGGGTGTTGTGATGATAAGTGTTATGGAACATTGTGATCACAAGGGTTTGGAGCATTGTGATGACAGAGATCATGGAGCATTTGGATTTCTTTGTGATGACAATAGACTGAAGCATTACGATGATGGGCATGGTGCATTTGGATGACAGGGTTCATGGAGCATTGAGATGAAAGGGGCATGGAGCATTGTGATTACAGTGGTCTTAGAGCATTGTGATGACAAGGACATGGAGCATTGTGATGTGAATGGCATAGAGCATTATGATGACAAGTGTCATGGAACTTTGTGATGTCAAGGGCATGGAACAATGTGATGAGAGGGTTCATGGAGCATTGTGATGACAATGACATGGAGCATTGTGATGCCAGGTGTCATGGAGCTTTGTGAAGACAAAGTCATGGAGCATTTTGATGACAAGGGTGTGGTGCATTGTGATGAGAAGGGCAGGGAGCATTTTGATGACAGGGTCATGCAGCAATTTGATGAAAAGTGTAATGGAACATTTTGCTAACAGGGGTTATAGAACATTGTGATGTCAGGTGTCATGGAGCTTTGGGATGAAATGCGTCATGGAGCATTTTCATGACAGGGGTTATGGAATATTGTGATATCACGGGTCATGGAACATTGTGATGATAAGGAGATGTAACATTGTGATGACAGGGGTCATGGAACATTGTGATTACAGGGGTGAGGGAGAATTCTGATGACTAGTGATGGAACATTTTGATATCTCTGGTGAGAGAGCATTTTGAAGAGAAGTCCATGGAGCATTGTGATTACAAGTTTTATGGAGCATTGCGATGACAAGGTTGTGGACTGTTGTGATGAAATGCGTGTGGCACATTGTGATGACAAGGGTCAGGAAGCATTGTTCTGACAAAGGCATGGAGCATTGTGATGACAAGGGTCACGGAGCATTGTGATGAAAAGTTCATGGAGTATTGTGGTTACAAAGGTCACAGAGCCTTGTGATGACGCAGGCATGGACCATTGTGATGACAAACGTTATGAAGCATTGTGATGACTGGAGTCACGGAGCATTGTGATGACATGGGTCATGGAGCATTGTGATGAGAGGTGTCATGGAGCATTGTGATGACAAGGGCATGGAGCATTGTGATGACAGGGGCATGGAGCATTGGTCTGACAAGTTTCATAGATTATTGTGATGACAGTCGGCATGGTGCATTGTGATGAAAAGGACATGGAGCATTGTGATGAGAAGGTCATGGAGTATTGTGAAGACACGTGTCAGGGAGCATTGTGATGACATACGTCATGGTCCATTGCGATGACAATGGCATGGAGCATTGTGATGCCAAATGTAATGGAGGATTGTGATGACAAATATAATGGAGCATTGTGATGACTAGGGCTTGGAGCATTATGATGACAAGGGCCATTGAGAATTTTCATGACCAGCTCGTGAAGCATTTTGATGACAAATTCCTGGAGCATTGTGATGAGAAAACCATGGAGCCTTGTGATGACAAGTCTCATGGAGCATACTGAAGAAAACGGGCATGGAGCACTGTGATTACAGGGTTCTTGGAACATTGTGATGACAAGGGCATGGAGCATTGTGATGAGAAGGCCAAGGAGCATTCTGATGACATGCGTCATTGAGCTTTGTGATGACAAGGGCATGGAGCATTGTGATTACAGGGGTCTTGGAGCATTGTGACGAAAAGGGCATGGATCACTGTGATGAAAAAGGCATGGAGCCTTCTAATGACAGAGTTCAAGGAGCATAGTGACAACAAGTGTCAGGGAGCATTATGATGGCAAGTATATTGAGCATTGTGATGACAAAGGTCATGGAGCATTGTGATGAGAAGACCATGGATAAATGTGATGATGAGCGTCATGGGGCATTGTGATGACAAGTGTTATGGAATATTGTGATCACAAGGGTTTGGAGCATTGTTATGTCAGAAGTCATGGAGCATTTTGATTTCATTGTGATGACAATAGCATGAAGCATTATGATGATGGGCATGGTGCATTGTGATGACAGGGTTCATGGATCATTGAGATGAAAAGGGGCATGGAGCATTGTGATTACAGGGCTCTTGGAGCATTGTGATGAGAAGGGTCATGGAGCCTTGTGATGACAAGGCCTTGGAACATCGTGATGGCAGGGGTCATGGAGCACTGTTATGACAGGGGTAATGGAGCATTGTGATGGCAAGGGCATGGAGCATTGTGATGAGAAGGCCATGGAGCATTCTGATGACATGAGTCATGGAGCTTTGTGATGACAAGGTCATGGAGCAATGTGATGAGAGCGTTCATGGAGCATTTTGATGACAGTGACATGGAGCCTTGTGATGCCCAGGGTCATGGATATCTGTGATGACAAAGGTCATGGAACATTTTGATGACAAGAGCGTTGTGCATTGTGATGAGAAGGGCAGGGAGCATTTTGATGACAGGGTGATGGAGCAATTTGATGAAATGGGTCATAGAACATTTTGATAACAGTGGTTATGGAACATTGGGATGTCAGGGGTCATGGAGCATTTTGATGAAAAGGGTCATGGAGCATTATGATAACAGGGGTTATGGAACATTGTGATGTCAGTGGTCATTGAACATTGTGATGATAAGTGCATGTAGCATTGTGATGACAGGAGTCATGGAACATTGTGATGACAGGGGTGAGGGAGTATTGTGAGGAATAGTGATGTAACATTGTGATATCAGTGGTGAGAGAGCATTTTGATGAGAAGTGCATGGAGCTTTGTGAAGACAATGTTTATGGAGCATTGTGATGAAAAGATTGTGGAGCACTGTGATGACAAGCGCATGGTGCATTGTGATGACATGTGTCATGGAGCGTTGTGCTGACAAGCGCGTGGAGCATTGTTATGACAAGGTTCATGGAGCATTGTGCTGAGAAAGTCATAGAGCATTGTGATGACAAGGGTCAAAGAGCATTGTGAGGAAAATTTCATGGAGCATTGTGATTAAAAAGGTCATAGAGACTGTTGATGACGAGGGCATGGACCATTGTGATGACAAAGGTCATGAAGCATTGTGATGACTGGAGTCACGGAGCATTGTGATGACAGAGGTCATGGAGCATTGTGATAACAAGGGCATGGAGCATTGTGATGACAAGGGCAAGGAGCATTGGTCTAATAAGTTTCATGGATTATTGCGATGACAGTTGGAATGGTGCATTGTGATGACAAGCACATGGAGCATTGTGATGACCAGGTCATGCAGTATTGTGAAGACAGGTGTCAGGGAGCATTGTGATGACATAAGTAATGGCCCATTGTGATGACAATGGCATGGAGCATTGTGATGCCAAGTGTCATGGAGGATTCTGATGACAAAGGTAATGGAGCATTGTGATGATAATGGCTTGCAGCATTGTGATGACAAGGGTCAGGGAGCACTGTGCTGACAAGTGCATGGAGAATTGTGATGACAAGGGTCATGGAGCATTCCGATGACAAGCTTGTGGAGTATTTTGACGACAATGGCATGGAGCATTGTGATGAAAACGGCATGGGGCATTGTGATGAAAACGGCATGGAGCCTTTTTTGTGGCAGGGTTCAAGGAGCATTCTGACGACAAGTGTCAGGGAGCATTGCGATGACAAGTGTATTGAGAATTGTGATGACAAAGGTCATGGAGCATTGTGATGAAAAGGGCATGGAGTATTGTGATGACAGGCATCATGGAGCGTTGTGATGACAAGTGTTATGGAACATTGTGATCACAAGGGTTTGGAGGATTGTGATGACAGAGGTCATGGATCATTTTGATTTCAAGGAGCATGGAGCATTGTGATGACAAGGGCGTGAAGCAACGTGATCCCAAGGTTCATGGAGGATTCTGATAACAATGGTAATGGAGTATTGTGATGACAAGTGCATAGAGCATTGTAATGACAAAATCATGTAGCATTTTGCTGATAAAGGCATGGAGCATTGTGATGACAGGTGTCATGGAGCACTGTGATGACAAGCGTCACAGAGCATTGTGAATACAGCAGTCATGGAGCATTGGGATGACAAGGGCATGAATCATTGTGATGACAAGGGTCATGGAGCACTGGGCTGAAAAAGTTCATGGAGTATTGTGATGACAGGAGTCATGGAGCATTGTGATGTGAGAGGTCATGGAGCATTTTGATTTCATTGTGATGACAATAGCCTGAAGCATTATGATGATGGGCATGGTGCATTGTGATGACAGGGTTCATGGAGCATTGAGATGAAAAGGGGCATGGAGCATTGTGATTACAGGGGTCTTGGAGCATTGTGATGACAAGGGCATGGAGCATTGTGATGAGAAGGCCATGGAACATTCTGATGACATGCGTCATAGAGCATTGTGATGACAGGGGCATGTAGCATTGTGATTACAGGGGTCTTGGAGCATTGTGATGACAAGTGTCATGGAGCCCTGTGATGACAAGGCCGTGGAACATTGTGATGGCAGGGGTCATGGAGCATTGTTATGACAGGGGTAATGGAGCATTGTGATGAGAAGGGCATGGAGCATTGTAATTACAATATTTATGGAGCATTGCGATGACAAAGTTGTGGACCGTTGTGATGGAAATCGCGTGGCACCTTGTGATGACAAGGGTCATGGAGCATTTTTCTGACAAAGGTCACGGAGCATTGTGATGACCAGGGCATGGAGCATTGTGATGGCAAGACCGTGGGGCACTGTGATGAGAAGACCATGGATAATTGTGATGATCAGCATCATGGAGCACTGTAATGACAAGGGGCATGGAACATTGTGATGACAGGTGTCATGGAGCATTGTGATGATGGGGTCATGGATCATTGTGATGACAAGGGTCATGGAGCATTCTGATGACAAGCTTCTGGAGTATTGTGATGACAATGGCATGGAGGATTGAGATGAAAAGGGCATGGATCATTGTGATGACAAAGGCATGGAGACTTGTCATGACAGGGTTCAATGAGCATACTGACGACAAGTGTCAGGGAGCATTGTGATGACAAGTGTATTGAGAATTGTGATGACAAAGGTCATGGAGCATTGTGATGAGAAGACCATGGATAATTGTGATGACGAGCGTCATGGGGTGTTGTGATGATAAGTGTTATGGAACATTGTGATCACAAGGGTTTGGAGCATTGTGATGACAGAGGTCATGGATCGTTTTGATTTCAAGGAGCATGGAGCATTGTGATGACAAGGGCATGAAGCAATGTGATCCCAAGGTTCATGGACGATTGTGATGACAATGGTAATGGAGTACTGTGATGACAAGTGCATAGAGCATTGTAATGACAAGGTCATGTAGCATTTTGCTGACAAAGGCATGGAGCATTGTGATGACAGGTGTCATGGAGCACTGTGATGACAAGCATCACAGAGCATTGTGAATAAAGGGGTCATGGAGCATTGGGATGACAAGGGCATGGAGCATTGTGATGACTAGGGTCATGGAGCATTGGGCTGAAAATGTGCATGGAGTATTGTGATGACATGGGTCATGGAGCATTGGGATGACAAGGGCATGGAGCATTGTGATGGCAAGACCGTGGAGCACTGTGATGAGAAGACCATGGATAATTGTGATGACTAGCATCATGGAGCACTCTAATGACAAGGGGCATGGAGCATGGTGATGACAGGGGTCTTGGAGCATTGTGATGAAAATGGCATGGATCATTGTTATGAAAAAGCTATGGAGCCTTGTCATGACAGGGTTCAAGGAGCATACTGACGACAAGTGTCAGGGAGCATTGTGATGACAAGTGTATTGAGCATTGTGATGACAAAGGTCATGGAGCATTGTGATTAGAAGACCATGGATAATTGTGATGACGAGCATCATGGGGTGTTGTGATGATAAGTGTTATGGAACATTGTGATCACAAGGGTTTGGAGCATTGTGATGACAGAGGTCATGGATCATTTTGATTTCAAGGAGCATGGAGCATTGTGATGACAAGGGCATGAAGCAATGTGATCCCAAGGTTCATGGACGATTGTGATGACAATGGTAATGGAGTATTGTGATGACAAGTGCATAGAGCATTGTAATGACAAGGTCATGTAGCATTTTGCTGACAAAGGCATGGAGCATTGTGATGACAGGTGTCATGGAGCACTGTGATGACAAGCGTCACAGAGCATTGTGAATACAGGGGTCATGGAGCATTGGGATGACAAGGGCATGGATCATTGTGATGACTAGCGTCATGGAGCATTGGGCTGAAAATGTGCATGGAGTATTGTGATGACATAGGTCATGGAGCATTGTGATGACAAGGGCATGGAGCATTGTCATGACAACGGCCAATGAGAATTTTGATGAAAAGTTCGTGAATCGTTGTGATGACAAAGGCATGGAGTTTGCTATGACAGTGGTCATGGGGCATTGCGATGACAAGTGCATGGAGAATTGTGATGACAAGAGCATATAACATTGTGATGAGAACTGTCATGGAGCATTGTGATGACAAGGACGTGGAGAATTGTGATGACAAGGGTCATGGAGCATTGTGATGACCAGGGCATGGAGCATTGTGATGGCAAGACCGTGGAGCACTGTGATAAGAAGACCATGGATAATTGTGATGATGAGCATCATGGAGCACTGTAATGACAAGGGGCATGGAACATTGTGATGACAGGTGTCATGGAGCATTGTGATGACAGGGGTCATGGATCATTGTGATGACAAGGGTCATGGAGCATTCTGATGACAAGCTTCTGGAGTATTGTGATGACAATGGCATGGAGTATTGTGATGAAAAGGGCATGGTTCATTGTGATGAAAAAGGCATGGAGACTTGTCATGACAGGGTTCAATGAGCATACTGACGACAAGTGTCAGGGAGCATTGTGATGACAAGTGTATTGAGAATTGTGATGACAAAGGTCATGCAGCATTGTGATGAGAAGTCCATGGACAATTGTGATGACCAGCGTCATGGGGCGTTGTGATGACAAGTGTTATGGAACATTGTGATCACAAGGGTTTGGAGCATTGTGATGACAGAGGTCATGTAGCATTTTGCTGACACAGGCATGGAGCACTGTGATGATAAGGGTCATGGAGCACTGTGATGACAAGCGTCACGGAGCATTGTGAATACAGGGGTCATGGATCATTGTGATGACAAGTGTCATGGAGCATTGGGCTGAGAATGTTCATGGAGCATTGCGATGACAAGGGAATGGAGCATTGTGATGACAAGAGTCCCGGATCATTGTCTTGTCAGGGGTCATGGAGCGTTGGGATGACAGTGGTCATGGAGCATTATGATGATATGGGTCATGAAGCGTTGTGATGAGAAGGTCATGGAGCATTGAGCTGAAAATATTCATGGAGTATTGTGATGACAGGGGGCATGAAGCATTGTAATGACAAGGGAATGGAGCACTGTGATGACAAGGTCCTGGAGCATTGTGATGAGAAGACCATGGAGCCTTGTGATGAAAAGTCTCATGGAGCATTCTGATGAAAAGGGGCATGTATCATTGTGATTACAGGGGTCTTGGAGCATTGTGATGACAAGGGCATGGAGCATTGTGATGACAAGGCCAAGGAGCATTCTGATGACATGCATCATGGAGCTTTGTGATGACAAGGGCATGGAGCATGGTGATTACAGGGGTCTTGGAGCATTGTGATGAAAATGGCATGGATCATTGTTATGAAAAAGGTATGGAGCCTTGTCATGACAGGGTTCAAGGAGCATACTGACGACAAGTGTCAGGGAGCATTGTGATGACAAGTGTATTGAGCATTGTGATGACAAAGGTCATGGAGCATTGTGATGAGAAGACCATGGATAATTGTGATGACGAGCGTCATGGGGTGCTGTGATGATAAGTGTTATGGAACATTGTGATCACAAGGGTTTGGAGCATTGTGATGACAGAGGACATGGATCATTTTGATTTCAAGGAGCATGGAGCATTGTGATGACAAGGGCATGAAGCAATGTGATCCCAAGGTTCATGGACGATTGTGATGACAATGGTAATGGAGTATTGTGATGACAAGTGCATAGAGCATTGTAATGACAAGGTCATGTAGCATTTTGCTGACAAAGGCATGGAGCATTGTGATGACAGGTGTCATGGAGTACTGTGATGACAAGCGTCACAGAGCATTGTGAATAAAGGGGTCATTGAGCATTGGGATGACAAGGGCATGGAGCATTGTGATGACTAGGGTCATGGAGCATTGGGCTGAAAATGTGCATGGAGTATTGTGATGACATGGGTCATGGAGCATTGGGATGACAAGGGCATGAAGCATTGTGATGGCAAGACCGTGGAGCACTGTGATGACAAGACCATGGATAATTGTGATGACGAGCATCATGGAGCACTGTAATGACAAGGGGCATGGAACATTGTGATGACAGGTGTCATGGAGCATTGTGATGACAGGGGTCATGGATCATTGTGATGACAAGGGTCATGGAGCATTCTGATGACAAGCTTCTGGAGTATTGTGATGACAATGGCATGGAGCATTGTGATGAAAAGGGCATGGATCATTGTGATGAAAAAGGCATGGAGACTTGTCATGACAGGGTTCAATGAGCATACTGACAACACGTGTCAGGGAGCATTGTGATGACAAGTGTATTGAGAATTGTGATGACAAAGGTCATGCAGCATTGTGATGAGAAGTCCATGGACAATTGTGATGACCAGAGTCATGGGGCGTTGTGATGACAAGTGTTATGGAACATTGTGATCACAAGGGTTTGGAGCATTGTGATGACAGAGGTCATGTAGCATTTTGCTGACACAGGCATGGAGCACTGTGATGATAAGGGTCATGGAGCACTGTGATGACAAGCGTCACGGAGCATTGTGAATACAGGGGTCATGGATCATTGTGATGACAAGTGTCATGGAGCATTGAGCTGAAAATGTTCATGGAGCATTGTGATGACAAGGGAATGGAGCATTGTGATGACAAGAGTCCCGGATCATTGTCTTGTCAGGGGTCATGGAGCGTTGGGATGACAGTGGTCATGGAGCATTATGATGATATGGGTCATGAATCGTTGTGATGAGAAGGTCATGGAGCATTGAGTTGAAAATGTTCATGGAGTATTGTGATGACAGGGGGCATGAAGCATTGTAATGACAAGGGAATGGAGCACTGTGATGGCAAGGTCCTGGAGCATTGTGATGAGAAGACCATGGAGCCTTGTGATGAAAAGTCTCATGGAGCATTCTGATGAAAAGGGGCATGTATCATTGTGATTACAGGGGTCTTGGAGCATTGTGATGACAAGGGCATGGAGCATTGTGATGACAAGGCCAAGGAGCATTCTGATGACATGCATCATGGAGCTTTGTGATGACAAGGGCATGGAGCATGGTGATTACAGGGGTCTTGGAGCATTGTGATGAAAATGGCATGGATCATTGTTATGAAAAAGGTATGGAGCCTTGTCATGACAGGGTTCAAGGAGCATACTGACGACAAGTGTCAGGGAGCATTGTGATGACAAGTGTATTGAGCATTGTGATGACAAAGGTCATGGAGCATTGTGATGAGAAGACCATGGATAATTGTGATGACGAGCGTCATGGGGTGCTGTGATGATAAGTGTTATGGAACATTGTGATCACAAGGGTTTGGAGCATTGTGATGACAGAGGTCATGGATCATTTTGATTTCAAGGAGCATGGAGCATTGTGATGACAAGGGCATGAAGCAATGTGATCCCAAGGTTCATGGACGATTGTGATGACAATGGTAATGGAGTATTGTGATGACAAGTGCATAGAGCATTGTAATGACAATGTCATGTAGCATTTTGCAGACAAAGGCATGGAGCATTGTGATGACAGGTGTCATGGAGCACTGTGATGACAAGCGTCACAGAGCATTGTGAATAAAGGGGTCATGGAGCATTGGGATGACAAGGGCATGGAGCATTGTGATGACTAGGGTCATGGAGCATTGGGCTAAAAATGTGCATGGAGTATTGTGATGACATGGGTCATGGAGCATTGGGATGACAAGGGCATGAAGCATTGTGATGGCAAGACCGTGAAGCACTGTGATGACAAGACCATGGATAATTGTGATGACGAGCATCATGGAGCAATGTAATGACAAGGGGCATGGAACATTGTGATGACAGGTGTCATGGATCATTGTGATGACAAGGGTCATGGAGCATTCTGATGACAAGCTTCTGGAGTATTGTGATGACAATGGCATGGAGCACTGTGATGAAAAGGGCATGGATCATTGTGATGAAAAAGGCATGGAGACTTGTCATGACAGGGTTCAATGAGCATACTGACGACAAGTGTCAGGGAGCATTGTGATGACAAGTGTATTGAGAATTGTGATGACAAAGGTCATGCAGCATTGTGATGAGAAGTCCATGGACAATTGTGATGACCAGCGTCATGGGGCGTTGTGATGACAAGTGTTATGGAACATTGTGATCACAAGGGTCTGGAGCATTGTGATGAGAGAGGTCATGTAGCATTTTGCTGACACAGGCATGGAGCATTGTGATGATAAGGGTCATGGATCACTGTGATGACAAGCGTAACGGAGCATTGTGAATACAGGGGTCATTGAGCATTGGTATGACAAGGGCATGTATCATTGTGATGACTAGGGTCATGGAGCATTGGGCTGAAAATGTTCATGGAGCATTGTGATGACAAGGGAATGGAGCACTGTGATGACAAGAGTCCCGGATCATTGTCTTGTCAGGGGTCATGGAGCGCTGGGATGACAGTGGTCATGGAGCATTATGATGATATGGGTCATGAAGCGTTGTGATGAGAAGGTCATGGATCATTGGGCTGAAAATGTTCATGGAGTATTGTGATGACAGGCGTCATGAAGAATTGTGATTACAAGGGAATGGAGCACTGTGATGTCAAGTTCCTGGAGCATTGATGTGAGAAGACCATGGAGCCTTGTGATGACAAGTCTCATGGAGCATTCTGATGAAAAGGGCATGGATCATTGTGATTACAGGGGTCGTGGAGCATTGTGATGACAAGGGCATGGAGCATTGTGATGAAAAGGCCAAGGAGCATTCTGATGACATGCATCATGGAGCTTTGTGATGACAAGGGCATGGACCATGTTGATTAGTGGGGTCTTGGAGCACTGTGATGAAAATGGCATGGATCATTGTTATGAAAAAGGTATGGAGCCTTGTCATGACAGGGTTCAAGGAGCATACTGACGACAAGTGTCAGGGAGCATTGTGATGACAAGTGTATTGAGCATTGTGATGACAAAGGTCATGAAACATTGTGATGAGAAGACCATGGATAATTTTGATGATGAGCGTCATGGGGTGTTGTGATGATAAGTGTTATGGAACATTGTGATCACAAGGGTTTGGAGCATTGTGATGACAGAGATCATGGAGCATTTGGATTTCTTTGTGATGACAATAGACTGAAGCATTACGATGATGGGCATGGTGCATTTGGATGACAGAGTTCATGGAGCATTGAGATGAAAAGGGGCATGGAGCATTGTGATTACAGTGGTCTTGGAGCATTGTGATGACAAGGACATGGAGCATTGTGATGTGAATGGCATAGAGCATTATGATGACAAGTGTCATGGAACTTTGTGATGTCAAGGGCATGGAACAATGTGATGAGAGGGTTCATGGAGCATTGTGATGACAATGACATGGAGCATTGTGATGCCAGGTGTCATGGAGCTTTGTGAAGACAAAGGTCATGGAGCATTTTGATGACAAGGGTGTGGTGCATTGTGATGAGAAGGGCAGGGAGCATTTTGATGACAGGGTCATGCAGCAATTTGATGAAAAGTGTAATGGAACATTTTGCTAACAGGGGTTAGAGAACATTGTGATGTCAGGGGTCATGGAGCTTTGGGATGAAATGCGTCATGGAGCATTTTCATGACAGGGGTTATGGAATATTGTGATATCACGGGTCATGGAACATTGTGATGATAAGGAGATGTAACATTGTGATGACAGGGGTCATGGAACATTGTGATTACAGGGGTGAGGGAGTATTCTGATGACTAGTGATGGAACATTTTGATATCTCTGGTGAGAGAGCATTTTGAAGAGAAGTCCATGGAGCATTGTGATTACAAGTTTTATGGAGCATTGCGATGACAAGGTTGTGGACTGTTGTGATGAAAAGCGTGTGGCACATTGTGATGACAAGGGTCAGGAAGCATTGTTCTGACAAAGGCATGGAGCATTGTGATGACAAGGGTCACGGAGCATTGTGATGAAAAGTTCATGGAGTATTGTGGTTACAAAGGTCACAGAGCCTTGTGATGACGCAGGCATGGACCATTGTGATGACAAACGTTATGAAGCATTGTGATGACTGGAGTCACGGAGCATTGTGATGACATGGGTCATGGAGCATTGTGATGAGAGGGGTCATGGAGCATTGTGATGACAAGGGCATGGAGCATTGTGATGACAGGGGCATGGAGCATTGGTCTGACAAGTTTCATAGATTATTGTGATGACAGTCGGCATGGTGCATTGTGATGAATAGGACATGGAGCATTGTGATGTGAAGGTCATGGAGTATTGTGAAGACACGAGTCAGGGAGCATTGTGATGACATACGTCATGGTCCATTGCGATGACAATGGCATGGAGCATTGTGATGCCAAATGTAATGGAGGATTGTGATGACAAATATAATGGAGCATTGTGATGACTAGGGCTTGGAGCATTATGATGACAAGGGCCATTGAGAATTTTCATGACCAGCTCGTGAAGCATTTTGATGACAAATTCCTGGAGCATTGTGATGAGAAAACCATGGAGCCTTGTGATGACAAGTCTCATGGAGCATACTGAAGAAAACGGGCATGGAGCACTGTGATTACAGGGTTCTTGGAACATTGTGATGACAAGGGCATGGAGCATTGTGATGAGAAGGCCAAGGAGCATTCTGATGACATGCGTCATTGAGCTTTGTGATGACAAGGGCATGGAGCATTGTGATTACAGGGGTCTTGGAGCATTGTGACGAAAAGGGCATGGATCATTGTGATGAAAAAGGCATGGAGCCTTCTAATGACAGAGTTCAAGGAGCATAGTGACAACAAGTGTCAGGGAGCATTATGATGGCAAGTATATTGAGCATTGTGATGACAAAGGTCATGGAGCATTGTGATGAGAAGACCATGGATAAATGTGATGATGAGCGTCATGGGGCATTGTGATGACAAGTGTTATGGAATATTGTGATCACAAGGGTTTGGAGCATTGTTATGTCAGAAGTCATGGAGCATTTTGATTTCATTGTGATGACAATAGCATGAAGCATTATGATGATGGGCATGGTGCATTGTGATGACAGGGTTCATGGATCATTGAGATGAAAAGGGGCATGGAGCATTGTGATTACAGGGCTCTTGGAGCATTGTGATGAGAAGGGTCATGGAGCCTTGTGATGACAAGGCCTTGGAACATCGTGATGGCAGGGGTCATGGAGCATTGTTATGACAGGGGTAATGGAGCATTGTGATGGCAAGGGCATGGAGCATTGTGATGAGAAGGCCATGGAGCATTCTGATGACATGAGTCATGGAGCTTTGTGATGACAAGGTCATGGAGCAATGTGATGAGAGCGTTCATGGAGCATTTTGATGACAGTGACATGGAGCCTTGTGGTGCCCAGTGTCATGGATATCTGTGATGACAAAGGTCATGGAACATTTTGATGACAAGAGCGTTGTGCATTGTGATGAGAAGGGCAGGGAGCATTTTGATGACAGGGTGATGGAGCAATTTGATGAAATGGGTCATAGAACATTTTGATAACAGTGGTTATGGAACATTGGGATGTCAGGGGTCATGGAGCATTTTGATGAAAAGGGTCATGGAGCATTATGATAACAGGGGTTATGGAACATTGTGATGTCAGTGGTCATTGAACATTGTGATGATAAGTGCATGTAGCATTGTGATGACAGGAGTCATGGAACATTGTGATGACAGGGGTGAGGGAGTATTGTGAGGAATAGTGATGTAACATTGTGATATCAGTGGTGAGAGAGCATTTTGATGAGAAGTGCATGGAGCTTTGTGAAGACAATGTTTATGGAGCATTGTGATGAAAAGATTGTGGAGCACTGTGATGACAAGCGCATGGTGCATTGTGATGACATGTGTCATGGAGCGTTGTGCTGACAAGCGCGTGGAGCATTGTTATGACAAGGTTCATGGAGCATTGTGCTGAGAAAGTCATAGAGCATTGTGATGACAAGGGTCAAAGAGCATTGTGAGGAAAATTTCATGGAGCATTGTGATTAAAAAGGTCATAGAGACTGTTGATGACGAGGGCAGGGACCATTGTGATGACAAAGGTCATGAAGCATTGTGATGACTGGAGTCACGGAGCATTGTGATGACAGAGGTCATGGAGCATTGTGATAACAAGGGCATGGAGCATTGTGATGACAAGGGCAAGGAGCATTGGTCTAATAAGTTTCATGGATTATTGCGATGACAGTTGGAATGGTGCATTGTGATGACAAGCACATGGAGCATTGTGATGACCAGGTCATGCAGTATTGTGAAGACAGGTGTCAGGGAGCATTGTGATGACATAAGTAATGGCCCATTGTGATGACAATGGCATGGAGCATTGTGATGCCAAGTGTCATGGAGGATTCTGATGACAAAGGTAATGGAGCACTGTGATGATAATGGCTTGCAGCATTGTGATGACAAGGGTCAGGGAGCACTGTGCTGACAAGTGCATGGAGAATTGTGATGACAAGGGTCATGGAGCATTCTGATGACAAGCTTGTGGAGTATTTTGATGAAAATGGCATGGAGCATTGTGATGAAAACGGCATGGGGCATTGTGATGAAAACGGCATGGAGCCTTTTTTGTGGCAGGGTTCAAGGAGCATTCTGACGACAAGTGTCAGGGAGCATTGTGATGACAAGTGTATTGAGAATTGTGATGACAAAGGTCATGGAGCATTGTGATGAAAAGGGCATGGAGTATTGGGATGACAGGCATCATGGAGCGTTGTGATGACAAGTGTTATGGAACATTGTGATCAGAAGGGTTTGGAGCATTGTGATGACAGAGGTCATGGATCATTTTGATTTCAAGGAGCATGGAGCATTGTGATGACAAGGGCGTGAAGCAACATGATCCCAAGGTTCATGGAGGATTCTGATAACAATGGTAATGGAGTATTGTGATGACAAGTGCATAGAGCATTGTAATGACAAAATCATGTAGCATTTTGCTGATAAAGGGATGGAGCATTGTGATGACAGGTGTCATGGAGCACTGTGATGACAAGCGTCACGGAGCATTGTGAATACAGCAGTCATGGAGCATTGGGATGACAAGGGCATGAATCATTGTGATGACAAGGGTCATGGAGCACTGGGCTGAAAAAGTTCATGGAGTATTGTGATGACAGGACTCATGGAGCATTGTGATGTGAGAGGTCATGGAGCATTTTGATTTCATTGTGATGGCAATAGCCTGAAGCATTATGATGATGGGCATGGTGCATTGTGATGACAGGCTCATGGAGCATTGAGATGAAAAGGGGCATGGTGCATTGTGATTACAGGGGTCTTGGAGCATTGTGATGACAAGGGCATGGAGCATTGTGATGAGAAGGCCATGGAACATTCTGATGACATGCGTCATAGAGCTTTGTGATGACAGGGGCATGTAGCATTGTGATTACAGGGGTCTTGGAGCATTGTGATGACAAGTGTCATGGAGCCCTGTGATGACAAGACCGTGGAACATTGTGATGGCAGGGGTCATGGAGCATTGTTATGACAGGGGTAATGGAGCATTGTGATGAGAAGGGCATGGAGCATTGTAATTACAATCTTTATGGAGCATTGCGATGACAAAGTTGTGGACCGTTGTGATGAAAATCGCGTGGCACCTTGTCATGACAAGGGTCATGGAGCATTTTTCTGACAAAGGTCACGGAGCATTGTGATGAAAAGTTCATGGAGCATTGTGGTTACAAAGGGCACAGAGCCTTGTGATGACGCAGGCAAGGACCAGTGTGATGACAAACCTTATGAAGCATTGTGATGACAGGAGTCACGGAGCATTGTGATGACAGCGGTCATGGAGCATTGTGATGACAAGGGCATGGAGCATTGGTCTAATAAGTTTCATGGATTATTGCGATGACCGTTGGAATGGCGCATTGTGATGACAAGGGCATGGAGCATTGTGATGACCAGGTCATGCAGTATTGTGAAGACAGGTGTCACGGAGCATTGTGATGACATATGTAATGGCCCATTGTGATGACAATGGCATGGAGCATTGTGATGCCAAGTGTCATGGAGGATTCTGATGACAAAGGTAATGGAGCATTCTGATGACAATGGCTTGGAGCATTGTGATGACAATGGTCATGGAGCATTCTGATGACAAGCTTGTGGAGTATTTTGATGACAATGGCATGGAGCATTGTGATGAAAATGGCATGGGGCATTGTGATGAAAAAGGCATGGAGACTTTTTGTGACAGGGTTCAAGGAGCGTTCTGACGACAAGTGTCAGGGAGCATTGTGATGACGAGTGTATTGAGAATTGTGATGACAAAGGTCATGGAGCATTGTGATGAAAAGGGCATGGAGCATTTTGATGACAGGCATCATGGAGCGTTGTGATGACAAGTGTTATGGAACATTGTGATCACAAGGGTTTGGAGCATTGTGATGACAGAGGTCAGGGATCATTTTGATTTGAAGGAGCATGGAGCATTGTAATGACAAGGGCATGAAGCAATTTGATCACAAGGTTCATGGAGGATTGTGATGAAAATGGTAATGGAGTATTGTGATGACAAGCACATATAGCATTGTAATAACAAGGTCATGTAGCATTTTGCTGACAAAGACATGGAGCATTGTGATGACAGGTGTCATGGAGCACTGTGATGACAAGCGTCACAGAGCATTGTGAATACAGGGGTCATGGAGCATTGGGATGACAAGGGCATGGATCATTGTGATGACAAGGGTCATGGAGCATTGGGCTGAAAATGTGCATGGAGTACTGTGATGACGGGGGTCATGGAGCATTGTGATGACTAGGGAATGGAGCATTGTGATGACAAGAGTTCCGGATCATTGTGTTCTCAGGTGTCATGGAGTGTTGTGATGACAGTGTTCATGGAGCATTGTGATGATATTGGTCATGGAGCATTGTGATGAGAAGGTCATGGAGCATTGGGCTGAAAATGTTCATGGAGTATTGTGATGACAGGGGTCATGGAGCATTGTGATGACAGGGGAATGGAGCATGGTGACGAAAAGGTCCTGGAGCATTGTGATGAGAAGACCACGGAGACTTGTGATGACAAGTCTCATGGAGCATTCTGATGAAAAGGGGCATGGAGCATTGTGATTACAGGGGTCTTGGAGCATTGTGATGACCAGGGCATGGAGCATTGTGATGAGAAGGCCATGGAACATTCTGATGACATGCGTCATGGAGCTTTGTGATGACAAGGGCATGGAGCATTGTGATTACAGGGGTCTTGGAGCATTGTGATGACAAGTGTCATGGAGCCTTGTGATGACATGGCCGTGGAACATTGTGATGGCAGGGGTCATGGAGCATTGTTATGACAGATGTAATGGAGCATTGTGATGAGAAGGGCATGGAGCATTGGTCTGAAATGTTTCATGGATTATTGTGATGAGAGTGTGCATGGAGCATTATGATGACAAGGGCACGGAACACTGTGATACATGGGTCATTGAGGATTGTAATGACATGGGCAGGGAGCATTGTGATGAAAATTGTCATGGAATTTTGTGATGACAAGGGCATGGTGCAATGTCATGAGAGGGTTCATGGAGCATTGTGATGACAATGACATGGAGCATTGTGATGCCAAGTGTCATGGAGCTTTGTGTTGTCAAAGGTCATGGAGCATTTTGATGACAAGGGCGTGGTGCATTGTGATGAGAAGGCCAGGGAGCATTTTGATGACAGGGTCAGGCAGCAATTTGATGAAAAGTGTAATGGAAAATTTTGATGACAGGGGCTATAGAACATTGTGATGTCAGGGGTCATGGAGCTTTGGGATGAAAAGGGTCATGGAGCATTTTGATGACAGGGGTTATGGAACATTTTGATATCAGGGGTCATGGAACATTGTGATGATAAGGGGATGTAGCTCTGTGATGACAGGGGTCATGGAACATTGTGATTACAGGGGTGAGGGAGTATTCTGATGACTAGTGATGGAACATTGTGATATCTCTGGTGAGAGAGCATTTTGATGACAAGTGCATGGAGCATTGTGATGACAGGGGCATGGAGCATTGGTCTCACAAGTTTCATAGATTATTGTGCTGACAGTGGGCATGGTGCATTGTGATGACAAGGACATGGAGAATTGTAATGAGAAGGTCATGGAGTATTGTGAAGACAGGTGTCAGGGAGCATTGTGATGACATATGTCATGGTCCATTGCGATGACAAAGGCATGGAGCATTGTGATGCCAAATGTAATGGAGGACTGTGATGACAAATATAATGGAGGATTGTGATGATTAGGGCTTGGAGCATGATGATGACAAGGACCACTGAGAATTTTCATGACCAGCTCATGAAGCATTTTGATGACAAGGTCCTGGAGCATTGTGATGAGAAAACCATGGAGCCTTGTGATGACAAGTCTCATGGAGCATACTGATGAAAAGAGGCATGGAGCATTGTGATTACAGGGGTCTTGGAACATTGTGATGACAAGGGCATGAAGCATTGTGATGAGAAGGCCAAGGAGCATTCTGATGACATGCGTCATTGAGCTTTGTGATGACAAGGGCAAGGAGAATTGTGATGAAAAGGGCATGGATCACTGTGATGAAAAATGCATGGAGCCTTGTCATGACAGGGTTCAAGGAGCATAGCGACATCAAGTGTCCAGGAGCATTTTGATGACAAGTGTATTGAGCATTGTGATGACAAAGGTCATGGAGCATTGTGATGAGAAGACCATGGATAATTGTGATGACGAGCGTCATGGGGCATTGTGATGACAAGTGTTATGGAATATTGTGATCACAAGGGTTTGGAGCATTGTTATGACAGAGGTCATGGAGCATTTTGATTTCATTGTGATGACAATAGTATGAAGCATTATGACGATGGGCATGGTGCATTGTGATGACAGGGTTCATGGATCACTGAGATGAAAAGGGGCATGGAGCATTGTGATTACAGGGCTCTTGGAGCATTGTGATGAGAAGGGTCATGTAGCCTTTGTGATGACAACGCCTTGGAACATCGTGATGGCAGGGGTCATGGAGCATTGTTATGAGAGGTGTAATGGAGCATTGTGATAGCAAGGACATGGAGCATTGTGATGAGAAGGCCATGGAACCTTCTGATGACATACGTCATGGAGCTCTGTGATGACAAGGGCATGGAGCAATGTGATGAGAGCATGCATGGAGCATTGTGATGACAATGACATGGAGCATTGTGATGCCAAGGGTCATGGATCTTTGTGATGACAAAGGTCATGGAGCATTTTGATGACAAGAGCGTTATGCATTGTGATGAGAAGGGCAGGGAGCATTGTGATGACAGGGTCATCGAGCAATTTGATGAAATGGGTCATGGAACATTTTGATAAGAGTGGTAATGGAACATTGGGATGTCAGGGGTCATGGAGCATTTTGATGAAAAGGGTCATGGAGCATTTTGATGACAGGGGTTATGGAACATTGTGATGTCGGTGGTCATTGAACATTGTGATGATAAGTGCATGTAGCATTGTGATGACAGGAGTCATGGAACATTGTGATGACAGGGGTGAGGGAGTATTGTGATGAATAGTGATGTTACATTGTGATATCAGTGGTGAGAGAGCATTTTGATGAGAAGTGCATGGAGTTTTGTGAAGACAATGTTTATGGAGCATTGTGATGAAAAGATTGTGGAGCACTGTGATGACAAGCGCATGGTGCATTGTGATGACATGTGTTATGGAGCATTGTGCTGACAAGCGCATGGAACATTGTGATGACAACGGTCATGGAGCATTGTGCTGAGAAAGGCATAGAGCATTGTGATGACAAGGGTCAAAGAGCATTGTGAAGAAAAGTTCATGGAGCATTCTGGTTAAAAAGTCACAGAGACTGTTGATGACGAGGGCATGGACCATTGTGATGACAAAAGTCATGAAGCATTGTGATGACTGGAGTCACGGAGCATTGTGATGACAGGGTTCATGGAGCATTGTGATAACAAGGGCATGGAGCATTGTGATGACAAGGGCAAGGAGCATTGGTCTAATACGTTTCATGGATTATTGCGATGACAGTTGGAATGGCGCATTATGATGATAAGGGCATGGAGCATTGTGATGACCAGGTCATGCAGTACTGTGAAGAAAGGTGTCACGGAGCATTGTGATGACATATGTAACGGCCCATTGTGATGACAATGGCATGGAGCATTGTGATGCCAAGTGTCATGGAGGATTCTGATGACAAAGGTAATGGAGCATTGTGATGACAAGGGTCAGGGAGCATTGTGCAGACAAGTGCATGGAGAATTGTGATGACAAGGGTCATGGAGCATTCTGATGACAAGCTTGTGGAGTATTTTGATGACAATGGCATGGAGCATTGTGATGAAAATGGCATGGGGCATTGTGATGGATAAGGCATGGAGCCTTTTTGTGACAGGGTTCAAGGAGCATTCTGACGACAAGTGTCAGGGAGCATTGTGATGACAAGTGTATTGAGAATTGTGATGACAAAGGTCATGGAGCATTGTGATGAAAAGGGCATGGAGTATTGTGATGACAGGCATCATGGAGCGTTGTGATGACAAGTGTTATGGAACATTGTGATCACAAGGGTTTGGAGCATTGTGATGACAGAGATCATGGATCATTTTGATTTCAAGGAGCATGGAGCATTGTGATGACAAGGGCATGAAGCAATGTGATCCCAAGGTTCATGGAGGATTGTGATGACAATGGTAATGGAGTATTGTGATGACAAGTGCATAGAGCATTATAATGGCAAGGTCATGTAGCACTTGCTGACAAAGGCATGGAGCATTGTGATGACAGGTGTCATGGAGCACTGTGATGACAAGCGTCACGGAGCATTGTGAATACAGGGGTCATGGAGCATTGGGATGACAAGGGCATGGATCATTGTGATGACAAGAGTCATGGAGCATTGGGCTGAAAAAGTTCATGGAGTATTGTGATGACAGGAGTCATGAAGCATTGTGATGTGAGAGGTCATGGAGCATTTTGATTTCATTGTGATGACAATAGCCTGAAGCATTATGATGATGGGCATGGTGCATTGTGATGACAGGCTCATGGAGCATTGAGATGAAAAGGGACATGGAGCATTGTGATTACAGGGGTCTTGGAGCATTGTGATGACAAGGGCATGGAGCATTGTGATGAGAAGGCCATGGAACATTCTGATGACATGCGTCATAGAGCTTTGTGTTGACAAGGGCATGGAGCATTGTGATTACAGGGGTCTTGGAGCATTGTGATGACAAGTGTCATGGAGCCTGTGATGACAAGGCCGTGGAACATTGTGATGGCAGGGGTCATGGAGCATTGTTATGACAGGGGTAATGGAGCATTGTGATCAGAAGGGCATGGAGCATTGTGATTACAATATTTATGGAGCATTGCGATGACAAAGTCGTGGACCGTTGTGATGAAAATCGCGTGGCACCTTGTGATGACAAGGGTCATGGAGCATTTTTATGACAAAGGCATGGAGCATTGTGATGACAAAGCTCACGGAGCATTGTGATGAAAAGTTCATGGAGCATTGTGGTTACAAAGGTCACAGAGCCTTGTGATGACGCGGGCATGGACCAGTGTGATGACAAACATTATGAAGCATTGTGATGACTGGAGTCTCGGAGCATTGTGATGACAGGGGTCATGGAGCATTGTGATGACAACGGCATGGAGCATTGTGATGACAGGGGCATGGAGCATTGGTCTGACAAGTTTCATAGATTATTGTGATGACAGTGGACATGGTGCATTGTGATGACAAGGGCATGGAGCATTGTGATGAGAAGGTCATGGAGTATTGTGAAGACACGTGTCAGGGAGCATTGTGATGACATATGTCATGGTCCATTGCGATGACAATGGCATGGAGCATTGTGATGCCAAATGTAATGGAGGATTGTGATGACAAATATAATGGAGCATTGTGATGACTAGGGCTTGGAGCATTATGATGACAAGGGCCATTGAGAATTTTCATGACCAGCTCGTGAAGCATTTTGATGACAAATTCCTGGAGCATTGTAATGAGAAAACCATGGCGCCTTGTGATGATAAGTCTCATGGAGCATACTGATGAAAAGGGGCATGGAGCATTGTGATTACAGGGGTCTTGGAACATTGTGATGACAAGGGCATGGAGCATTGTGATGAGAAGGCCAAGGAGCATTCTGATGACATGCGTCATTGAGCTTTGTGATGACAAGGGCATGGAGCATTGTGATTACAGGGGTCTTGGAGCATTGTATAGAGTAGGGCATGGATCATTGTGATGAAAAAGGCATGGAGACTTGTCATGACAGGGTTCAAGGAGCATAGAGACAACAAGTGTCAGGGAGCATTTTGATGACAAGTGTATTGAGCATTGTGATGACAAAGGTCATGGAGCACTGTGATGAGAAGACCATGGATAACTGTGATGACGAACGTCATGGGGCATTGTGATGACAAGTGTTATGGAATATTGTGATCACAAGGGTTTGGAGCATTGTTATGTCAGAGGTCATGGAGCATTTTGATTTCATTGTGATGACAATAGCATAAAGCATTATGATGATGGGCATGGTGCATTGTGATGACAGGGTTCATGGATCATTGAGATGAAAAGGGGCATGGAGCATTGTGATTACAGGGCTCTTGGAGCATTGTGATGAGAAGGGTCATGGAGCCTTGTGATGACAAGGCCTTGGAACATCGTGATGGCAGGGGTCATGGAGCATTGTTATGACAGGGGTAATGGAGCATTGTGATAGCAAGGGCATGGAGCATTGTGATGAGAACGCCATGGAATCTTCTGATGACATACGTCATGGAGCTTTGTGATGACAAGGGCATGGAGCAATGTGATGAGAGCATGCATGGAGCATTGTGATGACAATGACATGGAGCACTGTGATCCCAAGGGTCAAGGATCTCAGTGATGACAAACGTCATGGAGCATTTTGATGACAAGAGCGTTGTGCATTGTGATGAGAAGGGCAGGGAGCATTGTGATGACAGGGTCATGGAGCAATTTGATGAAATGGGTCATGGAACATTTTGATAACAGTGGTTATGGAACATTGGGATGTCAGGGGTCATGGAGCATTTTGATGAAAAGGGTCATGGAGCATTTTGATGACAGGGGTTATGGAACATTTTGATGTCAGTGGTCATTGAACATTGTGATGATAAGTGCATGTAGCATTGTGATGACAGGAGTCATGGAACATTGTGATGACAGGGGTGAGGGAGCATTGTGATGAATAGTGATGTAACATTGTGATATCAGTGGTGAGAGAGCATTTTGATGAGAAGTGCATGGAGCATTGTGAAGACAATGTTTATGGAGCATTGTGATGAAAAGATTGTGGAGCACTGTGATGACAAGCGCATGGTGCATTGTGATGACATGTGTCATGGAGCATTGTGCTGACAAGCGCATGGAGCATTGTGATGACAAGGGTCATGGAGCATTGGGCTGAGAAAGGCATAGAGCATTGTGATGACAAGGGTCAAAGAGCATTGTGATGAAAAGTTCATGGAGCATTGTGGTTAAAAAGGTCACAGAGACTGTTGATGATGAGGGCATAGACCATTGTGATAACAAAGTTCATGAAGCATTGTGATGACTGGAGTTACAGAGCATTGTGATGACAGGGGTCATGGAGCACTGTGACAACAAGGGCATGGAGCATTGTGATGACAAGGGCATGGAGCATTGGTCTAATAAGTTTCATAGATTATTGTGATGACAGTTGGAATGGCGCATTGTGATGACAAGGGCATGGAGCATTGTGATGAAAAGGGTCATGGAGCATTCTGATGACAAGCTTGTGGAGTATTTTGATGGCAATGGCATGGAGCATTGTGATGAAAACGGCAAGGATCACTGTGATGAAAAAGGCATGGAGACTTGTCATGACAGGGTTCAATGAGCATACTGACGACAAGTGTCAGGGAGGATTGTGATGACAAGTGTATTGAGAATTGTGATGACAAAGCTCATGGAGCATTGTGATGAGAAGTCCATGGACAATTGTGATGACCAGCGTCATGGGGCGTTGTGATGACACGTGTTATGGAACATTGTGATCACAAGGGTTTGCAGCATTGTGATGACAGAGGTCATGGATCATTTTGATTTCAAGGAGCATGGAGCATTGTGATGACAAGGGCATGAAGCAATGTGATCCCAAGGTTCATGGACGATTGTGATGACAATGGTTATGGAGTATTGTGATGACAAGTGCATAGAGCATTGTAATGACAACGTCATGTAGCATTTTGCTGACAAAGGCATGGAGCATTGTGATGACAGGTGTCATGGAGCACTGTGATGACAAGCGTCACGGAGCATTGTGAATACAGGGGTCATGGAGCATTGGGATGACAAGGGCATGGATCATTGAGATGACAAGGGTCATGGAGCATTGGGCTGAAAAAGTTCATGGAGTATTGTGAAGACAGGGGTCATGGAGCATTGTGATGAGAGAGGTCACGGAGCATTTTGATTTCATTGTGATGACAATCGCCTGAAGCATTATGATGAAGGGCATGGTGCATTGTGATGACAGGGTTCATGGAGCATTGAGATGAAAAGGGGCATGGAGCATTGTGATTACAGGGGTCTTGGAGCATTGTGATGACAAGGGCATGGAGCATTGTGATGAGAAGGCCATGGAACATTCTGATGACATGCGTCATAGAGCTTTGTGATGACAAGGGCATGGAGCATTGTGATTACAGGGTTCTTGGAGCATTGTGATGACAAGTGTCATGGAGCCTTGTGATGACAAGGCCGAGGAACATTGTGATGGCAGGGGTCATGTAGCATTGTTATGACAGAGGTAATGGAGCATTGTGATGAGAAGGGCATGGAGCATTGTGATTACAATATTAATGGAGCATTGCAATGACAAAGTCGTGGACCGTTGTGATGAAAATTATGTGGCACCTTGTGATGACAAAAGTCATGGAGCATTTTTCTGAGAAAGGCATGGAGCATTGTGATGACAAAGCTCACGGAGCATTGTGATGAAAAGTTCATGGAGCATTGTGGTTACAAAGGTCACAGAGCCTTGTGATGACGCGGGCATGGACCAGTGTGATGACAAACGTTATGAAGCATTGTGATGACTGGAGTCACGGAGCATTGTGATGACAGGGGTCATGGAGCATTGTGATGACAAGGGCATGGAGCATTGTGATGACAGGGGCATGGAGCATTGGTCTGACAAGTTTCATAGATTATTGTGATGACAGTGGACATGGTGCATTGTGATGACAAGGGCATGGAGCATTGTGATGAGAATTCATGGAGTATTGTGAAGACAGGTGTCAGGGAGCATAGTGATGACATATGTCATGGTCCATTGCGATGACAATGGCATGGAGCATTGAGATGCCAAATGTAATGGAGGATTGTGATGACAAATATAATGGAGCATTGTGATGACTAGGGCTTGGAGCATTATGATGATAAGGGCCATTGAGAATTTTCATGACAAAGTCATGAAGCATTGTGATGAGAAAGTCCTGGAGCATTGTGATGAGAAAACCATGGAGCCTTGTGATGACAAGTCTCATGGAGCATACTGATGAAAAGGGGCATGGAGCATTGTGATTACAGGGGTCTTGGAACATTGTGATGACAAGGGCATGGAGCATTGTGATGAGAAGGCCAAGGAGCATTCTGATGACATGCGTCATTGAGCTTTGTTGAAATTTTGATGACAAGAGCGTTGTGCATTGTGATGAGAAGGGCAGGGAGCATTGTGATGACAGGGTCATAGAGCAATTTGATGAAATGGGTCATGGAACATTTTGATAACAGTGGTTATGGAACATTGGGATGTCAGGGGTCATGGAGCATTTTGATGAAAAGGGTCATGGAGCATTTTGATGACAGGGGTTATGGAACATTGTGATGTCGGTGGTCATTGAACATTGCGATGATAAGTGCATGTAGCATTGTGATGACAGGAGTCATGGAACATTGTGATGACAGGGGTGAGGGAGTATTGTGATGAATAGTGATGTAACATTGTGATATCAGTGGTGAGAGAGCATTTTGATGAGAAGTGCATGGAGTTTTGTGAAGACAATGTTTATGGAGCATTGTGATGAAAAGATTGTGGAGCACTGTGATGACAAGCGCATGGTGCATTGTGATGACATGTGTCATGGAGCATTATGCTGACAAGCGCATGGAGCATTGTGATGAAAAGGGTCATGGAGCATTGTGCTGAGAAAGTCATAGGGCATTGTGATGACAAGGGTCAAAGAGCATTGTGAAGAAAAGTTCATGGAGCATTGTGGTTAAAAAGGTCATAGAGACTGTTGATGACGAGGGCACGGACCATTGTGATGACAAAGGTCATGAAGCATTGTGATGACTGGAGTCACGGGGCATTGTGATGACAGGGGTCATGGAGCATTGTGATAACAAGGGTCATGGAGCATTCTGATGACAAGCCTCTGGAGTATTGTGATGACAATGGCATGGAGCATTGTGATGAAAAGGGCATGGATCACTGTGATGAAAAAGGCATGGAGACTTGTCATGACAGGGTTCAATGAGCATACTGACGACAAGTGTCAGGGAGGATTGTGATGACAAGTGTATTGAGAATTGTGATGATAAGGGTCATGGAGCACTGTGATGACAAGCGTCACGGAGCATTGTGAATACAGGGGTCATGGAGCATTGGGATGACAAGGGCATGGATCATTGTGATTACAACTGTCATGGAGCATTGGGCTGAAAGTGTTCATGGAGCATTGTGATGACAAAGGAATGGAGCATTGTGATGACAAGAGTCCCGGATCATTGTCTTGTCAGGGGTCATGGAGCGTTGTGATGACAGTGGTCATGGAGCATTATGATGATATGGTCATGAAGCATTGTGATGAGAAGCTCATGGAGCATTGGGCTGTAAATGTTCATGGTGTATTGTGATGACAGGGGGCATGAAGCATTGTGATGACAAGGGAATGGAGCACTGTGATGACAAGGTCCTGGAGCATTGTGATGAGAAGACCATGGAGCCTTCTGATGACAAGTCTCCTCGAGCATTCTGATGAAAAGGGGCATGGAGCATTGTGATGACAGGGGCATGGAGCATTGGTCTGACAAGTTTCATAGATTATTGTGATGACAGTGGACATGGTGCATTGTGATGACAAGGGCATGGAGCATTGTGATGAGAATTCATGGAGTATTGTGAAGACAGGTGTCAGGGAGCATAGTGATGACATATGTCATGGTCCATTGCGATGACAATGGCATGGAGCATTGAGATGCCAAATGTAATGGAGGATTGTGATGACAAATATAATGGAGCATTGTGATGACTAGGGCTTGGAGCATTATGATGATAAGGGCCATTGAGAATTTTCATGACAAAGTCATGAAGCATTGTGATGAGAAAGTCCTGGAGCATTGTGATGAGAAAACCATGGAGCCTTGTGATGACAAGTCTCATGGAGCATACTGATGAAAAGGGGCATGGAGCATTGTGATTACAGGGGTCTTGGAACATTGTGATGACAAGGGCATGGAGCATTGTGATGAGAAGGCCAAGGAGCATTCTGATGACATGCGTCATTGAGCTTTGTTGAAATTTTGATGACAAGAGCGTTGTGCATTGTGATGAGAAGGGCAGGGAGCACTGTGATGACAGGGTCATAGAGCAATTTGATGAAATGGGTCATGGAACATTTTGATAACAGTGGTTATGGAACATTGGGATGTCAGGGGTCATGGAGCATTTTGATGAAAAGGGTCATGGAGCATTTTGATGACAGGGGTTATGGAACATTGTGATGTCGGTGGTCATTGAACATTGCGATGATAAGTGCATGTAGCATTGTGATGACAGGAGTCATGGAACATTGTGATGACAGGGGTGAGGGAGTATTGTGATGAATAGTGATGTAACATTGTGATATCAGTGGTGAGAGAGCATTTTGATGAGAAGTGCATGGAGTTTTGTGAAGACAATGTTTATGGAGCATTGTGATGAAAAGATTGTGGAGCACTGTGATGACAAGCGCATGGTGCATTGTGATGACATGTGTCATGGAGCATTATGCTGACAAGCGCATGGAGCATTGTGATGAAAAGGGTCATGGAGCATTGTGCTGAGAAAGTCATAGGGCATTGTGATGACAAGGGTCAAAGAGCATTGTGAAGAAAAGTTCATGGAGCATTGTGGTTAAAAAGGTCATAGAGACTGTTGATGACGAGGGCACGGACCATTGTGATGACAAAGGTCATGAAGCATTGTGATGACTGGAGTCACGGGGCATTGTGATGACAGGGGTCATGGAGCATTGTGATAACAAGGGTCATGGAGCATTCTGATGACAAGCCTCTGGAGTATTGTGATGACAATGGCATGGAGCATTGTGATGAAAAGGGCATGGATCACTGTGATGAAAAAGGCATGGAGACTTGTCATGACAGGGTTCAATGAGCATACTGACGACAAGTGTCAGGGAGGATTGTGATGACAAGTGTATTGAGAATTGTGATGATAAGGGTCATGGAGCACTGTGATGACAAGCGTCACGGAGCATTGTGAATACAGGGGTCATGGAGCATTGGGATGACAAGGGCATGGATCATTGTGATTACAACTGTCATGGAGCATTGGGCTGAAAGTGTTCATGGAGCATTGTGATGACAAAGGAATGGAGCATTGTGATGACAAGAGTCCCGGATCATTGTCTTGTCAGGGGTCATGGAGCGTTGTGATGACAGTGGTCATGGAGCATTATGATGATATGGTCATGAAGCATTGTGATGAGAAGCTCATGGAGCATTGGGCTGTAAATGTTCATGGTGTATTGTGATGACAGGGGGCATGAAGCATTGTGATGACAAGGGAATGGAGCACTGTGATGACAAGGTCCTGGAGCATTGTGATGAGAAGACCATGGAGCCTTCTGATGACAAGTCTCCTCGAGCATTCTGATGAAAAGGGGCACGGAGCATTGTGATTACAGGGGTCATGGAGCATTGTGATAACAAGGGCATGGAGCATTGTGATGAGAAGGCCAAGGAGCATTCTGATGACATGCGTCATGGAGCTTTGGGATGACAAGGGCATGGAGCATGGTGATTACAGGGGTCTTGGAGCATTGTGATGAAAATGGCATGGATCATTGTTATGAAAAAGGTATGGAGCCTTGTCATGACAGGGTTCAAGGAGCATACTGACGACAAGTGTCAGGGAGCACTGTGATGACAAGTGTATTGAGCATTGTGATGAAAAGGGTCATGGAGCATTGTGCTGAGAAAGTCATAGGGCATTGTGATGACAAGGGTCAAAGAGCATTGTGAAGAAAAGTTCATGGAGCATTGTGGTTAAAAAGGTCATAGAGACTGTTGATGACGAGGGCACGGACCATTGTGATGACAAAGGTCATGAAGCATTGTGATGACTGGAGTCACGGAGCATTGTGATGACAGGGGTCATGGAGCATTGTGATAACAAGGGTCATGGAGCATTCTGATGACAAGCCTCTGGAGTATTGTGATGACAATGGCATGGAGCATTGTGATGAAAAGGGCATGGATCACTGTGATGAAAAAGGCATGGAGACTTGTCATGACAGGGTTCAATGAGCATACTGACGACAAGTGTCAGGGAGGATTGTGATGACAAGTGTATTGAGAATTGTGATGATAAGGGTCATGGAGCACTGTGATGACAAGCGTCACGGAGCATTGTGAATACAGGGGTCATGGAGCATTGGGATGACAAGGGCATGGATCATTGTGATGACAACTGTCATGGAGCATTGGGCTGAAAGTGTTCATGGAGCATTGTGATGACAAAGGAATGGAGCATTGTGATGACAAGAGTCCCGGATCATTGTCTTGTCAGGGGTCATGGAGCATTGGGATGACAGTGGTCATGGAGCATTATGATGATATGGTCATGAAGCATTGTGATGAGAAGCTCATGGAGCATTGGGCTGTAAATGTTCATGGTGTATTGTGATGACAGGGGGCATGAAGCATTGTGATGACAAGGGAATGGAGCACTGTGATGACAAGGTCCTGGAGCATTGTGATGAGAAGACCATGGAGCCTTCTGATGACAAGTCTCCTCGAGCATTCTGATGAAAAGGGGCACGGAGCATTGTGATTACAGGGGTCTTGGAGCATTGTGATAACAAGGGCATGGAGCATTGTGATGAGAAGGCCAAGGAGCATTCTGATGACATGCGTCATGGAGCTTTGGGATGACAAGGGCATGGAGCATGGTGATTACAGGGGTCTTGGAGCATTGTGATGAAAATGGCATGGATCATTGTTATGAAAAATGTATGGAGCCTTGTCATGACAGGGTTCAAGGAGCATACTGACGACAAGTGTCAGGGAGCATTGTGATGACAAGTGTATTGAGCATTGTGATGACAAAGGTCATGGAGCATTGTGATGAGAAGACCATGGATAATTGTGATGATGAGCGTCATGGGGTGTTGTGATGATAAGTGTTATGGAACATTGTGATCACAAGGGTTTGGAGCACTGTGATGACAGAGATCAGGGAGCATTTGGATTTCATTGTGATGACAATAGACTGAAGCATTACGATGATGGGCATGTGCATTTGGATGACAGGGTTCATGGAGCATTGAGATGAAAAGGGGCATGGAGCATTGTGATTACAGGGGTCTTGGAGCATTGTGATGACAAGGACATGGAGCATTGTGATGAGAAATCCATGGAACATTCTGATGACATGCGTCATGGAGCTTTGTGATGACAACTGCAGGGAGCATTGTGATTACACGGGTCTTGGAGCATTGTGATGACAAGTGTCATGGAGCCTTGTGATGACAAGGCCGTGGAACATTGTGATGGCAGGGTTCATGGTGCATTGTTATGACAGGGGTAATGGAGCATTGTGATGAGAAGGGCATGCAGCATTGGTCTGAAATGTTTCATGGATTATTGTGATGAGAGTGGGCATGGAGCATTGTGATGACAAGGGCACGAAACACTGTGATACATGGGTCATGGAGGATTGTAATGACAAGGGCATGGAGCATTGTGATGTGAAGGCCTCGAGCATTGTGATGACAAGCGTCATGGAGCTTTGTGATGACAAGGGTATGGAACAATGTGATGAGAGGGTTCATGGAGCATTGTGATGACAATGACATGGAGCATTGTGATGCCAAGGGTCATGGATCTTTGTGATGACAAAGGTCAAGGAGCATTTTGATGACAAGTGCGTGGTGCATTGTGATGAGAAGGGCAGGGAGCATTGTGATGACAGCGTCATGGAGCGATTTGATGAAAGGGTCATGGAATATTTTGATGACGGGGTTATGGAACATTGTGATGTCAGGGGTCATGGAGCATTTTGATGAAAAGGGTCATGGAGCATTTTGATGACAGGGGTTATGGAACATTGTGATGTCAGGGGTCATCGAACATTGTGATGATAAGTGCATGTAGCATTGTGATGACAGGAGTCATGGAACATTGTGATGACAGGGGGGAGGGAGTATTGTGATGACTAGTGATGGAACATTGTGATATCTCTGGTGAGAGAGCATTTTGATGAGAAGTGCATGAAGCATTGTGATGACAAGGTTTATGGAGCATTGTGACAAGATTGTGGAGCACTTTTATGACAAGCGTATGGCGCATTGTGATGACATGTGTCATGGAGCATTGTGCTGACAAGTACATGGAGCATTGTGATGACAAGGGTCATGGAGCATTGTGCTGAGAAAGTCATAGAGCATTGTGATGACAAGGGTCAAAGAGCATTGTGAAGAAAAGTTCATGGAGCATTGTGGTTAAAAAGGTCACAGAGACTGTTGATGACGAGGGCGTGGACCATTGTGATGACAAAGGTCATGAAGCATTGTGATGACTGGAGTCATGGAGCATTGTGATGACAGGGGTCATGGAGCATTGTGATAACTAGGGCATGGAGCATTGTGATGACAAGGGCATGGAGCATTGGTCTAATAAGTTTCATGGATTATTGCGATGACAGTTGGAATGGCGCATTGTGATGACAAGGGCATGGAGCATTGTGATGACCAGGCCATGCAGTATTGTGAAGACAGGTGTCAGGGAGCATTGTGATGACATATGTAATGGCCCATTGTGATGACAATGGCATGGAGCATTGTGATGCCAAGTGTCATGGAGGATTCTGATGACAAAGGTAATGGAGCATTGTGATGACAATGGCTTGGAACATTGTGATGACAAGGGTCAGGGAGCATTGTGCTGACAAGTGCATGGAGAATTGTGATGACAAGGGTCATGGAGCATTCTGATGACAAGCTTTTGGAGTATTTTGATGACAATGGCATGGAGCATTGTGATGAAAACGGCATGGGGCGTTGTGATGAAAACGGCATGGAGCCTTTTTGTGACAGGGTTCAAGGAGCATTCTGACGACAAGTGTCAGGGAGCATTGTGATGACAAGTGTATTGAGAATTGTGATGACAAAGTTCATGGAGCATTGTGATGAAAGCGGCATGGAGTATTGTGATGACAGGCATCATGGAGCATTGTGATGACAAGTGTTATGGAACATTGTGATCACAAGGGTTTGGAGCATTGTGATGACAGAGGTCATGGATCATTTTGATTTCAAGGAGCATGGAGCATTGTGATGACAAGGGCATGAAGCAATGTGATCCCAAGGTTCATGGAGGATTGTGATGACAATGGTAATGGAGTATTGTGATGACAAGTGCATAGAGCATTGTAATGACAAGGTCATGTAGCACTTTGCTGACAAAAGCATGGAGCATTTTGATGACAGGTGTCATGGAGCACTGTGATGACAAGCGTCACGGAGCATTGTGAATACAGGGGTCATGGAGCATTCGGATGACAAGGGCATGGATCATTGTGATGACAAGGGTCATGGAGCATCGGGCTGAAAAATTTCATGGAGTATTGTGAAGACAGGTGTCATGGTGCATTGTGATGAGAGAGGTCATGGAGCATTTTGATTTCATTGTGATGACAATAGCCTGAAGCATTATGATGATGGGCATGGTGCATTGTGATGACAGGTTTCATGGAGCATTGAGATGAAAAGGGGCATGGAGCATTGTGATTACAGGGGTCTTGGAGCATTGTGATGACAAGGGCATGGAGCATTGTGATGAGAAGGCCATGGAACATTCTGATGACATGCGTCATAGAGCTTTGTGATGACAAGGGCATGGAGCATTGTGATTACAGGGGTCTTGGAGCATTGTGATGACAAGTGTCATGGAGCCTTGTGATGACACGGCCGTGAAACATTGTGATGGCAAGGGTCATGGAGCATTGTTATGACAGATGTAATGGAGCATTGTGATGAGAAGGGCATGGAGCATTGGTCTGAAATATTTCATGGATTATTGTGATGAGAGTGGGCATGGAGCATTGTGATGAGAAGGCCATGGAACATTCTGATGACATGCGTCATAGAGCTTTGTGATGACAAGGGCATGGAGCATTGTGATTACAGGGTTCTTGGAGCATTGTGATGACAAGTGTCATGGAGCCTTGTGATGACACGGCCGTGAAACATTGTGATGGCAAGGGTCATGGAGCATTGTTATGACAGATGTAATGGAGCATTGTGATGAGAAGGGCATGGAGCATTGGTCTGAAATATTTCATGGATTATTGTGATGAGAGTGGGCATGGAGCATTGTGATGACATGAGCACGGAACACTGTGATACATGGGTCATGGCGGATGGTAATGACAAGGGCATGGAGCATTGTGAGGTGAATGGCATAGAGCATAGTGATGACAAGTGTCATGGAACTTTGTGATGACAAGGGTCATGGATCTTTGTGATGACAAAGGTCATGGAGCATTTTGATGACAAGGGCGTTGTGCATTGTGATGAGAAGGGCAGAGAGCATTGTCATGACAGGGTCATGGAGCAATTTGATGAAAATGGCCATGGAACATTTTGATGACAGGGGTTATGGAACATTGTGATATCAGGGGTCATGGAGCATTTTGATGAAAAGGGTCATGGAGCATTTTGATGACAGGTGTTATGGAACAATGTGATGTCAGTGGTCATCGAACATTCTGATGAAAAGTGCATGTAGCATTGTGATGACAGGAGTCATGGAACATTGTGATGACAGGGGTGAGGGAATATTGTGATGAATAGTTATGTAACATTGTGATATCAGTGGTGAGAGAGCATTTTGATGAGAAGTGCATGTAGCATTGTGATGACAATGTTTATGGAGCATTGTGATGAAAAGATTGTGGAGCACTGTGATGACAAGCGCATGGAGCATTGTGATGACAAGGGTCAAAGAGCATTGTGATGAAAAGTTCATGGAGCATTGTGGTTAAAATGGTCACAGAGTCTGTTGATAATGAGGGCATAGACCATTGTGATGACAAAGTTCATGAAGCATTGTGATAACTGGAGTCACGCAGCATTGTGATGACAGGGGTCATGGAGCATTGTGACAACAAAGGCATGGATCATTGTGATGACAAGGGCATGGAGCATTGGTCTAATAAGTTTCATTGATTATTGTGATGACTGTTGGAATGGCGCTTTGTGATGATAAGGGCATGGAGCATTGTGAAGTCCAAGTCATGCAGTATTGTGAAGACAGGTGTCAGGGAGCATTGTGATGACATATGTAATGGCCCATTGTGATGACAATAGCATGGAGCATTGTGATGCCAAGTGTCATGGAGGATTCTGATGACAAAGGTAATGGAGCATTGTGATGACAATGGCTTGGAGCATTGTGATGACAAGGGTCAGGGAGCATTGTGCTGACAAGTGCATGGAGAATTGTGATGACAACGGTCATGGAGCATTCTGATGACAAGCTTGTGGCGTATTTTGATGACAATGGCATGGAGCATTGTGATGAAAACGGCGTAGGGCATTGTGAAGAAAAAGGCAGGGAGCCTTTTCGTGACAGGGTTCAAGGAGCATTCTGACGAGAAGTGTCAGGGAGCTTTGTGATGACAAGTGTATTGAGAATTGTGATGACAAAGGTCATGGAGCATTGTGATGAAAGGGGCATGGAGTATTGTGATGACAGGCATCATGGAGCGTTGTGATGACAAGTGTTATGGAACATTGTGATCACAAGGGTTTGGAGCATTGTTATGACAGAAGTCATGGATCATTTTGATTTCAAGGAGCATGGAGCATTGTGATGACAAGGGCATGAAGCAATGTGATCCCAAGGTTCATGGAGGATTGTGATGGCAATGGTAATGGAGTATTGTGATGACAAGTGCATAGAGCATCGTAATGACAAGGTCATGTAGCATTTTGCTGACAAAGGCATGGAGCATTGTGATGACAGGTATCATGGAGCACTGTGATGACAAGCGTCATGGAGCATTGTGAATACAGGGGTCATGGAGCATTGGGATGACAAGGGCATGCATCATTCTGATGACAAGGGTCATGGAGCATTTGGCTGAAAATGTTCATGGAGTATTGTGATGACAGGGGTCATGGAGCATTGTGATGACTAGGGAATGGAGCATTGTTATGACAAGAGTCCCGGATCATTGTGTTGTCAGGTGTCATGGAGCGTTGTGATGACAGTGGTCTTGGAGCACTGTGATGATACTGGTCATGGAGCATTGTGATGAGAAGGTCATGGAGCATTGGGCTGAAAATATTCATGGAGTATTGTGATGACAGGGGTCATGGAGCATTGTGATGACAAGTGATTGGAGCATTCTGAAGACAAGGTCCTGGAGCATTTTGATGAGAAGACCATGGAACCTTGTGATGAGAATCTCATGGAGTATTCTGATGAAAAGGGGCATGGAGCATTGTGATTATAGGGGTCTTGGAGCATTGTGATGACAAGGGCATGGAGCATTGTGATGAGAAGGCCATGGAGCATTCTGATGACATGCGTCATGGAGCTTTGTGATGACAAGAGCAAGGAGCATTGTGATTACAGGGGTCTTGGAGCATTGTGATGAAAAGGGCATGGATCATTGTGATTAAAAATGCATGGAGCCTTGTCATGAAAGGGTTCAAGGTGCGTACTGATGGCAGGAGTCAGGGAGCATTGTGATGACAAGTGTATTGACCGTTGTGATGACAAATGTCATGGGGCATTGTGATGAGAAGACCATGGATAATTGTGATGACGAGCGTCATGGGGCATTGTGATGACAAGTGTTATGGAATATTGTGATCACAAGGTTTTGGAGCATTGTGATGACAGTGGTCGTGCAGCATTTTGATTTCATTGTGATGACAATAGCATGAATCATTATGATGATGGGCATGGTGCATTGTGATGACAGGGTTCATGGAGCATTGTGATGAAAAGGGGCATGGAGCATTGGTCTGACAAGTTTCATGGATTATTGTAATGACAGTGGGCATGGCACATTGTGATGACAAGGGCATGGAGCACTGTGATGACAAGTTCATGGAGTATTGTGAAGACAGGTGTCAGGGAGCATTGTGATGACATATGTCATGTTCCATTGTGATGAAAATAGCATGGAGCATTGTGATGCCAAGTGTCATGGAGGATTGTTGTGACAAAGGTAAAGGAGCATTGTGATGACAAGGGCATGGAGCATTGTGATGACAAGGGCCATTGATAATTTTAATGTCCAGGTCGTGAAACATTGTGATGACAAGCGCATGGAGCTTCCTATGACAGAGGTCATGGAGCATTGCGATGAGAAGTGCATGGAGTATTGTGATGAACAGAGCATATTACATTGTGATGAGAAGGTCCATGGAGATTTGTAATGACAAGGACGTGGAGAATTATGAGGACAAGGGACATTGAGCTTTGAGATGACCAGGGCATGGAGCATTCTGATGGCAAAACCGTGGAGCATTGTGATGAGAAGACCTTGGGTAATTGTGATGATGAGCATCATGGAGCACTGTAATGACAAGGGGCATGAAGCATTGTGATGACAGGTGTCAGGGAGCATTGTGATGACAGGGGTCATGGAGCATTGTGATGACAAGTGCATGGAGAATTTTGATGACAAGTGCATGTAACATTGTGATGAGAAGTGTCATGTAGCATTGTGATGACAAGGACGTGGAGAATTGTGATGAAAAGGGACATGCAGCATTTTGATAACCAGCGCATTGAGCATTGTGATAACAGGGGTCATGGAGCATTCTTATGACAAGGTCCATGGTGCATTCTGACATAAGATATCACTTATGAAGGGAATGTAAACATGGCTACACATGAACTGAATTAGGAAAGAGAACAGAGTCTCACATTTAGAAAACACTCTTATGCTTGCTTAAGGGGAAAGGAGAGGTGGGGAGATGCACAAAACCAGAGTTTGATATTAGCACAGGTACCGTTCCATAATCCAAATACAGAAGAGACAAGCCCTACTCCTTCCACAGTGAACGGAACTCAACACCCCTATTCCCCGCAGAGAAATATATCTGACTAGTAAGAATTTTAAAACCTATGTATTGCTATGTCTCCATAAGGGAACCAAGTGTGTCTAGAACGACATAAACACGGCAGTGAGAATCAGCTCAAACCCAATATAAAAATGAATTTCAAAACAAAACAAAAAAACAGTGAAATTCTTACACAATACCTTCAGGGGTTCTGATGAAACCTAGAATTACCCTATCTACAATGACAGCTGGATGTGGCATAAGGCTGGTCACTTGGGACTGAGAGGATTGGTGAGATTTGGTGAGAAAATGCAGACCCTTTAAAGCAATCATGCCTGCCACCAATTCCATGGTTAACAACTCCCCAGGTAGAAAGGAATATCACTACAGTTATAACATGTATGGGAAACCTAGAGAATGGACACCCTCTGATGGTGACAGGTTTCTAAAACTCTACAAATTTTTTCTCTCCTTGTGCTCCAGTTTGACATTCCAACCGCTTTACTATCAATCTCCCAACTTGGAGAGTCAGCCCCTATAACCTCCTGGTTCGCACAGTTGTCAAATTGTGCAGAGGATATAAGGGAAGAGGGAGAACCAATGAGAGAGTAGCTGTAGGCATTTGGACGGCCACATGTCACTCTAATTTCCCGTCACGAAGAAGAATTAACCAAACTCTCAGCCTGCCCCCCCCCGGAACCAGTATAGGTCCTGAAGCAAAATTGTGGATTTGCGGTCAGCTCACAAAAATGCGAGTTGAAAACTGGACCTCAGGGGCACAGCAATTCACTATCTTGCAGAGTTATAAAGGACTACTCTCTTCCAAAAATCTGTTGAGGAAAAACCACGAGGAGGATTTGAAAATGAGGCAGAATTCCACGAAACAGATTTCAAGAAGTACACTGGAATCGGGTTTAAACACAGGAAAAGCATCACAACTTCGAGAATTATGGAATTGTCCATAAAGGGCGTATGTGTTTTCACCTGAATATATTCAGGAGAAAACGCATACACCCTTTTTGGCCAACCAAGCAACCGTGCAATGCAAATGTGCACTACAAAGAAATATCACTTCCCACCAGTGAAAAGGGACATCTGCAAAATGTGTAAAAACCAGAAAGGCAAGACAGGCTCTGGAGAACAGGGAGCCCTGTTATGCTGATGGGCGGGAAGTAAATTGCCAACTGCCTCTCTGGAGGAGTGCACTGTGTTCCCTAAAACAAGTAAACAACAGAGCTACAGAGCCAAGGGCACTTCCAGTCTAGGGAATATACCTTGGGAAAACTGAAAATCAATAAGACAGAGCCACCTCAAAATTTAGAGCTGCACTACTTACAAAAACCTCAACTTGGGTACACCTTAAATATCCTAGGAAAGACAAAAATGGTTCAAGAAATTGTGGTACTTACGTACGATGGAATATCCATCAGCCATGAAATCAATGTCATAAGACCAGTAGCAGCAAAATGAGTGGATTCTGGTTCGCTGATTCTAAGTGAAATAAGTCACACAAAAAAAGAAACTTATCATAAGATATCACTTATAAAGATCCGGTAAACATGGCTACACATGAACTGAGTTAGGAAAGAGAACACAGTCTCACATTTAGAAAACACTCTTATGCCTGCTTAAGGGGGAAGGAGAGGTGGGGTGATGCATAAAAAAAGAGTTTGATATTAGTACAGGTACCGTTCCAAAAACCAAATACGGAAGAGACAAGACCTACACATTCCTCAGTGAAAGGGACTCAACACCCCATATTTCCCGCAGAGGAATATATCTGACTAGTAAGAATCTTAAAACCTATGTATTGATATGTCTCCGTAAGGGAATCAAGTGTGTCTAGACTGGCATAAACATGGCAGCGAGAATCACCTCAAACCCACTATAAAAAGGAATTTCAAAAACAAAACAAAACAACAGGGAAATTCTTTACAATTCCTTCAGGGTCTCTGATGAAACCTGGAATGACCCTATCTACAACGACAGCTGGATGTGGCATAATGCTGGACACTTGGAACTGAGAGGATTGGTGAGATTGGGTGAGCAAATGCAGACCCTTTAAAGCAATAATGCATGGCACCCGTTCCATGGGTCCGAACTCTCCAGGTTGAAGGGAATATTACTACAGCTATAACATGTACGGGAAACCTAGAGAATGCACACACTGTGAATACGAAAGGTTTCTAAAACTCAACGAATAGTCCCTCTCCTGGTGCTCCAGTTTGACTTTCCAACTGCTTTACTATCAATCTCCCAACTTGGAGAGACAGCCCCTTTAACTTCCTGGTTCGCACAGGTTGCCAATTTGGCAGAGGATGAAAGGGAAGAGAGAGAACCAATGAGAGAGTAGCTGTTAGGCATTTGGACAGGCACAAGTCACTCTAATTTCCCGGCAGGAAGAAGAATTAACCAAAGTCTCAGCCACCCACCAGGAACCAGTATAGGTCCTGAACCAAAATTTTGGACTTGCGTTCAGCTCATAAAAAACGAGTTGAAAAATGGAGCTCAGGGGCACAGCAATTCACAAACTGGCAGAGTAATAAAGGACAACTATCGTCCAGAAATCTGTTGAGGGAAGGCAACGAGGCGGACTTGAAAGCGAGGCAGAATAGAAGGAAACAGATTTCAAGAGGTACCTTGGAATCGCCTTTAAAGCACAGGAAGAGGGGCACAACGTCCACAAGGATGACCTTGGCCAAAAAGAGCGTATGCGTTTTCTCCTGAATATATTCAGGAGAAAATGCATACGCCCTTTTTGGCCAAGCAAGCACGCGGGCAATGCAAATCTGCACTACAAAGAAGTATCACTTCCCACCGGTCAAAAGGGACATCCACAAAATGTGTAAAAACCAGAAAGGCAAGACAGGCCCTGGAGAACAGGGAGCCTTGTTATGCTGATGGGCGGGATGTAAATTGCCAACTGCCTCTCTGGAGGAGTGCATTGTGTTCCCTAAAACAAGTAAACAACAGAGCTACAGAGCCAAGGGCACTTCCAGTCTAGGGAATATACCTTGGGAAAACTGAAAATCAATAAGACAGAGCCACCCCAAAATTTAGGGCTGCACTGCTTACAAGAACCTCAACTTGGGTACACCTTAAATATCCCAGGAAATATAAAAATGGTTCAAAAAATTGTGGTACTTACGTACGATGGAAGGTCCCTCAGCCCTGAAATCTATGTCATAAGACCAGTAGCAACAGGGCCTCCCTGGTGGCGCAGTGGTTGAGAGTCCGCCTGCCGATGCAGGGGATACGGGTTCGTGCCCCGGTCTGGGAGGATCCCATATGCCGCGGAGCGGCTGGGCCCGTGAGCCATGGCCGCTGGGCCTGCGCGTCCGGAGCCTGTGCTCCGCAACGGGAGAGGCCACAACAGTGAGAGGCCCGCATACCGCAAAAAGAAAAAAAAAAAAAAAAAAAAAAAAAAAAAAGACCAGTAGCAGCAAAATGAGTGGATTCAGGTACGATGATTCTAAGTGAAATAAGTCACACAGAAAAAGAAACTTATCATAAGATATCACTTATGAAGATCCTGTAAACATGGCTACACATGAACTGAGTTAGGAAAGAGAACAGAGTCTCACAATTTAGAAAACACTCTTATGCCTGCTTAAGGGGGAAGGAGATGTGGGGTGATGCATAAAACCAGAGTTTGATAAAAGCACAGGTACCGTTCCAAAACCCAACTATGGAATATACAAGGCCTACACATTCCTCAGTGAAAGGGACTCAAAACCCCATATTTCCCGCAACGGAATAGATCTGACTAGTAAGAATCTTAAAACCTATGTATTGATATGTCTCCGTAAGGGAATCAGGTGTGTCTAGACTGGCATAAACATGGCACCGAGAATCAGCTCAAACCCACTATAAAAAGGAATTTCAAAAACAAAACAAAACAACAGGGAAATTCTTTACAATTCCTTCAGGGTCTCTGATGAAACCTGGAATGACCCTATCTACAATGACAGCTGGATGTGGCATAAGGCGGGACACTTGGAACTGAGAGGATTGGTGAGATTGGGTGAGCAAATGCAAACCCTTTAAAGCAATAATGCATGGCACCCATTCCTTGGGTCCCAACTCTCCAGGTTGAAGGGAATATTACTACAGCTATCACATGTATGGGAAACCTAGAGAATGCACACAGTGTGAATACGAAAGGTTTCTAAAACCCAACGAATAGTCCCTCTCCTGGTGCTCCGGTTTGACTTTCCAACTGCTTTACTATCAATCTCCCAACTTGGAGAGACAGCCCCTTTAACCTCCTGGTTCGCACAGGTTGCCAATTTGGCAGAGGATGAAAGGGAAGAGGGAGAACCAATGAGGGAGTAGCTGTTAGGCATTTGGACGGGCACATGTCACTCTAATTTCCCGGCAGGAAGAAGAATTAACCAAAGTCTCAGCCACCCACTGGGAACCAGTATAGTTCCTGAACCAAAATTTTGGACTTGCGTTCAGCTCAAACAATAAGAGTTGAAAAATGGAGCTCAGGGGCACAACAATTCACAAACTGGCAGAGTAATAAAGGACAACTATCGGCCAAAAATCTGTTGAGGGAAGGCAACGAGGCGGACTTGAAAGCGAGGCAGAATAGCAGGAAACAGATTTCAAGAGGTACCTTGGAATCGCCTTTAAAGCACAGGAAGAGGGGCACAACTTCGACAAGGATGCACTTGGCCAAAAAGGGCGTATGCGTTTTCTCCTGAATATATTCAGGAGAAAACGCATACGCCCTTTTTGGCCAAGCAAGCAAGCGGGCAATGCAAATCTGCTCTACAAAGAAGTCTCACTGCCCATGGGTCAAAAGGGAATTCCGAAAACATTCTAAAAAATTGAAAGGCAGCACAGACCTTGGGGATCAGGGAGCCTTGTTATGCTAATGGGAGTGCTGTAGATTGCCAAGAGCCACTCTGGAGAAATGCATGGTGTTTCCTAAATCATCTAAAAATCAGAGCTACAGAGCCTACGGCTCTTCCACTCATGGGCGTATAACTTGGGAAAAAAGAAAATCAACAAGACACAGCCATCCCAAAGTTTAGGGCTGCTCTGATTACATCAACCTTGACTTCGGTACACCTTAAATATCCCAGGAAACAGAAAATGGATAGAGAAGTTGTGGTACTTACGTACGATGGAATATCCCTCAGCCATGAAATCAATGTCATAAGGCCAGTAGCAGCATAATGAATGGACTTAGGAACGACGATTCTAAGTGAAATAAGTCACACAGAAAAAGAAACTTATCCTAAGATATCACTTATAAAGGGAATGTAAACATGGCTACACATGAACTGAATTAGAAAACAGAACAGAGTCTCACATTTAGACAACACTCTTCTGCCTTCTTACGGGTGAAGGTGAGGTGGGGTGATGAATAAAACCAGAGTTTGATGTTAGCACAAGTACCATTCCATAAACCAAGTATGTAATAGACAAGACCTCCTCCTTGCTCAGTGAACAGGACTCAACACCCCCTATTCACCACAGAGGAATATATCTGACTAGTAAGAATCATAAAACCTATGTATTGATATGTCTCCGTAAGGGAATCAAATGTGTCTAGAGCGGCGTAAGCACGGCAGTGAAAATCAGCTCAAGCCCACTCTAAAAATAAATTTCAAAAACAAAACACAAAAACTGCGAAATTCTTACAAAGGTCCTTCAGTGGCTCTGATGCAACCTGGATAGACCCCATCTACACCCACAGCTGGATGAGACATAAGGCTGGACACTTGGGGCTGACAGGATTGGTGAGGTTGGGTGAGTAAATGCAGACCCTTGAAAGCAATAATCGTGCCACCCATTCCAAGGGTCCCAACTCTCCAGGTTTAAGGGAATCTTACTACAGCTAAAACACACATGGGAAACCCAGAGGATGGGACACCGTGTGATCGGGAAAGGTTTCTAAAACGCACCTCATTTTTCCTCTCCTGGTGCTCGGATTCGCCATTCCAGCCGCTTTACTATCAATCTCTCCACTTGGAGAGTCAGTGCCTTTAACCTCCTGTTTTGCACTGTTTGCAATTTGTGCAGAGGATGAAAGGGAAGAGGTGGAACCAATGAGAGACTAGCCGTAGGCATTTGAACCCGCACATGTCACTCTAATTTCCCGTCAGGATGAAGAATTAATCAAAGGCCAG
Organism: Mesoplodon bidens; assembly: GCF_964165515.1. Taxonomy (NCBI): domain Eukaryota; kingdom Metazoa; phylum Chordata; class Mammalia; order Artiodactyla; family Ziphiidae; genus Mesoplodon; species Mesoplodon bidens. The sequence goes on along the minus strand of NC_138176.1, from coordinate 123,821,869 downwards.
CCTGCCACCCCGGAATCAGAATACGGCTTGAAGCAATTCTGCCGTTATGGGGCCAGCTCACAAAAAAAGCGAGTTGATAAACGGAGCTCAGCGGCTCAGCAATTCCAAACCTGCAAAGTTTTACAGGACAACTGTCATCCAAAAATCGGTTGAGGGAAGGCAACGAGGAGGACTTGAAAACGAGGCAGAATTGCAGGAAACAGATTTCAACCGGTAGATTGGAATCGCCTTTAAAGCACATGAAAAGCGGCAGAAGTTCGACAATGATGCACTTGGCCACAAAGGGCGTATGCGTTTTTTTCCTGAATATATTCAGGAAAAAACGCATACGCCCTTTTTGGCCAACCAATCAAGTGGCCCATGCAAATCCGCACTACAAAGAAGTCTCACTGCCCACCGGTCAAAAGGGAATTCCGAAAACATTCTAAAAAATTGAAAGCCAGGACAGGCCTTGGGGATCAGGGAGCCTTGTTATGCTAATGGGAGGGATGTAAATTGCCAAGAGCCCCTCTGGAGAAGTGCATGGTGTTTCCTAAATCATCTAAAAAACAGAGCTACAGAGCTTGTGGCACTTCCACTCATGGGCGTATAACATGGGAAAAACGAAAATCAACAAGACACAGCCATCCCAAAGTTTAGGGCTGCTCTGTTTACATCAACCTCGACTTCGGTACACCTTAAATATCCCAGGAAACAGTAAATGGATAGAGAAGTTGTGGTACTTACGTACGATGGAATATCCCTCAGCCATGAAATCAATGTCATAAGGCCAGTAGCAGCATATTTATTGGACTTAGGAACGATGATTCTAATTGAAATAAGTCACACAGAAAAAGAAACTTATCCTAAGATATCACTTATAAAGGGAATGTAAACATGGCTACACATGAACTGAATTAGAAAACAGAACAGAGTCTCACATTTAGACAACACTCTTCGGCCTGCTTAAGGGGAAAGGTGAGGTGGGGTGATGAATAAAACCAGAGTTTGATGTTAGCACTAGCACCGTTCCATAAACCAAATATATAATAGACAAGACCTACTCCTTGCTCAGTGAACAGGACTCAACACCCCCTATTCACCACAGAGGAATATATCTGACTAGTAAACATCATAAAACCTATGTATTGATATGTCTCCGTAAGGGAATCAAATGTGTCTAGAGCGGCGTAAGCACGGCAGTGAAAATCAGCTCAAGCCCACTCTAAAAATAAATTTCAAAAACAAAACACAAAAACTGCGAAATTCTTACAAAGGTCCTTCAGCGGCTCTGATGCAACCTGGATAGACCCCATCTACACCCAGAGCTGGATGAGACATAAGGCTGGACACTTGGGGCTGACAGGATTGGTGAGGTTGGGTGAGTAAATGCAGACCCTTGAAAGCAATAATCGTGCCACCCATTCCATGGGTCCCAACTCTCCAGGTTTAAGGGAATCTTACTACAGCTAAAACACGTATGGGAAACCCAGAGGATGGGACACCGTGTGATCAGGAAAGGTTTCTAAAACGCACCTCATTATTCCTCTCCCGGTGCTCAGATTCGCCATTCCAGCCGCTTTACTATCAATCTCCCCACTTGCAGAGTCAGCGCCTTTAACCTCCTGTTTTGCACTGTTTGCAATTTGTGCAGAGGATGAAAGGGAAGAGGTGGAAACAATGAGAGACTAGCCATAGGCCTCTGAACCCGCACATGTCACTCTAATTTCCCATCAGGACGAAGAATTAATCAAAAGCTCAGCCTGCCCCCCAGGAACCTGAATAGGCCCTGAAGCAATCCTGCGGTTTTGGGGCCAGCTCACAAAAAAGCGAGTGAAAAATGGAGCTCATCGGCACACCAATTCACAAGCCTGCAGAGTTTTACAGGACAACTATCGTCCAAAAATCTGTGGAGCGAAGGCTACCAGGAGGTCTTGAAAGCGAGGCAGAATTGCAGGAAACTGATTTCAAGCAGTAGATTGGAATCGTCTTTAAAGCACATGAAAAGCGGCAGATGTTCGACAATGATGCACTTGGCCAAAAAGGGCGTATGCGTTTTTTCCTTAATATATTCAGGAGAAAACCCATACACCCTTTTTGGCCAACCAAGCAAGCAGGCAATGCAAATCCGCAATACAAAGAAGTCTCACTTCCCACCGGTCAAAAGGGAATTCCGAAAAAAAGTGTAAAAACCAGAAAGGCAGGACTGGCCCTGGGGATCAGGGAGCCATGTTATGCTAATGGGAGGGATGTAAATTGCCAAGAGCCACTCTGGAGAAGTACATGGTGTTTCCTAAAACATCTAAAAAACAGAGCTACAGAGCCTAGGGCACTTCCACTCATGGGCGTATAACTTTGGAAAACTGAAAATCAACAGGACACAGCCACCCCAAAGTTTAGGGCTGCTGTGTTTACAAGAACCTCGACTTCGGTACACCTTAAATATCCCAGGAAAGAGAAAATGGATAGAGAAGCAGTGGTACTTATGTACAATGGAATATCCCTCAGCCATGTAATCAATTTCATAAGGCCAGTAGCAGCATAATGAGTTGATTTTGGTACGATGATTCTAAGTGAAATAAGTCACACAGAAAAAGAAACTTATCCTAAGATATCACTTATAAAGGGAATGGAAACATGGCTACACATGAACTGAATTAGAAAACAGGACAGTGTCTCACATTTAGAAAACACCCTTCTGCCTCCTTAAGGGGAAAAGTAAGGTGGGGTGATGCATAAAACCAGACTTTGAAATTAGCACAGGTACCATTCCATGAATCAAATATGTAATAGACAAGACCTACTCCTTGCTCAATAAACTGGACTCAACACCCCGTATTCACCGCAGAGGAATATATCTGACCAGTAAGAATCTTAAAACCTATGTATTGATACGTCCCCGTAAGGGAATCAAGTGTCTGTAGAGCAGCATAAACACGGCAGTGAAAATCAGCTAAACCATATTATGAAAATAAATTTCAAAAACAAAGCACAAACACAGCGAAATTCTTACAAAATTCATTCTTTGGGCTCTGATGCAGCCTGGATTCACAACATCTACACCCACTGCTGGATGAGACATAAGGCTGGACACTTGGCGCTGAGAGGATTGGTGAGGTTGTGTGAGCAAATGCCGACCCTTTAAAGCAATACTGTGTGCTACCCATTCCATGTGTCCCAACTCTCCAGGTTTAAGGGAATCTTACTACAGCTAAAACATGCGTGGGAAACCCAGAGGATGGGACACCGTGTGATCCGGAAAGGTTTCTAAAACACACTTCATGTTTCCTCTCCGGGTGCTCGGGTTCCCCATTGCAGCCGATTTACTCTCAATCTCCCCAATTGTGGTGTCAGTGCCTTTAACCTCCTGTTTCCCACAGTTTGCAATTTGTGCAGAGGTTGCACGGGAAGAGGGGTAACCAATGAGAGACTAGCTGTAGGCTTTTGGACGGGCACATGTCCCTGTAATTTCCCATCAGGAAAAAGAATTTACCAAAGGCTCAGCCTGCCACCCAGGAACCAGAATAGGGCCTGTAGCAATCCTGCGGTTTTGCGGCAAACTCACAAAAAACCGAATTGCAAAATGGAGCTCAGGGGCACTGCAATTCAGAAACCTGCAGAGCTCTAAAGGACAACTAAAGTCCAAAAATATATTGATGTAAGGCAATGAGGAGGACTTGAAAGCGAGGCAGAATTGCAGGAAACAGATTTCAAGAGGAAGACTGGAATCGCTTTAAAGCACATGAAAAGCGGCAGAAGTTCGACAATGATGCACTTGGCCAAAAAGGGCGTGTGCGTTTTTTCCTGAATATATTCAGGAAAAAACGCACACGCCCTTTTTGGCCAACCAAGCAAGCAGGCAATGCAAACCTGCACTACAAAGATGTCTCACTTCCCCATGGTCCAAAGGGACCTCCAAAAAATGTGTAAAAACCAGAAAGGCAGGACAGGCAACCTTGTTATGCTGATGGGCGGGATGTAAATTGCCAACACCCACTCTGGAGAAGTGCATGATGTTTCCTACAACATCTAAACAATACAGCTACAGAGCCTAGGGCACTTCCACTCATGGGCATATACCTTTTGAAAACTGAAAATCAACAAGACACAGCCACCCCAAAATTTAGGGCTGACCTGTTTACAAGAACTTCAGCTTCGGTACACCTTAAATATCCCAGGAAACAGAAAAGTGGATAAAAATGTTGTGGTACTTACGTACAATGTAATATCACTCAGCCTTGAAATCAATGTCATACGGCCAGTAGCAGCATAATGAGTTGAGTTATGTACAATGTGTCTAAGTGAAATAAATAGCACAGAAAAATAAACTTATCATAAGATTTTACTTATAAAGAGAATGTAAACATGGCTACACAGGAACTGAATTACAAAACAGAACAGATTCTCACATTTAGAAATCACACTTATTCCTTCTGAAGGGGAAGGGTGAGGTGGGGTGATGCATAAAACCAGAGTTTGAAATTAGCACAGGTACCGTTCCATGAACCAAATATATAATAGACAAGACCTACTCCTTGCTCAATGAACTGGACTCACCACACCCTATTCACCGCAGAAGAGTATATCTGACTAGTAAGAATCTTAAAATGTATTTATTGATATCTCTCTGTAAGTGAATCAAGTGGATGTAAATCAGCATAAACACAGCAGTGGAAATTAGCTAAACCCCACCATAAAAATAAATATATTCAGGAAAAATGCTACACCCTTTTGGTCATCCAAAATGCAAATCTACAAAGAAGTCTCTGATCGCATTCGAAAAAGGGGCCATCCTGGAAAAGTGTAAAACCAGTAATGCAGCACAGAACATGGAGAAAAGGGAGCCTTGTTACGCTGATGGGGGTCGGATGTAAACAGCCAACGGCCACTCTGGAGAAGTGTATGGTGTTTCCTAAAATATCGAAATAACAGAGCTACAGAGCATTTGGCACTTCCACTCTTGGGCGTATATCTTGGGAAAACCAAAAATCGACAGCACAAAGGCACCCCTACATTTTGTGCTGCTCTGTTTACTAATGCCTCGACTTCAGTACAACTTACATGTCCTTGGAAGTAAAAATGGTATAAAGAAGACGTGGTACTTATGTACAATGGAATATTACTGAGCAATTAAATCAGTGAAATAAGACCAGTTGCAGCAACTCGTGGAAACTGAGGTACGATCATTCTAAATGACATAAATCAGACATAAAAAGACACCTATCATAAGGTAATACTTATAGATGGTATCTAAAAATGGCTACACATGAACTCAGTTACAAAACAGAAACAGAGTCACACATTTAGAAAATACACTTATGGCTGCTAAAGGGGAATGGTGGGGTGGGGTGATGCATAAACCAGGAGGTTAGAATTAGCATAGATATGGTTCCAGAAACAAAATAGGTAATCGACAGGATCTACTGTATAGCTCAAAGAGCTGGACTCAGCACACTGTTGTCACCGGAAAAGGATATATAAGACTGGTAAGAATCTGTAAAAGAATTTATTGATGTCTCTAAGTAAATCAAGTGAATAGATGTAGAGCAGGAAGAAACACAGTATTGAAAATCAGCTATACCCCACTATACAATTAAATAACAAGAACAAAAAAAAGACAAAGAGAGAGACAGAAATTCTTACAAAATTTGTTCAAGGGCTGTGATGCAACCTGGACTGAACACATCTAGACACACAGCTGGATGGGACCTAAGGCTCTACACTCATGGGTCTGAGAGGCTTGGTGAGGATGGGACAGCAAATGCAGCACTTTTAGAGTAATACTGCCTGGCCCCCATTCCATGGGTCCCATATCAAAAGGTGCAGGGGACCCTTCCTAGAGCTAAAACATGAATGGGACTTACAGAGGATGGTACACTGTCTGCTCGGGAAGAGTTTGGGAAAGTCACCTCATCTCCACTTCTCCTGGTATTCGGGTTCCCCAGCTCCTTTCCTTAGAGTCTCCCCACTTTGGGAAGGCAGCACACTCAACAGCCGGTTTTGCACAGCTTGGAATTTTGCGTGTGAAGAAGGGGAATGGCGGGATGGACTGAGACACAAGCCCTAGATGTTTGGACAGGCATATGCCACTCTAGTTTCCTAATCTGGGAGAAGAATTTCCCTATCCTTCAGGTGCTCCAGTAACCGGAATGGGTCTGTAGAAATCCTGCCCCTTTGTGGCTGCTTCCCTAAACAAGTTGAAAACTGGTGCTCAGGGGCACTGCAATTCAAAAACATGCAGGGTTGTAACTGACACCTCTAAAGGAGTCATTTCTTGAGCCAAGTATTCGTAAAGGCCTTGTAAGCAAGGCAGAATTGCAGGAAAGGGATTTCAAGAGGTAGTTTGCACTCGCCATTAAAGCACATGCAAAGCTGCTGAACATCGCCAATGATCCAGTTGGCCAAAAAGACCGTATGCGTTATTCCTTAATATATTCAGGAAAAACCCTTACTCCATTTTTGGCCAACAAAACAGACGGGCAATGTAAATTAATACTACAAAGAGGTATCACTTCGCACCAGTCAGAATGGCAAAGTTCACAAAGTGTAAAACCTGAAATGCAGGACAGGGCGAGGAGCAAAGGAAACCCTGACAAGCTGATGGTGGGAATGTAAATTGCTAACAGCAACTGTGGAGCAGTGGGTGGTGATTCCTTAAAAATCTAAAACACAGAGCTTCAGAGCATATGCTGCTTCCACTCCTGGGCCTGTATCTTGGAAAAAGCGTAAATTGACAGGACCCAGGCACTCCAAAATTATTCAGCCCTGTTTACAAGAGCCTCTACTTGGAAGCTACCTAAACGTCCTTGGAAGGAAGACTGCATAAACAAATGATGGTAGATATGTACAATGGAATATTACTCAGCCATGAAATGAATGGAATAAGGCCATTTGCAGCCACTTGGAATGACATAGATACATTCATACTAAGTGTCATAAATCAGACAATGATAAATATCATATGATATTACTTATAGGTGGAATCTAACAATTGATACAAAGGTACTATCTTACAAAACAGAAACAGAGTCCCAGACGTAGAACACAAACTTATGGTTACCAAACTGGAAAGGTGTGTTGGAGGCATAAATCATGAGGTTGGAGTTAAATATACGTATTTACAGAGAGAAAACTTGTAATCAGCATGGACCTGCTGTAGAGCACTTGGAACTCTTCTCAACACCCTTTAGTAACCTCAATGGGAAAATAATTCCAAAAAGAATATATAGTCTTCTCTGTATAAATGAATCATGTTGGTGTATATCAAAAATGAACACAACATGGTAAATCAACTATACTCCATTACAAATTTAAAATTAAATTATAGAAAGAAAAATGATCACTAAATTCGTTTAGTCGCGGTGAACGTGCTAGTGTCACATCCCTGGACACAGACCCAATTTGGTCCCAAGGCTGGACTGTTGTGGGCCTGAGGACCTTGGGAGGATATGCCAGCTAATTCAACCCCTTGAACATGTAGTACCTGGTCTCCTCTGCATGGGATCACAATCTCCAGATCTAAGTGTGCCCTCATACTACTAAACCAACCCTCTGACACCCAAAGGATGGTGGATGACATTTGGAAAATCATCTGGTCTCAACATAATCTGGTGTTTGGGTTCCAACATCCCGACTCCTTCGTTAGGGTCATCCCACTCTACAAGACAGCACCCTCAACAGGTTATTTTGCAGGGGTTTATACTTGTTCGGGGGATGAAGGGTAAGGGGGAAGGAGGAATGGGACAGAAGCCCTTACATGTTTGGTCGGGCACATTCCACTCTAATTTAAAACCCAGGAACAGGACTTTCCCTACATCTAAGGTTGTGTCAGTAACCAGAGAGGGACAGTAGAAATCCTGCCGCCTTCTGTTTCCCATAACTACAATTCTAAAACTGGACCTTATAGGCACTTCATATTCACAATGCCTGGGGAGCTGTAAATGACAACAGCCCTTAAAAAATGTCTTGGGGTAGGTAATCAAAATAGACTTCAAAACAAGGCAAACTTTCAATAACCCTTTTTCAAGGGGTAAATTTTACTCACTCTTCATAAAAAAAAGCACATATGAAGATGCTCACCATTGCTTTATGTTAGACAAAGGCAAATCAGTTCTACAAAGATGTATCACCTGGAACCACTCAGAATAGCTATCCTCACAATGTCTAGAAACAATAAATGGTTCAGAGGGTGAGGAAGAAAGAGAAACCTACTACTTATTGTTATGTTTTTTTTAATCCGCGTTGGGTCTTCGTTGCTGCGTGCGGCTTTTCTATACTTGCAGCAAGCGGAGGCTACTCATCGTTGTGGTATGCAGCCTTCTGTTTGTGGTGGCTTCTCTTGTTGTGGAGCACAGGCTCGAGGCACACAGGCTTCAGTAGTTGTGGCACGTGAACTCAGTAGTTGTGGCTCGTGGGCTCTAGAGCGCAGACTCAGTAGTTGTGGCGCACGGGGTTAGTTGCTCTGCGGCACGTGGGATCTTCCTGGACCAGGGCTCGAATCTGTGTCCCCTGCACTGGCAGGCAGATTCTTAACCACTGTGCCACCAATACTACGTTACTGGTGGCAATTCCAATTGGTAACAGCCACTGTGGAGCACAGAATGGAGGTAACCAGAGTAAGGGGAGTTGGGAGGATTAAACTGGAAATTGGGTTTGACATGTACATACCACTATATATAAAAGAGATAACAAATAACGGCCTACTGTATAGCACAGGGAACTCTACTCAATACTCTGTAATGACCTGTATGGGAAAGGAATCCAAAAAGGATTGGATATATGTACAACTGCTTCACTCTGCTGTGCAGCAGAAAGTAACACAACGTTGTAAATCAACTATACTCCAAAAAATTGAAATTGAAATGAAATGAAATGAAATAAAATAAAATAGAGCTTCCAGATGATCCAGCAAGTTCACTCCTCTGTGCATATCTGGAGGAAAGCATAAATCCAAAAGATACATCTTCCCCAATGTTCACTGCAACACTCTTTACAATAGCAAAGACATGGAAGCAACCAAAATGTCCATCAACATATGAATATAGGTAAAGAATATGTGATACATATGTATATTACGGAATATGACTCAGCCATAAAATAGAAGAAAATAATGCCAATTTCAGTAACATGGATGGACCTAGAGATGATTGTGCTAAGTGGAGTAAGTCAGACACAGTAAGACAAATACTGTATGATATCAGTTCTAGGTGGAAGCTAAAAATTGATACAAATGAACTAACTTACAAAACAGAGGCAGACTCACAGACTTGGAAAACAAACTTATGGTTACCAAAGGGGAAAGGTGGGGGGTAGGGATAAATCAGGAACTTGGGGTAAACATACGAGTACTACTCTATATAACATAGATAAGCAACAAGGACCTACTATATGGCACAGGGAACTCTACTCAATATTCTGGGAATACCTTTATCATAAAAGAATCTTAAAAAGAATGAATATATGCATATGTGTAACTGAATCACTTGCTGTGAAGCTGAAATGAACACAACATTGTAAATCAACTATACTCCAATAAAATTTAAATTACAAAATAGAGAAAATCACCTATATTTCAAAAGAAAAAAAGAATTCCCATGTATATTTATGGCTTGATAGCTTACTTTTTTAGTGCTCAGTATTATCCCATTCCCAGAATATATTAATACTATATCATTTCATTCACCTATTGGAGGACACCTTAGTTCCATTCACATTTTGGCAATATTGAATTAAGTGCTATAAATATCCATATGCAGGTTTTCATCTGGAAGTATGTTTGAAACTACTTTCAGTAAATATCCATGAGAACACTTGCCGAAGTGTACAGTAAAGGAATATTCAATATTAAAGCAAGTGTCAATCAGACTACCAAAGTAGCTGTATTATTTTTCATTTCCACCAATAACAAATGACATTTCCTATCGTTCCATATCCCCTACAAAATTTGTTCTTGTCATTGATCACATTTTAGCCATTCTAATGGCTAAAATTGTATGTAATTGTATTGTTAATTTGCTCTTTCATGGCAGCATGTAATCTGGATTATTCTTCTGTATACTTATATGCATAGTGTCTGTTTTCTTTGGTGAGGTGTCCATAAAGTATATTGGTCCACATTTTATTTAGGCTGCTTTCTTTTTTTTCTACCCAATCTGTATTTGTTTTATTCATTTTTGTGCCTTATTGCATTAGCAAGGACTTGGAGTAAAATATGGAAAAGGAGACATGAAAGGGGGACATCCTTGCTTTTACCTGAACTTAATAGAAAAGCTTCATGTTTTTGACCATTAATCAGGATGTAAGATAAAAGTTTCTTCTAGAGCTCTGTTATCAACTTGAGAAAGTTCCAGTCTATTTCTTTAACTGAGAGCTTTTATGAAGAATGGATGTCAGATTTTTTCAAAGGTCTTCTGAATCTATTGATATGCTAATGATTGTCTTTAGGGTCTTGATATGATGGATATAATTATTTGATTTTAGAATGTTGAATCAGCCTTGCATTCCTGAGATTATTCCCTCTCATTCATGATATAAAATTCTCTCAAAATATTGTTAGATTCGATTTGTTAATATTTTGTTGAGGATTTTTGCATTGATGTTTCTGAGAGATATTGGTCAGTTTTCTTTACTATTCATATGTTCCTCTAAGTTGGGATGTTGTGGATTTAGTGTCAGACATTCATTTAGGGAGATTCTCAGTCATTTTTAAAAATATGTTCTGTTCTTTGTTATCTTTATTCTCCTCCTGCTATACCCATTATGTATAGGTCACAGAATTTTCACTGTTCCACAATTATTGACTACTCTGTTCTGTTGATTTATTTCCTGCCCATTTTCTCTTTTCTTTTGAGATTTAAAGGTTTCTCTTGATATGTCTTCAAGCTCACAGATATTTCTCCTCAGCCAGCTCTTTGACTGCTAAAACAAAATATGAGAGACTTGGTATTTTATAAACAACAGAATATTTTTTGTTTTCTCATAATTGCTGAGGCTGAAAAGTTCAAGAACAAGTGACCAGGGGCTTCCCTGGTGGCACAGTGGTTAAGAATCTGCCTAAAAATAAAGGGGACACGGGTTCGAGCCCTAGTCTGGGAAGATCCCACATGCCAAGGAACAACTAAGCCCATGCACCACAAATACTGAGCCTGTACTCTACAGCCCACAGGCCACAACTACTTAGCCCGTGTGCCACAACTACTGAAAACCTCACGCCTAGAGCCCATGCTCTGCAACAAGAGAAGCCACCCAATGAGAAGCCTGAACACTGCAACAAAGAGCCAACACAGCCCAAAATTAATTAATTAATTAATTAATTAATTATTTTGAGAAAGAACAAGTTGGCAGCTGACTTGGTGTCTGGTGAGGGAACAGTATCTTGTTCATAATGTGGGTCTTCTCACTTGGCAATGAAATCATGTGATGGTCATGAGATCTGTGTGCTACATTTATTAGGTCACTAATCCCATGTTTCAAGTCCCTGGCCTCATGACCTAATCACCTCCCAAAAGCCCCACCTCCTAATACCATCAACATGGGAGCTGGCTTTCAAAATTTTAAAATTAGACGTACAAAATGTTTACACCATAACAGGGACCACAGAGTTAACTGATTTTCCTTTCATATTAAAGGTTTACACATTTATATTTATTTTATAATCCCAAAACCCTTGTTGTTTTTTTTTAAGATTCTTTTCCCATATAGGCCAGTACACACCATTGAGTAGAGTTCCCTGTGCTATAAAGCAGGTCCTTATCAATACTTATCTATTTTATATATACTAGTGTGTATAGGTCAGTCCCAATCTCCCAATTTATCCCTTCCACACTTATCCCCTGGTAACCATAAGTGTTTTTTCTATATCCATGACTCTATTTCACAACTCTATTAGTTCATTTGTACATTTTTTTTTAGATTCCTCATATAAGCAATATCAAATGATACCTGTCTTTCTGTGTCTGACTTGCTCCATTCAGTATAAAAATCTCTGGGTCCATCCATGTTGCTACAAAACCCTTAATTGTTAAGGATAACTCTCAAATTTTTCCAGTATCATCAGCAATTCCTTCTGGCAGACATGTGATAACACTTTTTAAACAGGGATATTGAGACCAAGGCTCCTGATTTGCAAACAAAAAAAACATCATTCATATACTGAAAACTTTGCACATCAAAGGGTGAAAGCACTTGGTCTCAATCCCTTTGTACCCACTGCTGACAGAGGGCAGAACAGTTTGACTCACTAATCTTCCTTACGTGCGCTTCTTCCTAATGGGTTATTCCATCTAAAACTTATAAGAAGGGGGAATGCATCATGGAACACACCAATCTATACTACAGATTCTGAAGCAGAAAAAAAACAAAAACATGATGAATCCATCCAAAGCGTTCTGTCCACATTGTTACAATAGTTTTCCCCGCACTGTGAACCCTTGTCAAACCCTATCACTTGAAGCTACTTTTATTTTTTTCAACAAAAATAATGTTAATCTGCAGTCACACGCTCCAGTAATATTACACTATCCCTTGTGCAAGTATGTAGGGATTTGAGGAGTTATGGGAGGCTATCATGAGAGGTTGCCTAGAGTAATTAGGACATTTCATTTCATGTTGGCTCTTCTCCCTAAGATGTCTGCTGTCGTCTTCTTTTTGTAGCTACTAGCATCGAGAAAGTGAGCAAGATAAGGCCCTTCTCTTTTACTGCCCATGAATGCAGCTGTGATTAACCCCACAGAACTTGGTGCTTCCAGAATCCCCTGAACCTACTGACCCTCCATGCATGGCATGACATAGATAAGGATGGTGATGTGTAGAGTTGTATAGAGCATGCTATAAAATTTTCGAGTCTTCCCTTCCTCATAATTCCAAAGAATAGATTTCTTTGGATTTCTACTTAATGCTGATGGAGTTGGTACCTAAGTTGTGGGAAGTATCAGGGCACACCAAAAGAGAGGGTAACTGCACAGAAAATACAAGCAGGTATATTTCTGTGTACTTTCAAGCAGCTTATTTGCTATATCAACCATGGTGACATGTTGACCCTTCCTCTTTCTACTAGTAGTACAACAAACATAAAGGATATTTAGGCTGTGTGTTTTATCCCCACCTCTCTCAATTGATCTGCATTCACATATAGGACAATGAAGGACCCTTTCTACCATCTTAACCAATACTTGAGAACTAGAAAATGTCCAGATTTTTCTGGGGATTAGTTTCATATTCCCCAATCAGGCCTATGAAGGAATCTTACCAATTGTGTTTCATGAAGTCATCCCATGACGGCATCCCATCATCAACAAAACTGGAAAGAAATTTGAAGGGTCTTAGATTTTACCATATTTGAAATTCCAATATTTTAGCCTGACACGGTTTTGGATTTAAAAAATATATATTTTAAATGAGACAAAAAATCATTTTTATGACACAAAAAGACAGCAAGAGTTTTATATTTTTATCTGTTCCACTTGCACACAAAAGTCTCATGGGGTTAGGTAAAGCAGTCCTGTTGGGTGCTGTGCATGGTGCAAGTATGGATTAAAGCTTAGGAATCCTAAGCTTCACTCACCTGAAACTTTTAAATTAGGATGCAAGCAATCCTGTCCAACATTTGAACAGAGCAAGACACTGTCTTTATTTTATTTGTCAGGTAATTAATCTGTCTTTTGCCCCAAGGAGAGAAACAACTGGCATCTTCCATCAATGTGTTGTACAAAAATCTTTGAACACAGAGTGCAAGCAGAGGCTGATACAAGATGCGGAAAAAAAAAATGAGAGACCCTTGTGGCATTTTCTCCTAACTTATTGCAATCTCCCATTTAAAATGTGGGAATAAGCAATCTTCTGAGGAAAAAGGCCCAAGGAAGGTTTTTGCTTCTCTGGAATAATGGGATTGCTAAAGATGTCAGGAGGCAAGACGAATTAGTGAGAATGACCATGAGAAATCAGAGAAAAGTCAGATCCATGGATGAAGTGATGTTTACCCCTGTGAATCAATGAGAAGTAGGAGCAAATGAAAAGAAAGCTGAATACAACATTTTCTGAATAAATGTAACCTTTCAACTGTCATAGAAAAATTAATACTCACTATGATACAACATATTTAGTTTAGAAAATTAACTTAAATTTAAAGATTAATAATTAGATTTATTGAAGAAATGAAAACATTTTGTGGTTTAGAATAAATAATGTGTTCTGCTACAGATAAAAAGACTACATAAGTAAATAGAAATAAGACTAAATAAATAAATAAGTAGGAAAATAACAAATTAGATATTATTAACATTAAAAACTGATACTCATCTAAAAAAAGAGGAGAGACAGAAAGAGAGAACAACTCATAGCGAGCATATATTAAAAACCCCTAAATAAGAAGTCTTCGGATGTTAAAAAAGTAATCAATAAGAAGATAATGTAATAGCAAAAATGGGGAAAATATACCAAAAGATATTTCAAAAAAGAGAGTACAGAATGTTAAATAAACATATCAAAAGATTCTTGGCTTCTTAGTAGTCAATTAAATGCAAAAAGGTGATACCTAGAATTATCACTCACCAACCAGAAAGTTCAAATGAAAATGACAGGTATTATCATGTTTGACAAGAATGTGTATAATCCTTGAATCTCATTCACTGCTGCTGAGGATGAAAAATCATACAAATGTTTTGGCAATATTTAGAAATATCTAAAAAGATAAACACATGAAAGCTATGACTCTAAAATCTTACTACTACATGTATACTGAACAATAATTTATACACACACCACCAAAGCTCAAGTTCTAGAATTTATATACCAGTGCTATTCTCAATAGACCCAAACTGAAAATCACTCATATTGTAATACACATTGGAATAAATTAATTAATCATTAAATATTTACACTATGGAATCCTATGCAACAGTGGCAGTGCATGATCACAGCAACAGGCAACCATATAGGCATATTCACAAGCAATATAAAATAAAAAAGCCCAATCCAAAAGTGATTTTACTGTGCCATAACTTTTATATAAAATATAAAACACAGGTAACACGATCTTTTTGTTAGATACAAGAACAATATTAAACCTTAAGGGGAATCACCAGAATGGGACCAGGGGGCCTCTGAGTATCTGGCAATTTTCTGTGTCTTTATCTAGAATCTATGTATAGAGTGTATTCAGATTCTGAATTTTCTGAAATTTGTCATTTCCTTACAAACCATGCATGTTTTAGTTGTGTTTTATACATAACAAAAAGTAAAAACGATAGACTAGGGAAGGTAATTATATTAGCACTTAAATATCCATGCTTTTCAAGGTGGAAGTGAAAGGTATTAAATACTTGACATTGTGATTACTTCTTAAAAGTAAGTTGAAAATTTGAGATTCATAAATAAGACATACTTCTTCATATATAATCCTCAAACAGGAGGGGTAGAAAGGAGTATTATTTTTTTAAATTTAATACAGAATTGTTAAGATAGAAAATAATGAAAACAGACTAGGTTTAAAAAAGAGCACACTGGACTTCCCTGGTGGCACAGTGGGTAAGAATTTGCCTGCCAATGCAGGGGAAAGGGGTTCAATCCCTCGTCTGGGAAGATCCCACATGCCGCCCAGCATCTAAGCCCATGTGCCACAACTACTGAGCCTGCACTCTAGAGCCAGCAAGCAACAAGTATTGAGCCTGCATGACACAACTACTGAAACCCATGCACCTAGAGCCCATACTCCACAACAAGAGAAACGACCACAAAGAGGAGCCCGTGCACCACAACGAGTAACCCCTGCTTGACACAACTAGAGAAACCTTGTGCAGCAACGAAGACCAAACACAACCAATAATAAATAAAATTAAATCTTTTGATTTCTGAGATGACTCACTCACGTGGCTGTAGGTAAGAGACCTCAGTTCCTTGCCACATGGATCTCTCCTTAGGGCTGCATGAGTGTCCTCATGACATGGCAGCTGGCTTACCCCAGGATGAGTAATCTAGCAGAAACCAAAGCAGAAGCTGCAATGTCTTTTATAACTTTGGAAGCTGCACTGTGTCATTTCTGCAAGTTCTTATTAGTTAAACAGTCAGCCCTTTTCAAGTGCAAGGAGCCACATACGTACATGAAGACTGGGAGATAATTAGGGGATAATTAGGGCCATGTTAGAGGCTGGATACCAAAGTGGCTGACTAGCCGAAGACTGAATTTTGTTTTCTTCACTTCTGGAGAGAAAATGGTCAGTGAATCTCATTGGTGGTCTCTGAGATGCACCAAAGCTACCTCTTGCTCTCATCCGCAGCCGTGTGGCTGACAGGGTCTTGGTGCTCCGGCC
This sequence comes from Mesoplodon bidens, assembly GCF_964165515.1. Classification (NCBI taxonomy): domain Eukaryota; kingdom Metazoa; phylum Chordata; class Mammalia; order Artiodactyla; family Ziphiidae; genus Mesoplodon; species Mesoplodon bidens. Next base: position 123,805,586 of record NC_138176.1, on the reverse strand, counting down.
GGTTGTCAGGCCTGTGCCTCTGAGTTGGGAGAGCCGAGTTCAGGACATTGGTCTACCAGAGACCTCCGGTACCTTGTCATATCAAAATGGCGAAAGCCTCCCAGAGATATCCGTCTCAATGCTAAGACCCAGCTCCACTCAGAGACCAGCAAGATCCAGTGCTGGACATCCCATGCCAAACGACTAGCAAGACAGGAATGCAGGCCCACCCATTAGCAGAGAGGTTGCCTAAAATCATAACAAGGCCACAGACACCCCAAAACACACCACCGGATGTGGACCTGTCCACCAGAAAGACAAGATCCAGACACACCCACCAGAACACAGGCACCAGTCCCCTCCACCAGAAAGCCTACACAACCCACTGAACCAACCTTAGCCACTGGGGGCAAACAGCAAAAACAAAAGGAACTACGAATCTGCAGCCTGCAAAAAGGAGACCCCAAACGCAGTCCCCAAAGCCAAATGAGAAAATAGAGAAACACACAGCAGATGAAGGAGCAAGGTAAAATCCCAACAGAACAACCAAATGTAGAGGAAATAGGCAGTCTACTGGAAAAAGAATTCAGAGTAATGATAGTAAAGATGATCCCAAATCTTGGAACTGGAATGGAGAATAAATAAGAAACGTTTAATAAGGACCTAGAAGAACTAAAGGGCAAACAAACAATGATGAACAACGCAATAAATGGAATTAAATATTCTATAGAAGGAAACAATAGCAGAATAACTGAGGCAGAAGAATGGATAAATGGCCTGGAAGACAAAATAGTGGAAATAACTACCGCAGAGCAGAATAAACAAAAAAGAATGAAAAGAATTGAGGACAATCTGAGACACCTCTGGGACAACATTAAACACACCAGCATTCTAATATAGGGGTCCCAGAAGTAGAAGAGAAAAAGAAAGAGACTGAGAAAATATTTGAAGAGATAATAGTTGAAAACTTCCCTAGTATGGGAAAGGAAATCATTAATCAAGTGCAGGAATTGCAGAGAGTCCCATACAAGATACACCCAAGGAGAAACATGCCAAAACATATATTAATCAAACTGTCAAAAATTAAATACAAAGAAAAAATATTAAAAGCAGCAAGGGAAAAACAATAAATAACATACAAGGGAATCCCCATAAGGTTAACAGCTGATCTTTCAGCAGAAACTCTGCAAGCCAGAAGGAACTGGAAGGACATATTTAAAGTGATGAAAGGGGAAAAGCTACAACCAAGATGACTCGACCCAACAAAGAATCTCATTCAGATTTGAGAGAGAAATTATAAACTTTACAGACAAGCAAAAGCTAAGAGAATTCAGCACCACCAAACGAGCTTTACAACAAATCATAAAGGAACTCCTCTAGGCAGGAAACACAAGAGAAGGAAAAGACCTACAATAACAAACCCAAAACAATTAAGAAAATGGTAATAAGAACATACATATCAATAATTACCTTAGGGCTTCCCTGGTGGCGCAGTGGTTGGGAATACACCTGCCGATTCAGGACACGTGGGTTCGTGCCCTGGTCAGGGAAGATCCCACATGCCGTGGAGCAGCTGGGCCCGTGAGCCATGGCTGCTGAGCCTGTATGTCCGGAGCCTGTGCTCCACAATGGGAGAGGCCACAACAGTGAGGAGACCGCATACCGCAAAAAAAAAAAAAAAAATTACCTTAAATGTAAATGGATTAAATGCTCCAACCAAAAGACATAGGCTGGCTGAATGGATCCCAAAACATGACCGGTAAATATGCGGTCTACAAAAGACCCACTTCAGACCTAGGGACACATACAGACTGAAAGACAGGGGATGGAATAAGATATTCCATGCAAATGGAAATCAAAAGAAAGCTAGAGTAGCAGTTCTCATATCAGAGAAAAAAGACTTTAAAATAAAGACTATTACAGGAGATAAAGAAGGACACTACATCGATCAAGGGATCAATCCAAGAAGAAGATATAACAATTGTACATATTTATGCACCCAACATAGAAGCACCTTAATACATAAGGCAAATGCTAACAGCCAAAAAAGGGGAAATTGACAGTAACACAACCATAGTAGGGGACTTTAGCACCCCTCTTTCACCAATGAACAGATCATCCAAAATGAAAATAAATAAGGAAACACAAGCTTTAAATGATACATTAAAAAAGATGTACTTAATTGATATTTATAGGACATTCCATCCAAATACAACAGAATACACTTTTTCTCAAGTGCTCGTGGAACATTCTCCAGGATAGATCATATCATACCTTGGGTCACAAAAAAAGCTTTTTTAAATTTAAGAAAACTGAAATCATATCAAGTATCTTTTCCGACCACAATGTTATCAGACTAGATATCAATTACAGGAAAAGATCTGTAAAAAATACAAACACATGGATGCTAAACAGTACACCACTTAATAACCAAGAGATCACTGAAGAAATCAAAGAGGAAATAATAAAATACCTAGAAACAAATGACAAGGAAAGCATGAAGACCCAAAACCTATGGGATGCAGCAAAAGCAGTTCTAAGAGGGAGGTTTATAGCAATACAATCCTACCTCAAGAAACAAGAAACATCTCAAATAAGCAAGCTAACTTTACACCTAAAGCAATTAGAGAAAGAAAGAAAAAAAACCCAAAGTCAGCAGAGGAAAGAAATCATAAAGATTAGATCAGAAATAAATGAAAAAGAAATGAAGAAAACAACAGCAAAGATCAAAAAAACTAAAAGTTGGTTCTCTGAGAAGATAAACAAAATTGATAAACCATTAGCCACACTCATCAAGGAAAAAAGGGAGAAAACTCAAATCAATATAGTTACAAATGAAAAAGGAGAAGTAAAACTGACACTGCAGAAATACAAAGGGTCATGAGAGATTACTGCAAGCAACTATATGCCAATAAAATGGACAACCTGGAAGAAATGGATAAATTCTTAGAAAAGCACAAGCTTCCAAGACTAAACCAAGAAGAAATAGAAACTATAAACAAACCAATTCCAAGCACTGAAATTGAGACTGTGATTAAAAATATTCCAACAACCAAAAGCCCAGGACCAGACGGCTTCACAGGCAAATTCTATCAAACTTTTAGAGAAGAGTTAACACCTATCCTTCTCAAACTCTTCCAAAATATAGCAGAGGGAGGGGTAGACCCAGAAAATGCTTTAGACAATATTAAACACCCATTTGTGATAAAAAAAAACTTCCAGAAAGTAGGGATAAAGGGAACTTTCCTCGACATAATAAAGGCTATATATGACAAACCCACAGCCAACATCGTTCTCAATGGTGAAAAAGTGAAACCATTTTCACCAAGATCAGGAAGAAGACAAGGTTGCCCACTCTCACCACTATTATTCAACACACTTTGGGAATTTTTACCTACAGCAACCAGGGAAGAAAAAGAAATAAAAGGAATCCAAATCAGAAAAGAAGAAGTTAAGCTCTCCCTGCTTGCAGATGACATGATATTATTATACATAAAGAATCCTAAAGATGCTACCAGAAACCTACTAGAATTAATCAATGAATCTGGTAAGGTTGCAGCATACAAAATTAATGTACAGATATCTCTTTCATTCCTATACACTAAAGATGAAAAATCTGAAAGAGAAATTAAGGAAACACACAGATTTACCACTGCAACAGAAAGAATAAAATACCTAGGAATAAACCTACCTAAGGAGACAAAAGTCATTTACTCAACAAACTATAAGACACTGATGAAAGAAATCAAAGATGACACAAACAGATAGAGAGATATACCATGTTCTTGGACTGGAAGAATCAACATTGTGAAAATGACTATACTACCCAAAGCAATCTACAGATTCAATGAAATCCCTATCAAACTACCAATGGCATTTTCAGAGAACTGGAACAAAAAATTTCACAATTTATATGGAAACACAAAAGACCCGTAACAGCCAAAGCAATCTTGAGAAGAAAAATAGAGCTGGAGGAATCAGGCTCCCTGACTTCAGACAATACTACAAAGCTACAGTAGTCAAGACAGTATGGTACTGGCACAAAAACAGAAATATAGATCAATGGAACAGGAGGGAAAGCCCAGAGATAAACCCATACACATATGGTCCCTTATTTTTGATAAAGGAGGCAGGATATACAATGGAGAAATCACAGCCTCTTCAATAAGTGGTGCTGGGAAAACTGGACAGCTACAGGTAAAAGAATGAAATTAGAAGACTCCCTAACACCATACACAAAAATAAACTCAAAATGGATTAAAGACCTAAATGTAAGGCCAGACACTATCGAACTCTTAGAGGAAAACATAGGCAGAACACTCTATGACATCAATCACAGCAAGATCCTTTATGACCCATCTCCTAGAGAAATGGAAAAACAAAAATAAACAAATGAGACCTAATGAGACTTAAAAGCTTTTGCACAGCAAAGGAAAACGTAAACAAGATGAAGAGACAACCCTCAGAATGGGAGAAAATATTTGCCAATGAAGCAACTGACAAAGGATTAATCTCCAAACTTTACAAGCAGCCCATGCAGATCAATATCAAAAAAACAAACAACCCTATCCATAAATGGGCAGAAGACCTAAATAGACATTTCTCCAAAGAAGATATACAGATTGCCAATAAACACATGAAAGAATGCTCAACATCACTGATCATTAGAGAAATGCAAATCAAAATTACAATGAGGTATCACCACAAACAGCTAAGAATGGCCATCATCCAAATAATCTACAAACAATAGATGCTGAAGAGGTGTGGAGAAAAGGGAACCCTCTTGCACCATTGGTGGGAGTGTAAATTGATACAGCCACTATGGAGAACAGTATGGAGGTTCCTTAAAAACCTAAAAATAGAACTACCACTAAAATATGACACAGCAATCCCACTACTGGGCATATACTGGGAGAAAATCATAATTCAAAAAGAGTCATGTTCCACAATGTTCATTGCAGCTCTATTTGCAATAGGCAGGACATGGAAGCAATCTAAGTGTCCATCAACTGATGGTTGCACATCTTCAATATAAAATGGAATATTACTCAGCCATAAAAAGAAATGAAATTGAGTTATTTGTAGTGAGGTGGATGGACCTAGAGTCTCTCATACGGAGTGAAGTAAGTCAGAAAGAGAAAAACAAATACTGTATGCTAACACATATATATGGAATCTAAAAACAAAGAAAAGAAAAAGGTTCGGAAGAACCTAGGGGCAGGAATAAAGATGCAGACATAGAGAATGGACTTGAGGACGTGGGGAGGGGGAAGGGTAAGCTGGGACGAAGTGAGAGAGTGGCATGGACTTATATATACTACCAAATGTAAAATACATAGCTAGTAAGAAACAGATGCATAGCACAGGGAGATCAGCTCAGTGCTCTGTGACCACTTAGAGGGGGTGGGATAGAGAGGGTGGGAGGGAGACGCAAGAGGGAGGAGATATGGGGATATATGTACATGTATAGCTTGTTCACTTTGTTATAAAGCAGAAACTAACACACCATTGTAAAGCAATTATAGTCCAATAAGATGATATAAATAAATAAATAAATAATTTATGCCCCCCGGAAATTAAATCTTTTTTAAAAATAAATAAATAAAAAAGAGCACTCAATAACATGGTAACTCTAAACCTAAGTATTTTCTGGATTATAGTAAATGTAACTGGATTAATATCTCCTATTAAAGTGTAATTTTTTTAATATTACGTGCAACTAAGTTTTTTCACAATATACAGGTAAAATAAAAGAATTATGTTAGAAAGGAGAAAACATTCCATGTATTTAAAAACAATAAAACAATAAGCATATAATATCATGCTTATAATAAGCATATAGTAAGCATATATTATATCATATAATATATAAGGATATATAAGCATATAATATCATGCTTATAATAAACATATAATAAGCATCTTAGATAAAGTAGTCTTTAAGTTCAGAACAATTTGTCATTATTGTAATTAGTATTATTATCCCAATTTCTTAAAAATATTTCAATACTTTTTCTATTTGAAAATATATTTTAATATTTTTTTCTTCACTCTTTTGTGGTCTAATACATGGTAAGTATTTAGGTGCTATCATAACCTAAAAATATCTGTTGTTTTTTTACAGCTGAACAAAACTGTATTAAGAAGAAATAGACAACTTGAACATACTGATCACTAAAATCAAAATAGAATCTGTAATTTTAAAAAACTCCCTACCAACTAAAGTCCAGGATCAGATGGTTTCACAGGCAAATTCTACCAAGTATACAAAGCAAAACTATACTGATTCTTCTCAAACTCTGAGAAAAGTTTGAAGAGTAGGAATACTTCCAAAGACATTCTATGAAGCCACCATCACCCTGATATCAAAAACAGATGGGGTGGACTTCCCTGGTGGCACAGTGGTTAAGAATCTGTCTACCAATGCAGGGGACATAGGTTCGAGTCGTGGTCTGGGAAGATCCCACATGCCGTGCAGCAACTAAGCCTGTGTGCCACAACTACTGAGCCTGTGCCCTACAGCCCAGGAGCCACAACTACTGAGACTGATAGCCACAACTGTTGAAGCCTGTGCACCTAGAGCCCATGCTCTGCAACAAAAGAAGCCACCACAATGAACAGCCTGCACACCACAATGAAGAGTAGCCCCTGCTCGCCACAACTAGAGAGAGCCCATGCACGACAATGGACACCCAATGCAACCAAAAATAAAGAAAGAAAGAAATTTACTAAAACAAACAAACAGATGGGGACTTTTCTGGTTGTCCAGCAGTTAAGATTTCGCCTTTCAGTGCATGGTGGGGGTGGGTTCAATCCCTGATGGTGGAGCTAAGATCCCACATGCCTCACAAACAAGAAACCAAAACATAAAACAGAAGTAATAATGGAACAAATTCAACAAAGACTTAAAAAACACAGAGAAAGACACTACCAAAGAAGAAAATTGCAGGCCAATATCTTTGATAAATACAGACGCAAAAATTCTCAACTGAATATTAGAAAACTGAATCCGACAATACGTAAGAGGATCATACACCATGACCATATTTAATTCACCCCAGTGTCACAAAGTTGTTTCAACATATGCAAATCAATCAACGTGATACACCCCATCAACAAAGGAAAAACACAAAACAAATGATCATCTCAAATAGATGCTGAAAAAGCATTTGAAAAACTTCAACAGCCATTCATGATAAAAAACACTTACCAGGGCTTCCCTGGTGGCACAGTGGTTGAGAGCGTGCCTGCCAATGCAGGGTACACAGGTTCGTGCCCCGGTCTGGGAAGATCCCACATGCCATGGAGCAGCTGGGCCCGTGAGCCATGGCCACTGAGCCTGCGCGTCTGGAGCCTGTACTCCGCAATGGGAGAGGTCACAACAGTAAGAGGCCCGTGTACCGCAAAGAAAAAAAAAAAGAAAACACTTACCAAAGTGGGTACAGAGGAAACATATCTCAACATAATAAAAGCTATTTATGACAAACCCACAGCCAATATAATACTCAATGTTCATAGGCTGAAAGCCTTCCCCCTACAATCTGGAACAAGACAACGATGCCCACTCTCACCTCTTCTCTTCAACATAGTATTGGAAGTCCTAGCCACAACAATCAGACAAGAAAAAGAAATAAAATCTAACCACATTGCAAGGGAAGAGGTAAAGTTGTCATTATATGCAGCTGACATGATAATATATATAAAGGAAACCCTAAAAGTTCCCCACAAAAACTACTAGAACTGATAATCAAATTCAGCAAAGTAGCAGGATACAAGATTAACATACATAAATTGGTTGCATTTCTTGGTTTTTCTTTTTTTTTCTTTTGGCTGCATTGCGTCTTCATTGCTGTGCATGGGCTTTCTCTAGTTGTGGCCAGTGGGGGCTAGTCTTCGTTGTGGTGTGCAGGCTTCTCATTGCAGTGTCTTCTCTTGTTGCAGAGCACGGGCTCTAGGCATGCGGGCTTAAGTAGTTGTGGCACACGGGCTCAGCAGTTGTGGCTCACGGGCTCTAGTGTGCAGGTTAAGTACTTGTGGCACACAGGGCTAGTTGCTCCATGGCATGTGAGATCTTCCTGCACCAGGGCTCAAACCCATGTCCCCTGTATTGGCAGGCGGATTCTCAACCATGGAGCCACCAGCAAAGTCCCTGGTTGCATTTCTTTACACTAACAATGAAATATCAGAAAGGAAATGTCAACAAGCAGTCCTTTTTAAAATGGCATCGAAAAAATAAAATACTTAGGAATAAACCTCACCAAGGCAGTGAAAGACTTATATGTTGAGAACTACAAAACATTAGTAAAAGAAACTGAAGATGATTCAGAGAAATGGAAAGACATCCCACGCTCTTGGATGGGAAGAATTAATACTGTTAAAATGGCTATACTACACAAAGCAATCTACAGATTTAATGTGATCCCTATCAAACTGCCCGTGACATTTTCCCCAGAACTTGAACAAATAATCCTAAAATGTATCTGGAACCATAAAAAGTCAGAACTGTCAACACAGTTCTGAGGAAAAAGAACAGGAGGCATAACCCTCCTAAACTTCAGACAATACTACAAAGTTACAGTAATCAAAACCGCATGGTATTGGCACAGAAAGAGATACATGGATCAATGAAGTGGAATAGAGAGCCCAGAAATAAAACCACACACCTATGGTCAATTAACCTTCGACAAAGGAGGCAAGAATAGACAATGGGGAAAAGATAGTCTCTTCAGCAATTGGTGTTTTGCAAGTTGGACAACCATATTCAAATCAGTGAAGTTAGAACATACCCTCACACCATACACAAAAATAAACTCAAAACGGCTTACATGCTTAAATATAAGATAGGACACCTTAAAACTCCTAGAAGAGAACATAAGCAAAACATTCTCTGACATAAATCACACCACAGTTTTCCTAGGTAGTTCTCCCTAGGCAGAACAAATACGGTAAGTCACCTACATACGAACCTTCAAGTTGCAAACTTTCAAAGATGCAAACGTCCATTCGTATGTCCAATCATGTAAGTTAGTACATGTGTCTGGCATACATTGTCGTGTGCATGCATCCTCTATAAGTGGTTGTGTTTTTGTGTACTTTACAGTATTGTATAGAGTACAGTAGTACAGTACGTTTATTTCAAGCCCAAGATGTCTGGAAGCAAGCTTAAAAGCAGCAGTGATGTAGCTGGTACTGTTAAGAAGGGCCAAGCGATAATGACGGAAACAAAAGTGAAAGTAATTGAGAGAGTGGAGCAAGGCAAAAAGATGTTAGACATCGCTCATTCTTATAACATGAATCATTCAATCATTGGCACGAATCTAAAGAACAAGGACAAGATCATGGAACATGTGAAGTCTGCTGTGCTGATGGTGTTGACAAAATATCAAAGAAGCATGGAAAAGTGATGGAGGAGATGGAGAAACTTCTCAGTGTGCAGATGCAGGATCAACATCAGCGCTGAGTCCTGCTCAGCTTAATGCTGATTCAAGAGAAAGCTAAAAGCCTTTATGAAGACTTGAAGGAGAAAAAAATGGCAAAGAATCAGAGAGCACATCTTTTAATGCCAGCCGTGGCTAGTTTCATCAGTTCAAGGCTAGAGCCAACTTTCACAAGGTAAAAGTAAGTGGAGAGGCAGCAAGTGCAGATAGGGTAGCTGTCCGGGAACTTCCAGAAACACTTTGAGAAATTATTGATGATGGTGTGTATTTACCCAACCAGGTTTTTAATGTGGATGAGACACAACTGTACTGGAAGAGGATGCCACACCGAAGTCACATCAGTAAGGAGGAAAAGTTGATGTTGGGCTGTAAATCAGCAAAGGATAGGCTAACTGCTGTTTGGTGGCAATGCTTCCGGTGAATTGAAGCTGAAGCATCTCTTAGTTTATCATTCAGAGAACCCAAGAACCCTTAAAAACATAGCCAAGGGCTCTTTTCCTGTTGTGTGGAAGCGTAACCCCAAATCCTGGATTACACAGGCCACGTGCCAGGACTGGTTTTGCCACCACTTTATCCCAGATGTAGAGAAATATTGTTCGGAGAAGGACGTTCCAGCAAAACATTCTTTTGCTGCTCGACAATGCTCTGGGCCACCTCCCATCCATGGAGGACTTTCATCCCAACGTCAAAGTAGTGCATCTGTCACCGAATACTACATTGCTCATCCAACATATGGACCAGGGAGTTAGAGCGACTTTCAAGAAATATTACTTATGTCACACTTTTTGTCAGGCAGTAAAGGTAAGTGACAAATCAGGAACAACCTAAGGACAACTTTGGAAGGACTACAACATCTAGAAGACCATAAAAACATTGATTTTGCATGGTGTGACGGTATGGTGGTCACTATGAATGAGGTTTGGAAGAACCTTTGCCCACAGTTTGTTCATGACTTTTTGTGGATTTGAGAAGGTAGGTCAAAAGTCTGAAGAGGTCTTCAGCAACGTAGTGACCCTCAGTGAGAAGCTGGAGCTAGATCTGCAAGACGATGATTTCACTGAACTCCTTGCTGTGCAACATGAGGAGCTTACTGATGGAATTGGAGGCCCAGAGAAAGGATGAAGAGGGACAGGAGGAAGAAAAAGTAACTGAAGAACTGAAGAGATTCACAACACAGAAAATGGCAAGGGAATCTTCTTTATTTGAGGAAGCACTGTTAGTTTTTGAGGTAGAGGACCCGAATGTAGAATGGTACCCAAAGGTGGCAGCAGCCATTCAGAATGCAATCCAGTGCTACCTTGTCATCTATGATGAGAAAAAAAGAGCTACTACACAGACATCAATGGATCATGTTTTCAAGAGGGTAGATAGAATTAAATCCAGCAAGGAACCAGAACTTGTGTCATCAATGTCAGTTATGAGTGAAATGGCAGCTTGCCCTCTGTCTCCTACTACTGATAATCCTTCACCTCTACCTTCTCCCACCTCTCCCTCCTCTAATCAGTAACTCTTCTCACCTGTTCCCTCTATGCCAGCCCGAGTATCCCAGCTGTTATACTATATTACTGTACTTTTCAAGTTACTGTACTGTAAGATTAAAAATGTTTTCTTTATTTTTGTGTTTGTTTTTTATGTATTGTTTGTGTGAAGTGTATTATAAACCTATTATGGTAGAATACCATATAGCCGACTGTGTAAGTTGGGTACCTAGGCTACCTTTGTTGGACTTACAAACAAATTGGACTTACAGACGCACTCTTGGAACAGAACTTGTTCATATGTAGGGGACTTACTGTAAAAGCAAAAAAGAAACAGGAACTAATCAAACTCACAAGCTGTTGCACAGCAAAGGAAACCATAATCAAAATGAAAATACAACCTATGGACTGGAGAAAATATTAGCAAATTATGAGACTGACAAGGGCTTAATTTGCAAACTATACAAACAGCTCATACACCTCAATAACAAAATAACAAATAACTCAAGGGAAAAATGCGTAGAAGACATAAATAAACATTTCTCCAAAGAAGACATGCAGATAGCCAATAGGCACATGAAAAGATGCTCATCATCACTAATTATTAGAGAAATGCAAATTCAAATTACAATGAGGTATCACTTCACACTGATCAGAATGGCCTTCATTAAAAAAATCTACAATTAACAAATGCTGGATGGGGTATGGAGAAAGGGAAACACTTCTACACTGTTGGTGGCCATGTAAATTGGTGCAGCCACTATGGAAAACAGTATGGAAGTTCCTCAAAAAAACTATAAAGAGAGTTGCCATATGATCTAGCAATCTCACTTGTGGACATATATCTAGACAAAACTATAATTCAAAAAGATACATAAAACCCTACGTTCATAGCAGCAGTATTTATAATAGCCAAGACATGGAAACAACCTAAATGTTCATTGAAAAATGAATGTATAAAGAAGATGTGGTATACGTATACAATAGATATTACTCAGACATAAAAAAGAATGAAATAATGCCATTTGCAGCAACATGGATGGACCTAGAGATAATGATACTAAGTGAAGTAACTCAGAAAGAGAAAGACAAATACCATATAATATCACTTACATATGGAATCGAAAACAGGAAACAAATGAACATGTCAGTGAAACAGAAACAAACACACAGATATAGAAAACAGAGTTGTGGTTGCCTAGGAGAGAGGGATGGAAAGATTGGGAGTTTGGGAATAGCAGAAGCAAACTATTCTACATAGCATGGACAAACCACAAAGACCTACTGTATAGCAGAGGAAACTCTATTCAATATCCTGTGACAAACCATAATGGAAAAGAATATATATATATATAAAACTGAATCACTTTGCTGCACAGCAGAAATTAATACAACAATGTATAAAGGCTGCAGAGGGTGTGGAGAAAAGGGACCACTCCTGCACTGTTGGTGGGAATGTAAACTGATACAGCCACTATGGAGAACAATATGGATGTTCCTTAAAAGCTAAAAAAGAATGACCATATAACCCAGCCATCCCACTACTGGGCATATACCCGGAGAAAACCATAATTCAAAAAGATACATGTACCACAATGTTCACTGTAGCACTATTTACAATAGCCAGGACATGGAAGCAACCTAAATGTCCATCGACAGATGAATATAGAAAGAAGATGTGGCCCATATATACAACGGAGTATTACTCAGCCATAAAAAGGAACAAAATTGAGTTATTTGTAGTGAGGTGGTTGGACCTAGAGTCTGTCATACAGAGTGAAGTAAGTCAGAAAGAGAAAAACAAATACCATACGCGAACACATATATATGGAATCTAAAAAAATGGTACTGGCGAACCTAGTGACACGGCAGGAATAAAGACACAGATGTAAAGAATGGAATTAAGGACACAGGGTGGAAGGGGAGACAGGGATGTAGTGAGGGAGTAGCACTGACATATATACACTACCAAATGTAAAAGAGCTAGTGTAAGCTACCGCATAGCACAGGGAGATCAGCTTGGTGCTTTATGTCCCCCACAGGGGTGGGATAGGGAGTCTGGGAGGGAGCCTCAAGACGGGGGAGAGATATGGGGATATATGTATACATATAGGTGATTCACTTTGTTGTAAAGCAGAAACTAACACAGTGTTATAAAGCAAGTATACTCCAATAAACATGTATTTTAAAAAACACCACAACATTGTAAATCAACTGCACTAGAAAATATTTCTTAAGTGAAAAAGATTTTTTGAACGTAAGTTTTATTGTGTGTTTACCACAGGTTCAATATATATGAATTATGTCAAATTGGTTACATTGTTTCTCAAAATAAAGAATTTTTGATATTCTACATCAGCTTCATAATATAAATGCAGAAAAAAACTATATTCTTTTTTTCTAAAGTTCAGAAATAGCCATTTTGCTCATTCGATATACTATAAACCACTAACTGTTCAAAAGGGATTCATGACCGCTTCCTTCCAAAGAACTATTTCTGCACTCACACAAGTTTTAATAGAATGTTCCGCCATGAACTGACTTCCCACCGTAGAGACACGAGATTTGCATCCTGAAGTCTCTTTCTTGAAAAAATGTCCAATTAGCATCCTAGCATTACAGAAAAGAAATGCTTTTTTCCAGATCTCAAATTACATACAACTTTATCAAGACATCATGTAGTTTTTTCCACACACAGACTGTATTTTTACAAGAGAAAAATCAACTGACACCAAACATTGTAAATGGATGACCACAACAGAAGCAACAATGATGGCAATTACCAAACACGAAACACACTCACACTATGTCATAATATTGACATTCAGTCCAGGAATCCTCCACTGTAACAGCTCCTTTACTTTGCAGTGAAAGACATCATGTATTTTTAAATTATCAGCACTCACTTGAGATCTTCAAAAATCAAGAAAAACATAATTTTGTGTTCTATTTCATTTATTCTGGTTCTAAGTGGTCATTTCTAAACAAAAGTATTTAAGTATGTTAACGTCATCTTATAACATCATATTTCAAATGACTACTGTCTCTCCAAAGATGAAATATGAGGAACTCATAATTAGGCTCTCCAAAGTATTACTCTCTGAATATGTATTACCCTTCTGCTGAACTCCACACTGTTCACTATTCTCTGAGAATATACTTTTTCTTGTATGGCCATCACATGCTCTTTCATTTCATGAAGTTTTTTCCTACAATTTTATGCCTAGTTTATTTCTGAGAATATGCATTATTCCAGATTGATATTTATAGACACAAAGACTTCTATATAATTCCCTGAGAGTTTCAAGAACTCCTTCTTCTTCTTTTTTTAAAATACCTAGATTCTGAAGCTTTCCACAAAGCATTACTAAAATTGCATTTACATAAATATCTACATATTAATCACACATTAATGCATTTACAATTGTTTTATGCTTTATTGCTAATTTTGGAGCATAAACTGTCTTATTTACCACCCTCTTGGAAATCACCTTAATATGTGCACTTAGGACTTGAAAGAGAATGGATAAATAAAAACCTGAAGGAGACTTCCGGGTAAGATGGCAGAAGAGCAAGACGCAGAGATCACCTTCCTCCCCATGGATACACCAGAAATACAGCTACACGTGGAACAACTCCTACAGAACACTTACTGAACGCTGGCAGAAGACCCCAGACCTCCCAAAAGGCAAGAAACTCCCCACATACCTGGGTAGGGCAAAACGGAGAGACTCCCTCACAGAGGATCGGTGCCGAGTGGCACTCTCCAGCCCGAGAGGCTTGTCTGCTCGCCCGCCGGAGCGGGCGGCACTGGAAGCTGAGGCTCGGGCTTCGGTCAGAGCGCAGGGAGAGGACTGGGGCTGGCGGCGAGAACTCAGCCTGAAGGGGGCTAATGTGCCACAGCTAGCCGGCAGGGAGTCCGGGAAAACTCTGGAGCTTCCGAAGAGGCAAGAGACTTTTTCTTCCCCGGTGCGCGAGGAGAGAGGATTAAGAGCGCTGCTTAAAGGAGCCCCACAGATGGGCGCGAGTCGCGGCTGAAGGCGCGGAGCCCAGTGACGGGCGTGGGACGCTGGGGCTGCTGCTGCCACCGCCAAGAAGCCTGTGTGCGAGCGCGGGTCACTGTCCACACCGCCCTTCCAGGAGCCTGTGCAGCCCGCCACTGCAGGGGTCCCGGGATCCAGGGGCGGCTTCCCTGGGAGAACGCACGGCATGCCTCGAGCTGGTGCAACGTCACGCCGGGCTCTGCCGCTGCAGGCTCGCCCCGCACTCCGTGCCCCTCCCTCCCGCCCGGCCTGAGTGAGCCAGAGTCCCCGAAGAGGCTGCTCCTTTAACCCTGTCCTGTCTGAGCGAATAACAGACGCCCTCCGGCGACCTACACGCAGAGGCGGGGCCAAATCCAAAGCTGAGACCCAGGAGCTGTGAGAACAAAGAAGAGAAATGGAAACCTCTCCCAGCAGCCTCAGAAGCAGCGGATTAAAGCTCCACAATCAACTTGATGTACCCTGCATCTGTGGAATACATGAATAGACAACAAATCATCCCAAATTGAGGAGCCAGGAGCCAGTGCTGTGCCTTTGAGGTGGGAGAGCCAACTTCAGGACACTGGTCCACAAGAGACCTCCCAGCTCCACATAATATCAAACGGCGAAAATCTTCCAGAGATCTCCATCTCAACACCAGCACCCAGCTTCACTCAACGACCAGCAAGCTACAGTGCTGGACACCCTATGCCAAACAACTAGCAAGACAGGAACACAACGCCACCCATTAGCAGAGAGGCTGCCTAAAATCATAAAAAGTCCACAGACACCCCAAAACACACCACCAGATGTGGACCTGCCCACCAGAAAGACAAGATCCAGCCTCAACCACCAGAACACAGGCACTAGTCCCCTCCACCAGGAAGCCTACACAACCCACTAAACCAACCTTAGCCACTGGGGACAGACACCAAAAACAACGGGAACTACGAACCTGCAGCCTGCAAAAAGGAGACCCCAAACACAGTAACATAAGCAAAATGAGAAGACAGAAAAACACACAGCAGGAGAAGGAGCAAGATAAAACCCCACCAGACCTAACAAATGAAGAGGTAATAGGCAGTCTACCTGAAAAAGAATTCAGAATAATGATGGTAAAGATGATCCAAGATTCTATTTCCCAGATCCAAAATCTTGGAAATAGAATAGACAAAATGCAAGAAACAGTTAACAAGGACCTGGAAGAACTAAAGATGAATCAAGCATCGATTAAAAACACAATAAATGAAATAAAAAATACTCTAGATGGGATCAATAGCAGAATAACTGAGGCAGAAGAACGGATAAGTGAGGTGGAAGATAAAATAGTGGAAATAACTGCTGCAGAACAAAATAAAGAAAAAAGAATGAAAAGAACAGAGGACAGTCTCAGAGACCTCTGGGACAACATTAAACGCACCAACATTCGAATTATAGGGGTTCCAGAAGAAGAAGAGAAAAAGAAAGGGACTGAGAAAATATTTGAAGAGATTATAGTTGAAAAATTCCCTAATATGGGAAAGGAAATAGTTAATCAAGTCCAGGAGGCACAGAGAGTCCCATACAGAATAAATCCAAGGAGAAATACGCCAAGACACATATTAATCAAACTGTCAAAAATTAAACACAAAGAAATCATATTGAAAGCAGCAAGGCAAAAACAACAAATAACACACAAGGGAATCCCCATCAGGATAACAGCTGATCTCTCAGCAGAAACTCTACAAGCCAGAAGGGAGTGGCAGGACATAATTAAAGTGATGAATGAGAAAAACCTGCAACCAAGATTACTCTACCCAGCAAGGATCTCATTCAGATTTGATGGAGAAATTAAAATGTTTACAGACAAGCAAAAGCTGAGAGAGTTCAGCACCACCAAACCAGCTTTACAAGAAATGCTAAAGGAACTTCTCTAGGCAAGAAACACAACAGAAGGAAAAGACCTACAATAACGAACCCAAAACAATTAAGAAAATGGGAATAGGAACATACATATCGATAATTACCTTAAATGTAAATGGACTAAATGCTCCCACCAAAAGACACAGATTGGCTGAATGGATACAAAAACAAGACCCATATATATGCTGTCTACAAGAGACCCACTTCAGACCTAGAGACACATACAGACTGAAAGTAAGGGGATGGAAAAAGATATTCCATGCAAATGGAAACCAAAAGAAAGCTGGAGTAGCAATTCTCATATCAGACAAAATAGACTTTAAAATAAAGACTACTAGAAGAGACAAAGAAGGACACTACATAATGATCAAGGGATCGATCCAAGAAGAAGATATAACAATTGTAAATATTTATGCACCAAACATAGGAGCACCTCAATACATAAGGCAAATACTAACAGCCATAAAAGGAGAAATCGACAGTAACACAATCATAGTAGGGGACTTTTACACCCCAATTTCACCAATGGACATATCTTCCAAAATGAAAATAAATAAGGAAACACAAGCTTTAAATGATACATTAAACAAGATGGACTTAATTGATATTTATAGGACATTCCATCCAAAAACAACAGAATACACATTTTTCTCAAGTGCTCATGGAACATTCTCCAGGATAGATCATATCTTGGGTCACAAATCAAGCCTTGGTAAATTTAAGAAAATTGAAATTGTATCAAGTGTCTTTTCTGACCACAATGCTATGAGACTAGATATCAATTACAGGAAAAGAGCTGTAAAAAATACAAACACATGGAGGCTAAACAATACACTACTTAATAACGAAGTGATCACTGAAGAAATCAAAGAGGAAATTAAAAAATACCTAGAAACAAATGACAATGGAGACACGACGACCCAAAACCTATGGGATGCAGCAAAAGCAGTTCTAAGAGGGAAGTTTATAGCAATACAATCCCACCTTAAGAAACAGGAAACATCTCGAATAAACAACCTAACCTTGCACCTAAAGCAATTAGAGAAAGAAGAACAAAAACACCCCAAAGTTAGCAGAAGGAAAGAAATCATAAAAATCAGATCAGAAATAAATGAAAAAGAAATGAAGGAAACGACAGCAAAGATCAATAAAACTAAAAGCTGGTTCTTTGAGAAGATAAACAAAATTGATAAACCATTAGCCAGACTCATCAAGAAAAGAAGGGAGAAGACTCAAATCAATAGAATTAGAAATGAAAAAGGAGAAGTAACAACTGACACTGCAGAAATACAAAAGATCATGAGAGATTACTATAAGCAACTCCATGCCCATAAAATGGACAACCTGGAAGAAATGGACAAATTCTTAGAAATGCACAACCTGCCAAGACTGACTCAGGAAGAAATAGAAAATATGAATAGACCAATCACAAGCACTGAAATTGAAACTGTGATTAAAAATCTTCCATCAAACAAAAGCCCAGGACCAGATGGCTTCACAGGCGAATTCTATCAAACATTTAGAGAAGAGCTAACACCCATCCTTCTCAAACTCTTCCAAACAATATCAGAGGAAGGAACACTCCCAAACTCATTCTACGAGGCCACCATCACCTTGATACCAAAACCAGGCAAGGATGTCACAAAGAAAGAAAACTACAGGCCAATATCACTGATGAACATAGATGCAAAAATCCTCAACAAAATACTAGCAAACAGAATCCAACAGCACATTAAAAGGATCATACACCATGATCAAGTGGGGTTTATTCCAGGAATGCAAGGATTCTTCAATATACGCAAATCAATCCATGTGATACACCATATTAACAAGTTGAAGGAGAAAAACCATATGATCATCTCAATAGATGCAGAGAAAGCTTTCGACAAAATTCAACACCCATTTATGATAAAAACCCTGCAGAAAGTAGGCATAGAGGGAACTTTCCTCAACATCATAAAGGCCATATATGACAAACCCACAGCCAACATTGTCCTCAATGGTGAAAAACTGAAACCATTTCCACTAAGATCAGGAACAAGACAAGGTTGCCCACTCTCACCACTCTTATTCAACCTAGTTTTGGAAGTTTTAGCCACAGCAATCAGAGAAGAAAAGGAAATAAAAGGAATCCAAATTGGAAAAGAAGAAGTAAAGCTGTCACTGTTTGCAGATGACATGATACTATACATAGAGAATCCTAAAGATGCTACCGAAAAACTACTAGAACTAATCAATGAATTTGGTAAAGTAGCAGGATACAAAATTAATGTACAGAAATCTCTGGCATTCCTGTACACTAATGATGAAAAATCTGAAAATGAAATCAAGAAAACACTCCCATTTACCATTGCAACAAAAAGAATAAAATATCTAGGAATAAACCTACCTAAGGAGACAAAAGACCTGTATGCAGAAAATTATAAGACACTGATGAAAGAAATTAAAGATGATACAAATAGATGGAGAGATATACCATGCTCCTGGATTGGAAGAATCAATATTGTGAAAATGACTCTACTACCCAAAGCAATCTACAGATTCAATGCAATCCCTATCAAACTACCACTGGCATTTTTCACAGAACTAGAACAAAAAATTTCAAAATTTGTTTGGAAAAACAAAAGACCCCGAATAGCCAAAGCAATCTTGAGAACAAAAAACGGAGCTGGAGGAATCAGGCTTCCTGACTTCAGACTATACTACAAAGCTACAGTAATCAAGACAGTGTGGTACTGGCATAAAAACAGAAAGATAGATCAGTGGATCAGGATAGAAAGCCCAGAGATAAACCCACGCACATATGGCCAACTTATCTTTGATAAAGGAGGCAGGAATGTACAGTGGAGAAAGGACAGCCTCTTCAATAAGTGGTGCTGGGAAAACTGGACAGGGACATGTAAAAGTTTGAGATTAGATCATTCCCTAACACCATACACAAAAATAAGCTCAAAATGGATTAAAGACTTAAATGTAAGGCCAGAAACTATCAAACTCTTAGAGGAAAACATAGGTAGAACACTCTATGACATAAATCACAGCAAGATCCTTTTGGACCCACCTCCTAGAGAAATGGAAATAAAAACAAAGATAAACAAATGGGACCTAATGAAACTTCAAAGCTTTTGCACAGCAAAGGAAACCATAAACAAGACCAAAAGACAACCCTCAGAATGGGAGAAAATATTTGCAAATGAAGCAACTGACAAAGGATTAATCTCCAAAATTTATAAACAGCTCATGCAGCTCAATAGCAAAAAAACAAACAACCCAATCCAAAAATGGGCAGAAGACTTAAATAGGCATTTCTCCAAAGAAGATATACAGACTGCCAACAAACACATGAAAGAATGCTCAACATCATTAATCATTAGAGAAATGCAAATCAAAACTACAATGAGATATCATCTCACACCAGTCAGAATGGCCATCATCAAGAAATCTAGAAACAATAAATGCTGGAGAGGGTGTGGAAAAAAGGGAACACTCTTGCACTGCTGGTGGGAATGTGAATTGGTACAGCCACTATGGAGAACAGTATGGAGCTTCCTTAAAAAACTACAAATAGAACTACCATATGACCCAGCAATCCCACTACTAGGCATATACCCTGAGAAAACCATAATTCCAAAAGAGACATGTACCAAAATGTTCATTGCAGCTCTATTCACAATAGCCCGGAGCTGGAAACAACCTAAGTGTCCATCATCGGATGAATGGATAAAGAAGATGTGGCACATATATACAATGGAATATTACTCAGCCATAAAAAGAAACGAAACTGAGCTATTTGTAATGAGGTGGATAGACCTAGAGTCTGTCATACAGAGTGAAGTAAGTCAGAAAGAGAAAGACAAATACCGTATGCTAACACATATATACGGAATTAAAAAAAAAAAAAAAGTCATGAAGGACCTAGGGGCAAAACGGGAATAAAGACACAGACCTACTTGAGAATGGACTTGAGGATATGGGGAGGGGGAAGGGTAAGCTGTGACAAAGCGAAAGAGAGGCATGGACATATATACACTACCAAACGTAAGGTAGATAGATAGTGGGAAGCAGCCACAGAGCACAGGGAGATCAGCTCGGTGCTTTGTGACCGCCTGGAGGGGTGGGATGGGGAGGGTGGGAGGGAGGGAGATTCATGAGGGAAGGGATGTGGGAACAGATGTATATGTATGACTGATTCACTTTGTTATAAAGCAGAAACTAATTTAAAAATTAAAAAAAAAAAAGAAATGCACAACCTAAAAGCTAAGAATTATGTTTTATTTGGCAGACAAAACTGAGGACTTAAGCCCCGGACACAGCATCTCAGATAACTCTGAAGAGACAAGAGGGAGAGCCAGGATATATAGGAGTTTTTGCAACAAAGACCAGGTGGTCAGAACATCAAAAGATTACAGTTAATTAAAGAAAACAGGATATCTCAAGTTATGGAATTCAGCGCATTACTATGTAAGGGAAGATGCAAGAGTCTCGGCTCTTTGAAATCACTCTTTTGACATGCACCTCAGCTATCCAGGGCCAGTATCCCGTGCCTTCTCATCCTGAGTTTCCTCAAGGTGCAGCACAGGGGGTGGCTGCAGCAGTTGACTGTTAGATGGCGGGTATCCTGAGTTCTCTCAGGGCTCACCACTGGAGAGGCTGTAATGTTGATGGCTTGATGGCTGCAACGTCCTTTGTTTACTGATAAGGCAGGCCATATTTTTCATTCACAATCTATTTGTAGAGATATTATTATATATAAATATAATCAGAAATACTAAAGGATGGCATGTAAGCACATTAGGAAATTGGGTGGCACCAACTCAAGTACTTTAGAGGAGCAAGAAGGGGAAGAGCAAAGTGCACAGAGTGGAGCTTGAGCTCAGAGTGAAGGAGGTCTCGAATGTGCCTGGGTTAAAAGCCTCCTGAACCAGGAGAGCAAAGGCCCGAAGGAGCCTTTGGGAGACGAGAAGAGGAGGGTGAGTCTATAAAGAAGAACTTGATCTTCCAAATGAAAAATCGATCTTTGATAGACAAATCAACAGAGGAAATGTTACAGGGAGTGCTGTCATGAAAGCAGTTTTAGGAAGTGTAACCTTTCATTGGGTACTAATTTCTTGGCACTGCCATAAATTTGGTGGCAGTGAACAATAGAAATGCATTCTCTCACAGTGTGGAGACCAGAAGTCCTAAATCAAGGTGTCAGCAGGGCCGCACTTCCTCAGAAGGCTCTAGGGGAGAATCTTTCCTTGTCTCATCTAGCTTCTGGAGGCTCCAGGCTTTCCTTCATTTAAGGCTGAATAACTCCAATCTCTGCCTCCAACTGCACGT
Organism: Mesoplodon bidens; assembly: GCF_964165515.1. Taxonomy (NCBI): domain Eukaryota; kingdom Metazoa; phylum Chordata; class Mammalia; order Artiodactyla; family Ziphiidae; genus Mesoplodon; species Mesoplodon bidens. The sequence goes on along the minus strand of NC_138176.1, from coordinate 123,783,449 downwards.
GGCTTTCCCCTCTGTATGTCTAATCTCCTTCTGCTTTTCTCTTATAAGGACACCTGACATTAGATTTTGGACCCAACAGGATTGTCCAAGATGGTCTCATCTCAAGAACCTTAACTTAATTACATATGCAAAACACATTTTTCCAAAGAAGGTCACATTCACAGGTTGGTGGTAGGGGGATAGGACATGGACATATCTTTTGGAGACCACTATTCAATCTACTACAACTAGTATTACCTGAAGCTTTTGGACAAATTTTCACTGCCCCAGGGCAGAATTAAATAGTAGAAAAACAAACATCCATGGATTCTTTCCCACTCTCCTCTACTGTTAAGAGAAAATTCTCCCCCTGTAACAAGTATATGACAGTAGCTAACATTTATTGCCTTTTTTCCATGTGTAGGGCACACTGTAAGCATTTTGATATATTCTATGTGAGGATTAAATTAAATCCTCATAAAAACCCCATAGGGTGGGTACCATCTTATCCTCATTTTACAGATGAGGAAATAAGGAGAGAAATGGTAAGAAAATTTGCCCCAGGTCCCACAGCTGAGAAGCAAACTGAACCAGAATTTGAACCCAGTCAGCCTAAACTTTTTCTTGACAGATTTATTGAAATATAATTCATCTAACACACAATTCCCTCATCTAAAATATAGAAGCCTATGCTTTTAGTATATTCAGAGTCATGCAACCATCACCACAATCAATTTTAGGATGTTTTCATCACTCCAACAAGAAACTTCACATGCCATTAGCTGTCACCTCCCAATCCCCCCATCCTCCAGCCCCAGGCAACCATTAATCTACTTTCTGTCTCTACAGATTTACCTATTCTGGACATTTCTTTTACATAAATAGAATCATACACTGTGGTCTTTTGTGACTGGCTTCTTTCACTTAACCCAATGTTTTCTAGGTTTATCCATGTTGTAGCATGTATCAGTACTTCACTCCTTTTTATAGCCAAATAATATTCCATTGTATTAGTATTTCACATTTTATATACCTGTTCATCAGTTGATGGACATTTGGGTTATGTTCACTTTTTGCCTGCCTGCACTTTTAGCTTCCATGCTATAACTACTTCTGTAATCATAAATAATTCTCTCCCCAGAAGGACCCATCATCATGAACCAAGAAGATAAAACTACTCCAAAGAGAAGTATTCTGGAAGATAGTCTCTCAGAGATTTTTATCTATTAGAATAAATGAAAATTAGTAGCAAAGGATAATTCTCTTGTTTTGTAATCCTTCTTCAATATGTTTCCACAATCTCATCTGTACTAACTTGTACTCACCTGTACTAATGCATCCTTGCACACAGCTGTAGTCATGAGTGCTACAAACATTTATTATGTCCTAACTATGTTTTAGGAATGTTGAGACACAGAGACCCTAACTGACTTCCTCAAGTCCCTCAGCTCATCAGGAGCAGAGCTGGCCAAGGAATTCTCATCCTTGTGACCACTGCCTCTTTCCTTTGCACCATGGGGTATCCATTACCTGCCTGATTCCTCAGTCCTGCAACCTTCCTATCTACAAGGGAATGCTTGAATTGGCTCATTTCTTTAAACTTTTCAGTATAGACAATATTAACATACATAAGAGTGGAGAGATGTAATGAGCCCACAATTCCTTTCTCTTCACTTCAAGGCAATCATCAACTCATGAGGGATCTTGTTTCATTCAAACCCCTCCCACTTCTCCAGTGGTGTGGTGGTGGATGCATAACAACCATCTCTCCCCTGATTTGTAGTGTGCTGGGATTTTTCTGGCCGATTTCAACTCACCAGCCTAATGGTGCTGAATGTGGGTGGGGGAGAGATGTTCAGGAGCACAGGGCGATATAGTACTCCCACCATACAGATACGGTAGATGCGGTAAATTCAAGAGCACAGCTAATAGTAACTGGAATAAAATATAACTAGGAAGCAGTAAGTTTTGAGGACTCACTAGCTCTATAACAATATATGTTATTTAATTGTAGGTTTATAGAATTCAATTTTTAATAACGCCTATTAACCAACTAGCTCACAAAATTCCTAAAAATTTAACAGCCAGCTCTTGCCGATGAGCTAGATCTAGCCCACCACTGCACTTTTCCCTTCCCAGATCACTTTTTTGTTTTTGGCCCGGCCGTGCATCATGTGGAATCTTAGTTCCCCAACCAGGGATCGAACCCACGTCCCCTGCAATGGAAGCATGGAGTCTTAACCACTGGACCACGAGGGAAGCCCCAGATTTTTTTTTTAAATCCCAGACATTATATCATCTTATCCATAAACATTTCAACATGCATCTCTAAAAGATTAAAACTCTTTAAAAAATAGAACCACAATATTATCACACATAGCAATTTTAATAATTCCTTAATAGTCCCTAGTAATTCTTATATTTAATTGATTGATATGGCTCAGAAGATTCATCTATAATTTTCCTCTCTCTCTCTCTCCTTCCCCCCACCTCTATGCAACTTATTTGATTACTTGTTGAAGAAATGGAAGAGTGGGTTTCCCTTTCAGTTGCCTTCAATGGAAAAAGATCCCACCTGGTAAGAGCACAGGACACCTATAAAGTACAAAACATCTGCTCTATGAACTCTTTTCCTATGGGTCCTTTTGGCTTAGCTCCTCGGAATGGGCTTCTACTGTTTATGACCAATAAAGTCCTGGCCATGAAAATCCTAGTCCTATAATATCAAGATGGGGAGTTTTTTCAATACTGAAATAAAGTGAAAACGAAAAACATGTGCTTGGATGGTTAAAATAAAGATAGCAGCATTCCAGTCCCCACCACTTGATGGGGAATACCTACCCACCACTACCAAGCCCCTGTCACCTTTGTCACATTCCAAGAACAGGCAGCGGAAGCAGGGTTGTGAAGCAAAAGAGGGGGCTGACTAGTTTGAGGAACAGTTGGCAGGTGATGACAGAAAGCTCAGTCTCTGAGGTCTCGTTAGAAAACATCTACCTTGAAACTTCAGCTTTCTTCTTTCCCAAGGAGTTCTGTGTGGGCTGCTGGGGTTTTAGCTCCAGTTGTCACTGCAAATGCTGCTTGGCAGGAGCAAGAAGCCCAGGAAGCCCTGATGTGTTTCTGAAGATTTTCAAAAATGAACTAGCTCTTCTGCATTTTTCTTCCTTTTTTTCTTCCCAAATATAGTGCCAGGAATGAAAATCTTGCTCAACCTATTTCCCAGACTTGACAGTTATGACAGTTTTATTCCAGTGCCTTATTAAAGTGTAGCCATGGATTTACATAACTAAACCCAGGTCTGCTTTTCTCTCCCCTGCATTTACAGCTGTCACTCACTGCAGTGTGGCAAGGTAATTCCACCTCTCTGTGTAAGTGAGAACCTGGAGACTCGGGTGGCACCATCCCCTGGTACCAATGAATATTCTCTAATGGAAACAGGCAATGAGTTTCAATGGTGAGTGGAGATAAATGGCTTCCCACCTTTCCACAGGAAGCCATTGGCCTGTTGCATTGCATCCTAGAGCTGGAAGGGACCTTGAAAATCTTCTGATATAGGGGTGACAAACTGGCAGCTTGGGCCCGATTTGGCCCACATACTTTTTAATTTGATCCTTGTAATTCGTTTGTTGGCTTTTAATTTGTATTAGTTATCAATAATTAAAATTGGGATATCCACATAAAAAGCCACATAGGGGGCTTTTCTTAAAATAAAATTAAAAAAAAAATCACAAGCATTGGCCCCTTTGGGTCTCTATCTCCCGCCTGCCAATCATCCGCTCGAGGTGGTCAGCAGCTGCCCCCTTCAGGTGGAGCGGATACCTGCGGATACTCACAATCCTCCCCGCTCTCATTCTCCCCTCAGCCTGCTGTACACATGCATGGGACCTTCTCAGACCCCGCAAAAATTTTAGTTTGTAACACCCTTCACATTACAGGTGAAAGAGAGAGATTCCATGGAAGTTAATAGTCAGTTAATCACCGATCTCGGGTTTCCTAACGCCACAGCAGTAGGAAAAGCAATTTCTTTGCTGGAGGTGGCCAAAGACCTGAACTCTTTTTTCCTTTTAATTTATTTTATTGAAGTATAGTTGATTTACAATGTTGTGTTAATATCTGCTGTACAGCAAAGTGATTCAGTTATATATATATACATTCGTTTTCATATTCTACTCCATAATGGTTTATCATAGGATATTGAATATAGTTCCCTGTGCTATATAGTAGGACCTTGTCGTTTATCTGTACATATCATAGATATGTATTATGTTCTACATATAATAGTTTGTATCTGATAATCCCAAACTTCCACTCCAGCCCTGCCCCACCCGCCTTCCCCCTTGGCAACCACAAGTCTGTTCTCTGATTTGAGCACCATCACTTACTAACAGCAGCAGAAGACTGAACCTCTAAAGCACACGTTTCCTCATCTGTAAAATGGGGCTTATTGTAGCATGTTGTCCACTTCACAGGGTTTATGAGGATTAATGTGTTTACGAAAGGGATGAGACAAGTAAAAAAATACCTATACAATCTTATGTTTATTAATATTATTATTGATATTTTCATGGTAACATTTTCGTTTGAAATTTTAAGCTCACTAATTACTTCATTACCCCAAAATATTAAGCGCACCCGTCAATTCATCTCAGTGAGTATTTAATGACCCTCTACCATGGAGATGTTCCATGCGATGCAAAGCAACATACATGGGGAGATGAGATGATAAGAACACAATACAAATGTAAGTGTTAAATGAAATGCATGGCATATAGTACCTAGTACAAATAATGACCTATATGTAGCTTAAATAATATAAGATGGCTCCCACAATTACATCCCACTTTCAAAATGCTGCACAATCCTCTTAGAAGCCTGAGATAAGAATCTTTGCATTCTCTGCACTAGCATCTAGCAGCAGCTTCATAAGCAATACCAATTATTATATACCCAGAATGTACCAAGCACTGACCAAAGCTTTCTACATGAATTATACCATTTAATCTCTCAACAACCCCATTGGGTAGGAACTTTCTATGCATGCTTTTCTAGATGAGGAACTGAGACACACAGAGGTCAGGTGACTTGCCCAAGGTCACACAGCAAGTAAGCAACAAAGCAGGCAATGCTACTCAAGCGCCCATACTCTTCACGCTCCAGTGTAATGCCTCCCTCACTCCTTGCTCTGAACCAAGCTCATGCTACAATGTCCTTCAATTCCTCACATACAATCCCACCCCGACCCCAACTCCATGTCTCTTAAGCTCATTTCTTTGATATTTTTGACCACACCAGCACTTTCTTTCCCTCTACCAGCTTCTGTCTTTCCATTTCCTGTCACAGTCAACCAATCCCAGTCAGGATTATTTTCCCTCCTGCCTGGACCAAATTGTTATCATTATGAAGATGATTGTTTACTCATTGATATCATCACAATAATGCTTATTAAACTCATATTACTGCTGAAAGGCAGTGTGACTTGATCTTCAGTGAGTCGTTAAGTGCAACCAACACTCATCAAAGGAATGGTAAATTAATGGTTATGATTATCAGATTCTTTTTTTTTTTTTTTTTTTTTTTTTTTGCTGTACGCGGGCCTCTCACTGCTGTGGCCTCTCCCGTTGCGGAGCACAGGCTCCGGACACACAGGCTCCGCGGCCATGGCTCGCGGGCCCAGCCGCTCCGCGGCATGTGGGATCTTCCGGGATAGGGGCACGAACCCGTGTCCCCTGCATCGGCAGGCGGACTCTCAACCACTGCGCCACCAGGGAAGCCCTATCAGATTCTTTTTAATGACCTCCTTGTTATCAGCAAGTATGCTGGGTAGTTATAGGACCTTAATAGTCCCTTTGCTGGCAAGCCACCACCAGCCTCCTGGAGAGTCCAAAATGTACTATGTATATGAATGTGTATATGTGAGTGGATTTACATGCATACATATAATTATTTAAATTCTGCCTTGTTTCTGATTATGGTTACATAAATTTCAACAAGATGCCATAAAATAAAAGCAGGTTAAAAAAAATAAAAACAAACAGAGGTACTGTAATATTTATTATTTGCTTGGGTCAGATGTTAAAATAGCAGTGTAGCAGTTCATCTTCCTGCCTCAGTGCTATTATGAGAGTCACAGTGAAAAGTGCAGAGAGCTGATACATTCATAAAGAGCAGATTAAATCTAGGGCAGCATCACATGAAGCTATGTGTAATCATCCTATAAGGAAGGTATGTGAATACTGCTTTTGCAAAGGATTAAATATATTGTAATTTTAGCTTGTGCTCTGTACTATGCTTTCAATGGAATTATTTAAGCCCTTTTAGTGACTGTTGTCCTTGCCCATTTAAAAACTAAAGTGTAGTATATATTGTATAAAATGAAAGTATCATTATAGCTTAATTAGGAAAGTTGTACATATACGCTGAAAGAAGGTTAAAAACAAGCAGTTTTATTATGCATTTGTAAAACACCAAAAATATAGATTCATCTTTGATATGTAACACACTAAATGTATTTTGTACAGCATCTGGTTTAAAAGGTGCCTTATTAAGTTTACCATTAATTGCTTTGTTCTATATATAGATTACATCCAGTGTATCATTTTTAAGTAAATAACCTTATTTTAGTATACGTTTTAAAAAAAACAAACAGAGGATCATAAAGTGGGACCAGGAATAAAGCTTAAAATGCATAGCACTTATGCTCCCAATGGCCACAGATTTGGCTCTGAAACATTCAAGGGCCCAAAGTGAAAAGAAAATCTTGATCATTTTCTTTTTCACAGGGTCTCTATGAAAAATCAAAGTGATGGCTATAGGAACTATAATTAATATTAACAAGACCACAAGAGAATTTTACCTGGGGAATCCTCGAAAAAAGAGGCATTATAGAATGTAAATAAGCAATGATGTCAACAGTATCCTTACAACACTCATAAGAATAAGTTTCATCTATTTTCACCTACCTTCTTTTTAACTGATAGTAACACGGCCAAGCACAACTCAGAAAAGGTAATTCTTGGAGGCAGGGTGGGCAGGGAGGTAAGGTGCACAAAAGACCAAATTTATATTAATATATGTAAATATATCATCTATATAGTGTGTGTGTTCATGTTATTTTTTAAATTTCTTACCAAAATATACTGATCAAAAGTATATTCAATATCTGCAGATGTTATGAAAATCCTAGTCAGCAACCAAGATTCCTACTTAAATATGTCATAACTGACTAAAAGTCTGTTTCCTGACTCTGCCTCTCTTAAAATTATGGTTAATGTAAAATTATTACTAGTAATAACCTAAAATCATTATTAGTTCCGCTGTGTATGCACTGACTCTTATTTCCCTGGACCTCACAGTTTTCACTATGAATAGATAGTTGGGATTAAATGCTTGGGATTTGGAGCCCAGCAGCTTGGGTTTGAATCTCTACTACCTTTATGACTTTGAGCGAGATGTTTAACCTTTTTATTGCCTTCTTTTCTTCATCTGTAAAATGGAGGCTCCTAATCACCCCCTACTTCGTAGGGTTGTTGTCAACATTAAATGTTAATACTGGGCTTCCCTGGTGGCGCAGTGGTTGAGAGTCCGCCTGCCGATGCAGGGGACACGGGTTCGTGCCCCGGTCTGGGAAGATCCCACATGCCGCAGAGCGGCTAGGCCCGTGAGCCATGGCCGCTGAGCCTGTGCGTCCGGAGCCTGTGCTCCGCAAGGGGAGAGGCCACAACAGTGAGAGGCCCGCCTACCGCAAAAAAAAAAAAAAAATGTTAATACTTGTGAGGCCCATAGAACACGGTATGGGCACACAGTTTCGGGCACACAGTAAGCACTGAATGTTAGTTGTTGTTGGGACTTCCCTGGTGGCACAGTGGTCAAGAATCAGCCTGCCAATGCAGGGGACACGGGTTCAATCCCTGGCCCGGGAAGATCCCACAGCCGGCAGAGCAACTAAGCCCGTGTGCCACAACTACTGAGCCTGCACTCTAGAGCCTGTGCTCTACAGCCCGCGATCCACAACTACTGAACCCTTGTGCCACACTTACTGAAGCCCGCGCACCTAGACCCTGTGCTCCGCAAGGAGAAGCACGCCCACTGCAACGAAGAGTAGCAAGAGAAAGCCCGCGTGCAGCAACAAAGACCCAACATCGCCAAAAATAAATAAATAAATTTGTTTTTTTTAAGTTAGTTGTTGTTGTTGCTATTATTATTATTATTCCATGAAACTGTGTCTTAGATGATTTTCCTGTATCTTCTTCTCACTAAACAATAGCCATGAATTAGGAAGACCATGGGGGCTTTCATCTATATAGCACCTGAGAATATAATCACTAACCTCTGCTTATTCACGGTTTGTCTCCCAGTTAGACTGCAAGTCCTATAGCATCATAGATACCACCTTGTTTTATATTTGCTGAGAAAACAGAATCTCAACATAGTTAAATAATGTCTCCAAGGTTAAACAGCTAGTGAGTGGCAAACCAAGTCGAGAAGTGAGGTCATTTGACTTCTAGTCTAGTCCTTTCGCCATTAGAGCCTCTTGTCTTCCCACCAAACCCACTCTTTGACTCTCCTAATTATTTCCCTGTGCAGTGACGACTCTCAAACACTCCTCTCCTGCCTGTACCCTTGTCCAATGCCTCCCAGCCAACTTCCTACATAACATCGTCACCTGGTCATCCCACAGGCATTTCAAATTTTACTTGCCCTAACAGAACTCACCGTCCTCCTGTCTAATATGGGAACTCCTGCCTTTTCTAGCTCCAGTGGTGAGGTCACCATCCACACAATAACCCTAGCAAGTAACTCACATTTATCCCTACCTAATCCCTCTCTCTCCCTTACCCTACACATCCAGATCCTGCTAGTCTTACTTACAAATTATTTTACAAATTTGTTCTTTCCTAATAACTCCTAAAGGATTAATTTGGTTTAAACTTTTCTCTAGCCTTTTGACTTGTCTTCCTTAAGAAACCATAAGCTCTTAAAGAAAGCAGAAGAAAAACAGCATTTACTGAGCCCCTACTGCCTGCCCAGACACTCTGCTAGGAGCTTATATATTCTGTGATCACAATAACTCATATGATATCGTAATTTTACAGATGAGGAAGCTGAAGCTCACTTGACCTGTTTATAAATGCTTGGGTAATGTTTAAGAACCAGAGAAAGGACTATTGCAACAGCCTAAAGCTACTGACATTGGAGATTATTACAACCCTAAGCTCAAGGAAAAGAGGAGGGATTAGTCACCAGTAAGTGCCCAGTTGTATGGAAAAGATCTTCCGACAGGAGCAATGGCCTTCAGGAGAAACATGCCGCCAACCACAGCAAACTGGCAAGGAGAGAAGCAGGAGAATAAATATCTTGACTCCCTCTCCCCCTGTCCTCTGCTTTCCTGCACATACCTCCCATGGGCCAAATCCATCAGGAATCTGAATGGCAAGGGAGCTCACATGCAAAATCCATGAGTCAGCCTCGCCAGGCACAAAACAAGGCAACAAAGAGAGGACAGTGGATCTAGAGAGGCAAACAGAAGATATCCAGCAGAGCATACAGCTAGTAAATGATGGAGCCAGGATTTGAACCAAGTCTAGATGACTCCACATTCCTGCCCACAACTTCATGAATTAATAATATTGTGATGTTTCTAAAAGAAGAGAATAATTCTTTGTACCCAGAGCAATATCTTTCACATAAGGAGCATCCTGTAACTATTTACTGAACTAGACAGAATCTAATTTCATAGTCCAAGTCACCAGGGCCTCCCCTTGGAAGCTTTATGCACTGAGTTTTGCCTCACCACATTTTTTTAAATCACTCTACCTTAGACCAAGTCAGACTTTTACTATAAAGGACTAGATGGTAAATATTTTCAGCACTGAAAGCCATGTAGTCTCTGTCACTGCTACTCAACTCTGCCATTACAGAGCAAAAGCTGCTATTGACAGTGCTTACACAAATAGGCGTGGCTGTGTGCCAATGAAACTTAATTATGGACCCTGAATTTTTCATTTCATATTATTTTCATGCATCATGTAACATCATTATTCTTTAGATTTTTTTCAACCATCTAGAACTTAAAAAAAGCATTCTTAACTCTCAGGTCATACAAAAACAGGCAAGGGGCTGGATTTGACCCACGGCTCCTAATTTTCTGGTCCCTGCCTTAGCTAATCTCTCTGGAAGCTCCGGACGTCCTCTAAGTATGTCATCACATATGTCAGGCCCTTCCTTACTCCTTTCCTGTTTGAAAACTTAGCTGATCTGTACTTCATCTCCTTAGACTCTTGCCAGGTGACCAGTCCTCATTTGAAGAACTAATGTGGATTGAGGGCTCATTTTGTGATTATGAAATATTCTCAACTCAGTAAGAATCATTATGGTAGCTACAATTTATTGAGCTCCTAAAATCAGCCAGTAACTGTACTAAGCACTTTACATGTACTATCTTATTTAACCCTCACAACAACTCAAATCAAAATCCAAACAGAAGTAGCACATATGACTGCAGGAAGCCAGGGCTAATAGTAGGGATAATGCCCTCTCTAAAAGGACCTTCAATGTCTAAAACCAAAAAAGGCACTGAAGTTAATGTAGAAGTATATGACTGATGACTTGAGACAGTCTCACTGTGGTCACTCAGTCATGAAATAAAGGCATTTCTGTCTAAGAAAGAAGGTATCCTTGTCCCCCAGGGCAGATGAACTGTCAAATGCCTTTATCAATAAAGGGAAATAGCAGTGGACCTTAGGGTCTTAAAAGTCTCATTTATGAAGTGCCAGATAAAACACATCTGCAATCTGTGTCCTGCCTATACTCCCAGAGAGCACAGGTACCCCCCCCCACTTTTTTTTATTGGAGTATAGTTGATTTATAATATTGTATTAGTTTCAGGTGTACCGCAAAGTGAACCAGTTATACATGTACATACATCCACTCTTTTTTTAGATTCTCTTCCCATATAGGCCATTACAGAGTATTGAGTAGAGTTCCCTGTGCTATATAGTCAGTTCTCATTAGTTAGCTATTTTATACATAGTAGTGTATATATGTCAATCCCAATCCCCCACTTTTAAAAAGTTCTCTTTATACCACTTGGCTTTTACAAGACACCTACGTTAGTATCTGTTTTCACTAACCAAAAGAAAGCCAGATGATTTTAACTTTAACAATGTAAAAGGGTGAAAGCAAAAATAGTGTTCACTGTTTGTTTTGCAAACAAAGTGGTGTGCCCAACAGCGAGAGTGGTACCACTGAGCTCCTTCCCTGGGAACTACACTCAGCATCTCAGCATCAAGCCACCATAGCTTTGAACTGCGTCTGTGAGCATCTATGCTTTATCTGTGCATTCGTTAGCAAGCTGTACCTTAAGGTCACTGCTTCTTCACATTACGCCATTTCTGATTATGAAAGCTTTTGTACGAATGCTCTACTTTCGGAGAGTGGAGGAAATCTGTATTAACTCTAGAAGGATAAAATGATAGAGTGGAAGGAACCTAAACTCTGATAGCCCTACAATCTTGGCTAAGGATATATCCTCTGGGTGATCTTGGATAAATTAGCCTTGGACCTCAGTTTACTTATAATACCTACCTTACAAAATAATGGTGAAGATTAAATGAGATTGTGCATGAAAATGTTAGTAAAATGCCGAACTTAGAGTACCCAATAAGGTTATTTTAAGTTCTCAGTACATGGTAGGTAGGAACAGTTTCTCTTCATCTAAGTCCAGGGACTGCTGAGCCAAGCTTTTTCTTAAAAAGCTCAGAGAAAGGACCCTGGACTCTCCCTGCAGGGCTTATCCTGTGAATCTAATCAGGCCCAGGACTGCCAAATGTCCACTGAGAGCTGAGGGTAAAATTATGAGGGAGGTGGTAAGATGTGTGAAAGTGAATCTTGAATGTACTTGCACTGTCCTGTTTGGAATTTATTCAGGGTCTTAAACTTTGAAACGGCTTTGCACCCTGGATTTGCATCTCAGAAATTATAAAAAGTTTTATTTTGAAGTTGACAAACCCCCCTCGTCCATCCCAGGATCAATGACCTAGAAATCAGGGGCCTATACCCAGGAATCTATTGTTCTTGGCTTCCCGAGAGAAGTCAGACTTGAGGGGACTTTATTTCTTGACTGTCCAATCCTGTTAGTGGTGTCAGCCTACTCCACCTCACACCCCATCACCTACCTGTTTCCCACATTCACTTTTACTACATAATAATCCTTAGAGGGACTTCCCTTGGTGGCACAGTGGATAAGACTCCGTGCTCCCAATCCAGGGGGCCCAGGTTCGATCCCTGGGTCAGGGAACTCGGTCCCACATGTATGCCACAACTAAGAGTTCACAGGCCACAACTAAGGAGCCCGCATACCGCAACTAAGGAGCCCGCCTGCTGCAACTAAGGAGCCCACCTGCCACAACAAAGGAGCCCACGTGCCGCAACTAAGAGCCGGTGCAACCAAAATAAATATTTTTAAAATGAATAAATAATCATTACAAACATACCTTCACTGCCCATTTTAAGCTACTTACGAGCAGGGAGGACCACAGCTTGTCCTTCTATGACATCATACACCTTGACACAGTAAATAGAAGGCTGTGAATGCCCAGCTAAAGAGTGTGAATATTATCCTAGAAAGAAGAGAAAAGCCATGGACAGTTTTGTAGTAGAAAGTACTAGCATGATAGAAGCAGTAAATTTTAGGAAAATTTCTCTGGCGGCACATACTTGAAACATTGGAAAGAGGGAAAATAAAAGAATAAAGAAATTGAAACTTAGAAGACCAGTTAAGAGGTAATTATAATTAATCAGGCCTGGGATAGAAAGGGTCCAAACTACAGTTATGGCAACAGACAGAAAGAGGAAAGGATATTCCTAAAACACATTCTGAAGACAGTGAACACCAGTGTTCTTTGGGATACGAACCATGGCTGAGTCGTCTTTGTGACCACATATACCCAGGGATGATATGCATCAGCATCCACCAGTGCAGCTGTATCAGCTATTAGTATACTGAAACACTTTTATACTTATGAGTAAAAAGTAGTCCCTTACTTGAAACCACCACCCATTCATCCCCATGCCTACCCCACCATCCCAGCACCCTCCTGGAATTTTCCAAAACTACACCCCTCCCCAGTTAGCAACCAAAGAGTTTATGCCTGACACAGGATAAGGCTTTTAGAACCTTGTTCCTATGTCAAAGCTGATATTCTTTCTGATTGGTCAGTCCTCTTGTCAATTGTTACATATATGTAATATCATGCCTTCATATGCACAGTCAGCCTCTGGTACATACTAAGTGATGAAGGAAAGAAGGGAGCGGGGAGGAAGGAGAGAAGAAAAGAAGAAAGATAACTGGTTGGATATGGGAAGAAACAAAGGAGTTTTATACAACTATAGTCATACAGACTGATGTGGCTATACAATTATAGTTTTCTTTCAGAAAAAAGAGAAGCAGAGGAAGAGTTAGTTTGGGAGCAAGATGACTATGTTCTCTTAAAAATAAACTGCATTTGAACAATAGCTCAGCTGAGAGAAATAAAATTTATAAAGGATTGGTTGAAAGCTGTCCAGTCTATTCATCCCACTCTGTTTGAAAATCTACCCCGTGGAGAGTCCAGGACAGCAGAGAGCTGTGAATTTCATGAACAGCCTTTAAGAAACTCCTTTAGACTCTTAGGGACCAGTGGCTGTGCTCCTCCTGAGAGGCTGGGTTGCTTTTATCATGCGGACAATGAACTGTGTAACCAGGAGGGTTTCCTATTTAGTCTTGTAAAACCAAATCTGTGGTCTAAAAATAGCACGTGTGCCTCATGGGGGCTCCACTTTATGGCCCTATCCTTGTTTTTTTTATTTCATCCTACCATTCTCTAATCTGTTTTCCTGCCGTATGACATCCATGTAAGCAGATTTAAATCCTTTTTAGAACAAAGAGGGGACTAAGTTAACTCATACTGAGCTTGAAACTGAAGGTGGACTAATCCAGTGGAAATACCCAATGGATATAAATGTTTAAAATCAGCTGTTCTTTGGGTTCCAGTCCATGAGAGGCACTGTGAGAGTTGTACAGACATAGAAGACATGACTTCATGAGGCTTACAGTCTTTGGGAGCAGAAAGATAAGCAAACATCAGAAGAGATGCACAACGCCTCCTCGACTGGATTTGATTAAATGCAGGGTGAATGGTATCAGTAGTGATTACTTAGAGGAGAGGGGAAAGTCCACATTAGTCATTCCTAGTGTTCCATGCATTTAAAATGCCCCTTGGTGCTGCTATGGAATCGAAGGATGGGCCTTCTGAGCCTTGGAACTCAACGTCACTCAGTACGTTAGCACTCTGTTGTGGGACTCTCTCAAAACCTGCAGATGAACATCACCCTTATTTATTTGGGGTTTTTGTTTTGTTTTATACAGATGCCTCACTGATTTGATTACCTGGCTATTCATTCTCAAATGGCATACAGTAGAATGGGAAGGCAAAGGAAATCCAAAGAGTGAGCCCAAAGAAAAGACAAGAATGGATTTATTTCCAGAATATACCAACTATTTGAAGCAGTCACATGTCATCAACACAAATTATCAGCAAGGTGACTAGAGATGGATGATATGGTGAAAAAAGATAAAGAAAACCTATATTTGTCTCTAAATAGCTATCACCTCTCTAGTCCTCATTGCTTTATTTGTGAAAAGGAAAAGAAAATCCTTGCCACATACTCACTGAAGTTAGACCTAATGAGTATCTTCCAGGTAGGCAGCGTCATGTTAGCAGTCAGGATTATGGAAGGATAAGACATGGTCTCAGCCCCATGGGGTTGTGTGTGTCTCATGAAAGAATTCTTTAAAAGCACTTGGAAAAAGTACCAACTGCAACACACGCCCAAAGATCTACTATTCGGACGGAAACAAACAGGTTCTTTAAGGTACCTTCAACAAGCTGAGGCAATTTCAGATCAGGAGAGGAAAATAATTTTGAAGCCCATAACTTTCCTAAAAGTTCAGAGCTAGAAATCTTCTTAGAAGCCCTATGCAAATGTCTAGCCCCCCAAGAATAGATGGAGAGATACCATCCAACTAAAAGACCATTTAGCTCACCAGAAAAAGTTTGAATTCCAGGATTGCCCCTCTCTAAGCAAAAATGTGCCAAGGTCTCTAGTCTCATTCTACACTCATACATACTTTGCTTCCACACCCAGAGAGCCCTTCCCACTTGTACCTATGTCCTCAGCAAGCCCTAAAGGGATGCCAGGAAGTGGCCCAGTCAAAAACGGTCACCTACAGAGTGTCCAGCCCTGTGCTTGGCACTGTGAACACAGAGCTGAAACACACTCTTGTTGGTCCAGGACCATGGACACCACTGAGGCCACAGCCAGCAAACAAGCAGACTCAAAACAGGTGGTAGGCATTCTGAGAGGGTATGTAAGGGTGACAACTATTGTCCTAACGAGACATTTATATATCCTCCATTTCTCAGGGCAAAACCCAGAGTCATCCTTAACTCTTTTCATTCATAACCTGCATCCAATCCATGATTAAAATCTGCCACCTCTGCCTTCAAAATAGCGCCCAAATCCAACCATTTCTCACGACCTCCACTGAGACAACCCTAGTCCAAGCCACCATCACCTCTCCACAAATTACCACAAAATTACAAAGTGGTCACCCTCACTCTACCCTTGCCCCCCTCAGAACTTTTTATACACGGCAGCCAAAAGAGCCTTTCAAATGGAAGGCTGACCATGTCACTCCTCTACTCCAAACCCGCCAGGTTCTCCCATTATTGCAGGGACTCAGGAGCACTGAGGGATACAGTGACCTAACAGTGGGGAGTGGCAGCCTTGGCCATAACAGTCCAGAAGCCAACCTGTCAGAGAATTCAGTTCTGTCGTTGTGACCTTTGTCACTTGGCCATGAGGGACTACACCACCTTCAAAAGCCACATTGAAAAGGCCATATATGACAAACCCACAGCCAACATCGTCCTCAATGGTGAAAAACTGAAACCATTTCCACTAAGATCAGGAACAAGACAAGGTTGCCCACTCTCACCACTATTATTCAACATAGTTTTGGAAGTTTTAGCCACAACAATCAGAGAAGAAAAAGAAATAAAAGGAATCCAAATTGGAAAAGAAGAAGTAAAGCTGTCACTGTTTGCAGATGACATGATACTATACATAGAGAATCCTAAAGATGCTACCAGAAAACTACTAGAGCTAATCAATGAATCTGGTAAAGTAGCAGGATGCAAAATTAATGCACAGTAATCTCTTGCACCCCTATACACTAATGATGAAAAATCTGAAAGTGAAATTAAGAAAACACTCCCATTTACCACTGCAACAAAAAGAATCAAATACCTAAGAATAAACCTACCTAAGGAGACAAAAGACCTGTATGCAGAAAATTATAAGACACTGATGAAAGAAATTAAAGATGATACAAATAGATGGAGAGATATACCATGTTCTTGGATTGGAAGAATCAATACTGAAAATGACTCTACTACCCAAAGCAATCTACAGATTCAATGCAATCCCTATCAAACTAGCACTGGCATTTTTCACAGAACTAGAACAAAAAAATTCACAATTTGTATGGAAACACAAAAGACCCTGAATAGCCAAAGCAATCTTGAGAAAGAAAAATGGAGCTGGAGGAATCAGGCTCCCTGACTTCAGACCATACTACAAAGCTACAGTAATCAAGACAGTATGGTACTGGCACAAAAACAGAAAGATAGATCAATGGAACAGGATAGAAAGCCCAGAGATAAATCCACGCACATATGGTCACATTATCTTTGATAAAGGAGGCAAGAATATACAGTGGAGAAAAGGCAGCCTCTTCAATAACTGGAGCTGGGAAAACTGGACAGCTACAAGTAAAAGAATGAAATTAGAACACTCCCTAACACCATACACAAAAATAAACTCAAAATGCATTAAATACCTAAATGTAAGGCCAGACACTATCAAACTCTTAGAGGAAAACATAGGCAGAACACTCTATGACATAAATCACAGCAAGATCCTTTTTGACCCACCTCCTAGAGAAATGGAGATAAAAACAAAAATAAACAAATGGGACCTAATGAAACTTAAAAGCTTTTGCACAGCAAAGGAAAGCATAAACAAGACCAAAAGACAACCCTCAGAATGGGAGAAAATATTTGCAAATGAAGCAACTGACAAAGGATTAATCTCCAAAATTTACAAGCAGCTCATGTAGCTCAATATCAAAAAAAACAAACAACCCAATCCAAAAATGAGCAGAAGACTTAAATAGACATTTCTCCAAAGAAGATATACAGATTGCCAACAAACACATGAAAGAATGCTCAACATCATTAATCATTAGAGAAATGCAAATCAAAACTACAATGAGGGCTTCCCTGGTGGCGCAGTGGTTGGGAGTCCGCCTGCCGATGCAGGGGACACGGGTTCGTGCCCCAGTCTGGGAGGATCCCACGTGCCGCGGAGCGGTTGGGCCCGTGAGCCATGGCCGGTGGGCCTGCGCGTCCGGAGCCTGTGCTCCGCAACGGGAGAGGCCACAGCGGTGAGAGGCCCGCGTACAGCAAAAAAAAAAAAAAAAAAAAAAAAAAAAACTACAATGAGATATCATCTCACACCAGTCAGAATGGCCATCATCAAAAAACCTACAAACAATAAATGCTGGAGAGGGTGTGGAGAAAAGGGAACACTCTTGCACTGTTGGTGGGAATGTAAATTGATAGAGCCACTATGGAGAACAGCATGGAGGTTTCTTAAAAAACTAAAAATAGAATTACCATACGACCCAGAAATCCCACTACTGGGCATATACCCTGAGAAAACCATAATTCAAAAAGAGTCACATACCACAATGTTCATTGCAGCTCTATTTACAATAGCCAGGACATGGAAGCAACCTAAGTGTCCATCGACAGATGAATGGATAAAGAAGATGTGGCACATATATACAATGGAATATTACTCAGCCATAAAAATAAACGAAATTGAGTTATTTGTAGTGAGGTGGATGGACCTAGAGTCTGTCATACAGAGTGAAGTAAGTCAGAAAGAGAAAAACAAATACCGTATGACCATATGCTAACACATATATATGGAATCTAAAAAAAAAAAAAAAAAAAGGTCATGAAGAACCTCGGGGCAAGACAGGAATAAAGATGCAGACTTACTAGAGAATGGACTTGAGGACACAGGGAGGGGGAACGGTAAGCTGGGACAAAGTGAGAGAGTGGCATGGACATATATATACATACACTACCAAATGTAAAATAGATAGCTAGTGGGAAGCAGCCACATTGCACAGGGAGATCAGCTCGGTGCTTTGTGACCACCTACAGGGGCGGGATAGGGAAGGCGGGAGGGAGGGAGACACAAGTGGGAAGAGATATGGGGATACATGTATATGTATAACTGATTCACTTTGTTAAAAAGCAGAAACTAACACACCATTGTAAAGCAATTATACTCCAATAAAGATGTTATTTAAAAAAGCCACATTGAGCACACAGAGCCCTGAGGTCCTAAAGGGAGAGCTGATCATTTCCTATAAAAAAATACAAAAGATGGCCTCTTCAGCTGAGCAGATGCTCAACTGTGGCACTGACAGCAAAATTGTCCTCGGCAAGGTCCAAGAAGCCCTCCCTTTGACTGCAGCCCACACTGTATGATGGTTATTATTCACCTACCCCAGTGCATCAATGAATCAACATCCCCATTAGATGCTCCCCCTGCCTTCAGAGCTCAAAAAGAAAAAATAAAACGAGAGACACAAAAAGATAGTTTATCATTATAAAAATAAGCAAAAAAAAAAAAATCTGATTTTCCCAATCCTCTTGGTGCCTCCCTCTGATTCACCAGGACAGACAGATTCAAGCCGCCTTTGGCCAAAAAGAACCTGTGGAGACTAGAGAAAAAGATGTGGAATTTTAGGTCAAATTGACACTCTTAAATTCCTTTTAAGAGTCCAATATAAAAACTCATTGTTTTTAAAGGCCGTACCTGGAAATCCAGCAGTTAGTTAAGAAGTAGAACTAGTTGTAAACTTAATATTACTAGGCGCTGGGGATAGAAAGATGAATAAGACATGGCCCTTGCTTTCACAGAGATGATAGGTGAGATAATAAGAAAATCATCACACTAGAGTATGACAAGTACTAATAATGGAAAAACATACAAGATGCTATGAGAACAGAGAGAGTAATTAACTGGGGCAGAGATAAAGGGCAAAGAGGGAAGCAGGCAAATCATAGCAGACGTCTGGAGCAGTTGTCTTCTTAAGTTGATAAACTAATTAGTGCTGCTACAGTGCAAATGGCCTATATGTAAATGCCTACGGCAGTATTACTCATACCCCAAAAACTGGAAATAACCCAAATGTCCATCAACTGATGAATGGATAAATAAAATGTGATACGTCCATACAATGGAATATTTATTCAGCCGTAAAAAAGAATGAAGTGCTGATACATGCTATGACAGGAATGAACCTTGAAAATGTTATACTAATGAAACGAAGCCAGACACAAAATACTACATATTGCGTGACACCATTTATATGAAATCTTCCAAACGGGCAAATCTACAGAGAATGTAGATTAATGGTTGCCTAGGGCTAAAGTTTTTGGGGAAAGGAGCATGTTTGGTTTTTTGGGTTTTTTTCTTTTTTTTTTGCAGTATGTGGGCCTCACGCTGTTGTGGCCTCTCCCGTTGAGGAGCACAGGCTCTGGACGCGCAGGCTTAACGGCCATGGCTCACGGGCCCAGCCGCTCCGCGGCATGTGGGATCTTCCCGGACTGGGGCACGAACCCGTGTCCCCTGCATCGGCAGGCGGGCTCTCAACCACTGCGCCACCAGGGAAGCCTGGGGGTTATTTTTGAGAGTAATGAAAATGCTCTAAAATCAATTGTGGTGGTGGAGGCACAACTCTGTGAACATATTAAAAACCACTGAATTGTATCCTTTAAAAGGGTGAATTATAATGTGTGTAAATTACATTTCAATAAAAAAATTTTAAGTGTGAATGGCCTTTTATGCCTGACTTATTAGATGTTCTACGCCCTGGTGCAGGGACTTTCAAAGCCTCGCCTCAAAGGTCTCAGAAATGTGCGTACTTTCAATGAACACGAGGAGCAAAGGAGACACTGAGGTCACCAGGGTCTCCTGCTCTGCGCATGCCAGGAGTCTGCCAGCACAGCCCCGGGCCGGACCAGGCTGCCTTTCTCCTCACCAGCATCCTTCTGTTCCTATGACAGTTTGTATTAGCATTATTTTGAGGCCCTCAGAGACATCCCTCTGTGAGAAGGGCATTAGTCATGTGGAACAGCAGGCTGGAAATATTAAAATGCTCATTACTGCATGGAAAAATGATCTCAGACGAATTCTTAATGGAACGTTTGATTCAATACGAGTCTGATATAATCTCTCCTCTTTTTGACAATGATTCCAATATGCTGCCATCTGCAGAATACCTCTTTCTCTCTAAAAACAAGTTCTTGCCTGGATAATATAGTCAATGAAAAACCAGGAGAGCCATATGTCACAATAAATGCATACTGCATTCCATGCTCTCTCCCCGCTATTATTTTTCATGCCAGTCACTAGCTGTGAGTGTTTGTTGCTCCAGATGATTTCCTCTGAAGATATGGTGGATTCAAATTCAATCAGAAGGGGAAAGGAAAAACACAGCAAACAGCTAGATTCTGAACATGGCCCAGGAGGTCTTTAACCATGGTTCTCCTCTCCTTCTACCTGAAAGGAATGGGCTAAAATTGCAGAAGGCTGGACAATTCTGTGGGCTAAGCAGGGCCCCCAGGAGTCAAAGCGTCAGACTGAGTCCTCCAAGTTCATACAATAGACACTCCAGTTAATTTTCTTATCTAACCCACACTCTTTCCCAGAATATCTTTCCTGCAGTCTTTCTTAAGCAGCCAGGGACCCACGTGAGGCCACCTTTTAACATGCCTGATTGGAACAGAGGAAATGCCTGGGCCGATGAAATTTTCTCTCCTGATAATGTGAAATTGGGACAAAGAGACGATGTATAGTGAGTTGACTTTGGATGTGGGAGTTTAAAGGTCACATTTGGTAGGAGGGAGGGGGAACAGCTGGGCCAATCATTTCCTAACTTGTCCAAGAAGCAGCAGAGAAACCCACCTGCAGGGGAGAGAAGAAAGCCAAGAGAAGAAAGAGGCTGAGAAAACAAAGCAGTGATCTCCCTAACTCTGGGTTTCTCAGCACTATTGACATTGGGGCCAGATAATTCTTTGTTGTGGGGGAAATGTCCTATGCATTGTAGGAGGTTTAGCAGCATCCCTGGCTTCTGCCTACTAGATTTCTGTAATACATACTCCTCACCCCAGTTGTGACAAAACTATGTCCATACATTGCCAAATGTCCTGTGGGGAGTAAAATTGCCTGGGTTGAGAACTACTGGCCTAACTAGACAGACATTGATTTATACTTCAACCACCACCAATCAGGGCAAAACGCAGAGTCAGGCTTCACTCCCTTCTTTCATACCTTGCCTCCAATCCATGATTAAAATCTGCCACCTCTGCCTTCAAAATATCCCCAGAATCCAACCATTTCTCATGATCTCTACTGCAAGGACTCGAGTCCAAACCGCTATCATCTCTACCTGACTTACCCCAGAAGTCTCCTAACTGGTCACCTTCACCCTACCCTTGCCCCCTTCAGAGCTTTTTCTATGCAGCAGCCAAAGACAGTCTTTTAAATGAAAGTCTGAAATGAACTTATTTACATAACAGAAGCAGAGTGACAGATGTAGAAAACAAACTTATGGTTACCAGAGGGTAAGGGCGGGGAGGGATAAATTGGGAGATTGGGACTGATATATACACACTATGGGACTGATATATACACACTACTATATACTTGTAAAATAGATAACTAATAAGGACCTACTGTATAGCACAGGGAACTCTACTCAACACTCTGTAATGGCCTATATGGGAAAAGAATCTAAAAAGGGTGGATATGTGTATGTGTATAACTGATTCACTTTGCTGTGCACCTGAAACTAACACAACATTGTAAATCAACTCCAATAAAAATTTTTAGATGAATAAACAAATAAATAAAATTCTGATCACGTCACTCTTCCACCCCAAACCCTCCAAGGTCTCCCGTCATTGTAAGGATCAGTCAGAGCCCTTCCAATGGCCTACAGGACCCTTCAAGATCTTTCCCCCGGTTCTCCCTGTGACTTCAGTTCTTCCTGTCATCCCTCACTCTTCCTCTCCAGTCTCATGAACCTCCTTGCTGTTCCTCAAGCACAGTCCTGCCTCCACGCTTTTGCACTGGCTGTTCCCTCTGCCAGGAATGCCCTTCCCCCAGATATGTGCCTGGCTCGCTCCCTTGTATCATTCAGATCTCTGCTCAAATGTCACCGTATTAGAAACTCTTTCTGTGATTGCCCTAGTTAAACAGGCAATCCGTTCTCTATCTCCCTTAGTTTACTTTACCCTTAGGCTTTCAAGGTTTTTTAGGTTAAAATGAAATCTTGCCAGTAACACCTAATATATCTTCTAACTTTCAAAGAAATACCTTTGGAACCCAGACAGAAATGAAAACTTAAGGAAACTGAAAACTAGGGCTATATACCAACCTGTTACCAGAAACTGGAAATTTTTCCCACTAATAACAAAGACAATAAAACTAGATACTACTGTATCTCCCAGAAACATAGTCTGTGTAGTTGAAAATAAGTAGATGGTCTTACCATCTTTCCCCACATTCTGCTCCCTGATTTAACCAAGAATTTACTGTGTAGGGGGCTTCCCTGGTGGCGCAGTGGTTGAGAGTCCACCTGCCGATGCAGGGGACACGGGTTCGTGCCCCGGTCCGGGAGGATCCCACATGCCGCGGAGTGGCTGGGCCCGTGAGCCATGGCCGCTGAGCCTGCGCGTCCGGAGCCTGTGCTCCACGGCGAGAGGGGCCACAGCAGTGAGAGGCCGGCATACCGCAAAAAAAAAAAAAAAAAAATTTACTGTGTAAATATCAAACATTAAAAACTGTCCAGGGACTTCCCTGGTGGTCCAGTGGTTAAGAATCTGCCTTCCAATGCAGGGGAGGGGTTCAATCCCTGGTCAGGGAACTAAGATCCCACATGCCATGGGGCAGCTAAGCCCACATGCCACAACTACAGAGCCCACACGCCACAACTAGAGAGAAGCCCGCATGCCACAACTAAGACCTGACACAGCCAAAAATAATAATAAATTAATTAAATAAATAATTAAATAAATTAAATAATAAATTAATTAAATAAATAAATATTTTTTAACAACTATCCAAAATGCCTTAGAATTATGAAGATATCTAAGACTTCATTAATAGTCACCATAGCAGAAACTACGATGGCACCCTGCAGTTGAATGCTTTCACTTCTGAAGCACATTCTCACATGGGATCTCACATTACCCTCTCCATTACACCAAGACAGGAAAAGGAAGATTTGCTTCCCCATTTGATAGCTTTTAAAAAGCCTATTAGTCAGGGACTCAGACAAAAACAGAAAGACCTTCCTAAAGGGATTGTTTACTGAGGTACACAAAGATCAGGGAAACACCAAGGGTGGATGAAGTACCCAGCAACTACCAAAAGGGGGAGCCATTACCACCTCTAGGCTGGAAGGTGCAAAGGGAGCTCTGTGAGATCCTCAGGTGTGCAGATGTGGCTGCTCAGGGGAGATGCAGTCAAGGAGAATGGAAGCCACCCCTACAGCCATGGCAACCAACCAGGCAGGGAAGGGAACCCAGCAGGCTGAGCCCAGCAGGAAGTCAGCTGGCAAGGAAACCCAAGTGATGTGGTCTACCGAAGTCAGCCTCCTGAGGCACAGAGCAGGGTGGAAAATGGATCTGCAAGAGCAAAAGGCCAGTAAAGAAAAGCTGCAGACTTACCTAAGCTTGTATAGTTAGCCAGCCTCACCCTATTGCCAAGGAAGGATCCCAAATACACATCCCTAGCAAAGGAGTGAGCAGTTCCGGAGGACTTAGCACCATCAGAGGTAGGGTGGTAAACTCTAGCCATTGAGGTACAACTAGACAACTGTCCTGTTTGATTATGTGCCCACGTAGAGCAAAAGCTGTGAATTTACAATTGAAATGATCTTCCTAGCCAAACAGGCAAAAATTTGAAAACTGCTAGGCCAGCCAGGAAAGATTCAGGTCTAAGAAGAGTTGATTGATACCATTTCTCAGGACACCAGTACCACTCCAGGTTGTAGTGTACCCCTGACATTTGGGTTTTTTTGCTTTTGTTTTTCCTTTTTCTTTTCTGAATGCAAGTGCCTGACAAGCTTTGATTGCCAAGTATCCATTTCAAAGAGGCATCCACTTCAAAGATGGCTATCTCAAGTAAACACTTTGCCACACATAGGACTAAAGATCCAGGCCCAGCTCCCTGCATGGAAGCTCCTTTGTTTTAGAGATCATGTCTGATTTTAATAACTGACCATTTGGACTACTTGCTTCTGTTTTCTCTTCCTGTACTTTAAATTCCTGCTCTTATGTTTTA
The DNA here is from genome assembly GCF_964165515.1 of Mesoplodon bidens. NCBI lineage: Eukaryota > Metazoa > Chordata > Mammalia > Artiodactyla > Ziphiidae > Mesoplodon > Mesoplodon bidens. Next base: position 123,758,936 of record NC_138176.1, on the reverse strand, counting down.
AATTCACCAATAAAGAGTTAGCCCTCAAAACCCCAACCTTGACCCCAATAAAAACAGAACCCCAGGCCCATTCTCTCCTTCTCTCTATCTTCCTCTCTGTCTCTCTCTCTCTCTCTTTATACCCATGACCTCACAGTGTGGCCCCAGGTGAGCTATGTAATTTCCAGGTCTTCTAAGTGATAAACCTTAATTTTTTCAAAGTTCCCTTATTAAGAAAGGCATCTTGCTCGGCTTCCCTGGTGGCGCAGTGAGCGGGAGTCTGCCTGCTGATGCAGGGGACGCGGGTTCGTGCCCCGGTCTGGGGGGATCCCACATGCCGCGGAGCGGCTGGGCCCAGTGAGCCATGGCCGCTAAGCCTGCGCGTCTGGAGCCTGTGCTCCGCGATGGGAGGGGCCGCAGCGGTGAGAGGCCCAAGTACCGCAAAAAAAAAAAAAAAGAAAGGCATCTCGCAATCATAATAAGAACCACAAAGGCCAGTTCAACCACATCACTGATTACTGACTGACAGGCGGAGACTAGCATAAAACAATCGGTGTAGTTGGCAGGATTGCATGATTGCCCTTGCAATTAAGTGAAGGGCATCGCTCTACCTGAAACTTGTGTACTAACTCAGTTACCAACACCACCTGCCTGTTGAGGGTCTGTTGGACTGTTATATGCTTTCTCAGATTGGCTCTGTTGTGTGTTGCCTGTGGTATCCAACCCAAAATGTCACAGCTGCTATAATAATCCAGTGATGTCCCCAGAGCTGTGTGATCAAGACCATATGATCTAATGAGATGATAAGACCAGTAAGTATAAAGACCTTAATTGACTACTTATGTGCATAAGAGTCCTCCATGCCTCAAGGCGAAAGAGAGCTAAGGAGGGTGAACTGGATCCCAAGGCTATTGTCACCACCCAAGGAGAGGCTCTGGGCTAAAAGGAAAACATTCCAGTAGGTGAAGGGGATGGGAGACCTCCTCCTGCAATCACGGAGTCAGTGGGTCATGCACAAACTACGTGTCCTAACCCAGAACAGTGAAATAGCCTTGCAACCAGAAACCAATGGCACCAGCAGAGGGAAAATATAACAGAGGTCTACAGCCTCTGTGTCACCACTTCACTCACTACTGTTGCTCTTCATCTGACCCGATGGGACATGATGGGTCTAATCCTGGCATTATGTTACTTCAAAAAAAAAAATGTCTTGACAGGTAGTGTCAACACTTCCTAAAGAACTCTGAGGAGGTAACCCAGCTCCTTGATAAAGGCAAAAACCCCAAGGACACCTCCTGGGTGTTATTCAATGCCATGTATACCAAGATTCTAAGACTCTGATATTATGCTCCAGAGGCCAAGGGGCTTTTCCCAAAGACCCTGTGCATATTTGATAATGGAAGCAGACCCCAATGCCAGAGAGATCTCCTGGGACACCCTGGAAAGGGAAGTTGCCACCTATGAAGGGGGCTCACAGTGACAGCATCCAAAATGATGTCAACACATAAGATTAAGGTACAGGCGTGGGGAAACAAGTAGAAACTGAGATCAAAAAACTATACATAAACTGAAATTCAAACATTTTTTAAAGATTTTATGTAGGAAGGAGAGAGGAAGGTGGGAGGGGAGAGAGGGGAACTAACTGGCTACTGCAGGTTTCTTGTTTGTTTGTTTGTAATATTCTCTGAATTGTCACTCATGGCTGCCAAAATGCATCCACCGACTGGTATCTCTAAAGACTTGAAAATCCATAAAGATTCATTCAGGCTATATGCTTGTTTCCTCTGAGATCACAGATCCTGAGCCTCCTCAGTTTTCCCCTGAATGAGGCAAAACTAAGAAACATACCTCATGAGGTATTCCTGCCACCAAGGGAAAAGCTGACAGGGTTTTAAAGGCCTCTGGGAGGAGGAAGAAGGAAATGGGAAAGCAAAGCCTTCTAGAGCCACTGACATTTGTACCACGTCCCTCCCTCTCCTCATTTGGATAGTTATTGCCGGGCACCATGCCCATCCTTCTGCCATGGTGATCACTGCTAAGGTTCACAATGAAAGGAAAACGTTAAGATAAAGCTCATCTCCTGCTGTGCAAAACTGGATTTATCACTACCATGACCACAGTGACCCAAATGACCCCCTCTTCATTTCCAGCCCTGAAGAGGCCCCATTGGACCCTGAGCCCGGAAAATTATTCTTTACAGGGTGCTCTCCCTACTTACAGGGTGGTGCTACTACATTTTAATTGGGACTGCCAAAACCATCCAAAAAGTACAGAAACTCCTGAGAAAACTTACATTTTCTTTCTCTGCCACATAAAAATGTAAATCTTACCATGTCTTTGAAATGTAAACACCCCAGGAGGTAACTAAAACTGGCTTGAGACTAAAGGAAAAAACAAAAAAGTGGAAAGAGTCCTTTTTAAATGCAAACTGCTGAAAGGACTCTCTTGCCCAAACTCTAAACAGCCTCCTTAAGACTGCTTGTCAAGAACAAATACAAATCTTAAAAGTCTTCCTCATAAACAGTAAAAACTTTAGCAATCTAGGCAGGAAAACTTAACTCATTCCAACTGTTATTTATAAACTAGTGAATTTTATATTGTAATAACTGATTCAAAACTAAAATTTTTAACAATATATGAAGGAAAAAAACTCACTGGCAAATAAGTAATAAGAGCAGTGGATCAACCACTTAAAAGCTAGTGTGAAGGTTAGACAACAAAAGTCATAAAATCAATTATAACTACAATAAAGAGTTAAAGGATATACATACAGGTGTAAAATATGACAACATAAAACATAGGGGAAGGAGTAAAAAATGTAGAGATTTTAGAATGTGTTTGAATTAAATGACTATCAGTTTAAAACAAATAGATATATATACAGGTTAATATATATGAACCTCATGGTAACCAAAAACCAAAAACCTACAACAGATATACAAAAAACGAAGAGAAAGGAACTCTTCAGTGTTTCATAACACCAAAGAAAATCATCAAACTACAAGGAAAGAGACTAAACGAAGAAGACCAGAGAAGACCTACAAAACAACCAGAAAACAAGAAACAAAATGGCAATAAATACATACCTATCAATAATCATTTTAAATATACATGGACTAAATGTTCCAAATAAAAGACACAGATTGGCTGAAAGGATTTTTTAAAAAGACTGATCTATATGCTGCCTACAATAGACTCACTTCAGAGTAAAAGACATACGGAGACTGAAAGAGAGATAATGGAAAAAGATATTCCATGCAAATGGAAATAAAAAGGAAGCTGTAGTCATATCAGACAAAATAGATTTTAAAACAAAATCTTTAACAAAAGACAAAGAAGGGCATTAAAAATGATAAAGGGATAAATCCAAAAAGAGGATGTAACATTTGTAAACCCATAAGCACCTAGCACAGGAGCACCTAAATACATAAGCAAATATTAATAGACATAAAGGGAGAAACTGACAGCAATACAATAATAGTAGGAGACATTAACACCCCAACCTACATCAATGGACAGGTCATCAGACAGATAATCAATAAAGAAGCAGTGGCCATAAATGAAAAGAGAGAAAGAAAAAAGGAAAAGAGGAAATCTTGTGTGGTCAACTTGGCTTAAAATTGAATTATTATAAGAGTGTTTTTAATTGAGCTTTAATACCAGTAGTCTACTTATGTAAAAATAAAAATTTTCTTCATCTGCTAAAGGGACAAAATGTAATTGGATTACTGGTCTGCTCTTGATAAATGATTATGAAAAGTTTTTTCTCCCTTTCTTTCTCTTGGGTAATCTATTTGGAAAGCAAAGATTTTTGTGTCTGACAAAAATAACTTACTGTGCTTTGTGTTACCTTTATCATCAGGTCTTTATTTACTTAAGTAAGCCTAGCCTTCTCAATATTAAGAGCTAAGGTTTGCCCAGAGCTATGTGACTTTCTGTAGTTGCCTTTAAAATCTTTGTCACTATTGTTAAATGGATAACTAAGTATTGTTTCAGAGTGACCTATGATCCTATTTGACCAGGTATTTTAAAACCTCTTTGATATTTTTGACAAACTTCCCAATATCAAAATCTAAATAAAGTCTTTTTTTTTTTAACCTCAAACTAACTTTGAAATTTTCCAGGGGGCCCCTGGAACACTTCAAAGATTTATTCTCTCTCCTTATAAAAAAGGGAGATATCATACTAATTAGGCTTATTTGATATGCTAAATCACATGGGAAGCACTGTCAAATAAGAAGTAATACAAAGCCTTCTTAATGTTGTGTTTTATAGGTATATGTTATAAATGTTTCAGAAATCATGTGAAATTCCTGGAAATCAGTATGTCCTGGTATAATGTTATCAGTCATAATTCTAGTTATTATCTTAAAATGTCATCAAAATAACCAAATTTCCTTGTCAATTCCAGTATAATTAATCAGATATCTAACAATAGTCACTTTTAAGTCTTTTGTCATTTACAGACAGTTGTGCTTTTACAAAAGTGTTCCTGTAAAAATGCTTCACCTTCAAGAAGATTCTTAGCAAAGACTCTAGGATACAGGTTTCTGATGACTTTAAGATTATAAACCTGAAAGGGGTAAAAATTTCCAAAACTAACAGGGGAAAAAGCTAGATTCAAGCAGAACAAGTATTAATTACATGGGACTGAATGAACTGAAGAGGACGACTGTGATTTTCTATGACTCTTTATTGCTGATTCTTTAATCTTTCATTTTCCAGATTATAAGGAAACTTTCTTCTTAAACTATGACTTAGAGCAACTTGGTAAATTATGCCTTTGTAAGCAGAATTGAACCATTTATCTTTTTCTCCCTACCTAATCCCTCTAGAATTCAAAAACTCTTAGTGAGTACTCGTATTTTCATGGTCATATAGTTATTTGCCTAAGTTAAATAAGAATCTGTTTTCCTTGTAACAAGACACAATTGAAAACATTGGTTGTATTGCCAAGGTTTTGCTTGAAATGTCATATTTGAGAAGAGACATACATAGACTCAGATATGACCAGACAGCTTTAAGGAACTAAGACTGACTTTATGGAGCCAATAAAGTCTCCTGGAAAAAAAAGCCTAGCACCTCGATTACAGGGTTCCCAGCAGCCTTACCAGGTGAAGAAGGAGGTTACTTCCTGGCTTGTGCAGGGATCTCAGGATATTTAGCAGACCTTGAGAAGGAATTCACCTAAATGTGTAGGCATTGCAGGCGAGTCTGATGGCACATAGTTGGCTCGGCTTGGTTTCCTGACCTCTAGAGGTATTTAAAAGTTCAATCTGAGACTCCTTATGAAAAGTTCCAGAAAAGCCAATTTAAAAGAGCCTGTATGGTCAATCACTATTCTTGCTGCACTCATGTAAATAACTAGGCCAAGTTTAATGAGATAAGACTTACTTTACAAATAAATTAGTCTCGTTTTTTATTATCTCTGACAGAAATTAGGGTGATTGTAGAGAGAAATTTTTCATTTCATTAGAAACCATAATATACCTTTGTGGATATCAAATTCCAGTGCTGTTAATTTTCTCTGACTTTCTAACAGCAAACCAGACCAGATCCTCCTGAATTATTCTACTTTCCTCCAACATTTGACTTCAAGTCTCCAAACTAACATTTTTAATGTTTCTCCCAACCTTCTGACTTGGAATCATTGAGAACTAAAATAGCCCTTTTACTGAAGCCATGCAAGCTAAAAGTTGGAAACTTGATAAAAACTAAAGAGAAATCAGTATAACAGCACATGTATGGACAATCTTTGTGCCTATTGCTATGTGGGCCACTCAGAAAGATCACCAGAGACATTCAAACTACAAACCAGGAAAATCTATCAAACTGTCACTGCCTGACCTTGCTTCATCTGAAAATGCTTCAAGCCAGACATCTAAAAATCCTCTCAACTGGCCGCCTTCAGAACTCAGAAACTGGGATTATGGTCTGCTCCAATCATTAACCACTGTTTTTCCTTTGTTTCCATAGAAACACCTCTTATTAAATACTGGCATACTTACACCACATAGGCCTAACTTTGGGAGCCCACCTGCATCACTGCCTCCTGAAATGAGACACAACCTTTAACTGAACTGACCTATTCTCGGGACTAAGAAACTGGTTCGATGAGATATGAAGCAATCCACCAACACAGGACAGGTTCAAACCTACTTAAAATAGTTAACTCAAGATGTTAAAATATTCCACAATGTTACCCTAACAGATTCCTAGGTACCCTGACTTCATTGACTTAAAATTTCATGGCTGGACACTTTCAAGTTTGGGACAATGGCTACAGTGGAATTTCAAACTATTGCCTGTATAATTATTATAGAATTTGCTACTATACTCCTACTTAGATGTGTACTCTCAGGGTTACAACATGCCCTCTCCCTGAGCTTTAGCATATCAGCTGCCCAGGCATTTACCTCCTCATCACTGACTCTGATGCCTCAGCAACACAGGGTAGACTGTAGTGTAAGTCCTGACAGTTGAATTTTCTTTCTTTCTGTAATTTAAGCGCCTGATAAGTTTTGATGGCCAAGGCACCCATTTCAAAGATGGCTACCTCAAATAAACACACTGCCAGCCACAGGATTAGATAAAGAGCCAGGCTGCCCCCCTACACTGAGGTTTCTTAGAGATCTTGGCTGATTTCAATAACAGACCATTTGGACTACATGGCTTTGTTTTCTCTTCCCATAAATTCCCACTCCTTGTATTTTAAATTCACAAATAAAGAGTGAGCCTGAGAAACCCTAGGTCCCCACCCTTAACGCCAATAAAATCAGAACCCAGGCCTGTGCACTCTCTCACTCTGCCCATGACCTCACTGTGTGGCCCCAGGTGCGCTGTGTCATTTCCAGGTCTTGTAAGTAATAAACCTTTATTTTTTTCCAAGCTCCCTGATGGTTATTGCTGAAGGGCATCTTGCAATCATAGTAAGAACCACAAGCGCTGATCCAAACACAACACTGGTTATTGATAGGCTGAGACCAGCATAGAACAAGGCTCATACTTAAAAGGATTCTTATGTCTAAGAAGTTTGCCTTCACATTCAAAATCTAGAAAAACAACAACCCGGGTGTGATGATCTCCCATTTCCGAATTCTCATCTTTAATGCCAAATATAACACTTCTTTTTGCAAGATAGAGATCCCAGCTAGTCCTGCTGTGTTTTGCTCTGATTAACCTTTGAAATAAGCATTTTTTCTCTTCTTTTTTTTTTTGGTTGGTTGTTGGAAGCCAAGCCCTTCCTTAAGGGTCAGTGAGCATCAAACCTAATCTGACTTCTAATTATTTTTGCAAACATTTCAGAATGAATAAATGCCAGTGTAATTAACCACCTAGCATATTATCTGTTCACTCCCTTTACTAATAGGGCAGATAGCCAGCAAAGCAGCTCTCCAGGCTCCTCTAACACTTGTATTTGAGATGTGGGAATTATTTAATTGGATTCTATTTAAATTAGACTTTCCCAAGCTTGACTGTCTAGCCACTACCAGGCATAAGAATCACCTGAGTATCATAATTAAAATACAGATTCTGAAACCGTGGTCCTAGCAGTCTAATTTCTTTTTCTGGGGCAAAGCCTAGAATCTGCATTGTTTTCTTTTTTTAACTTTTCCAAGTAATTCTGATGTAAAACTCAGTTAGGAAACCACTGATTTTGATCATTTTCCCCTTGGCGAGTTCATCACAGTCAGCCATCTCTCCTCTCCTCTCTGAGTCCCTGATACCCCTTACTGGCAGGCTTTTTTGCAACATTTCTTCCCGCATCAAACTGATGCATATCATCATCCCTCAGTATACACAGGGACTGGTTCCAAGACCCTCCCTCCCCCGATACTAAAATTCACAGATGCTTAAGTCCCTTATATAAAATGGCGTATTATTTGCATACAACCTACACACATCCTCCCATATACTTTAAATCATCTCTAGATTACTTAGAATACCTAATACAATGTAAATGCTATGTAAATAGTTGCCAATGCATGGCAAATTCAAGTTTTGCTTTTTGGAACTTTCTGGAATTTTTTTTCCCAAAGATTTTCAATCTGGAATGGGTCAAGTATGAAGATGTGGAAACCAAGGTTATGGACAGAGGGCTAGATGATTTTTTTTTAAAGTCCCTTCCAGCTTTGACTTCCTCAAAGTTTATGATTCACTGACAGAAACAGCAGTGTGAAAATTCAAGCACTGAGTAAATTTGTCCTCAGCCTGGTTGGCGGTCCCATGCTCTTCCATGTTGCATTGGTGAACAGTCACCAGGCCAGCACCTCCACTCCTGTGACTGAAGGCTTCTGTAGACCTGGGGCCAATGTGGAAGGCTGGAGGGAGAAGCTGAAGCAAGGACCTAGGAGTGTTTCCAGTACCCACACTAGGGGCTAAAGACTACATGGTAGGCCAAGCAGCTTAAAGACACTGCACTCTCTCTCTGGGAGTAAGCAAGTAGGTGCAAAGAGAGAAGGGAACCCACAATGAGGTGACTCTGCCTCTGATGTTTCTCAGGTTGTTCCCAAAGCCTGTGCCAGTTCTCAAAGTCCTGCTCTGATGCCCCTTCCTCTCTTCCTTCCTTAGGCTTCCAACTCTTAACTCCCTTCATTTGCTACAGTTTCCCACTCTAAGCAATAGCATCCCCCAGGAGGCATTTAGAAATGGGGAGGGAGGGGCAGGCATTTTTGGTTGTTGAAGCGGAAGCACACTCGAACTTGGGTGGAGGAGGGGGGAGAGAGCAGAAATGCCAAAAATCACACAGTGGGCAAGACAGTTCTGCAGGACAAAAAACTGTCCCACCCAAAATGACATTAGCACATACACTGTGAAATGAAAATCATTTACAGTCTGAACCACACAATTTGGCCTTTAATTATGGCTCTTTGTCAGGAGAATTTATTGCAGCATTGTTCAGGTAGGAAAAGCCTGGAAACAACCTAAAAGACCATTGATAAGGGGCCATTAAATAAAATGTGGTACATTCATACAAAGGAATTCCATTAGAGAGAATGACGGAGATCAGTATGTACTGATACAGCACAGTATCTGAGATCTATTATGAATTTTAAAAAGTAAAGTGCAGAACAGCATTATAGTAGGTCTCACTTGTTATTTTGATAAAAGAGAAGGTGCTATATGTACCTATATGTTTGCACATAGAAAAAAAAATCTCTCCAGAAAATACAAAAAAAAAACTGATCGGAGGGAAAGAGAACAGGGTGAGAAAGGCAGGAGAGGAAGGGGGACTGACTTTTTAACCATACATCCTTTAGCACTTTAAAATTTTCACTATGTGACTATGTTATTTTTCTCAATGAATACCATCTAGTTTGGTACTATTATGCACATACGTCTGCTTTGCCCTCTGCAACTACGTGTTAAATTCCTTAAAGACAGAGGGGCTTTCCTGATGGTCCAGTGGTTAAGATTCCACACTTCCAATGGAATGGGGAAATAAGATCCCACATGCCCTGCGATGTGGCAAAAAAAAAAAAAAAAAAAAAACAGAGTAAAAAATAAATAAATTCCTTAAAGACAGAGATATTCCCCAGAGCACCTAGCACAGAGCAGATGCTCAATATACTCCTCTTGGTTTATAGACTAGTGGGTTTCTGAAAGAACTCAAGAAAGTAAATAATTCCTTTGAAAACAAAAATAGCTGCCCAGACAGAACCCACTGGGAGCCTTTTCCAACCTGGGCTTTCATGCCTGACTTTGGTGCAAGTGGTTTTCAAAGATGGCGGATAGGGCTTCCCTGGTGGCGCAGTGGTTGAGAGCCTGCCTGCCGATTCAGGGGACACAGGTTCGTGCCCCGGTCTGGGAAGATCCCACATGCCACGGAGTGGCTGGGCCCGTGAGCCATGGCAGCTGAGCCTGCGTGTCCGGAGCCTGTGCTCCGCAACGGGAGGGGCCACAACAGTGAGAGGCCCGCGTACCGCAAAAAAAAAAAAAAAGATGGCGGATAGAGTAAGGCTGGGGGTTTTACCATGATGGGTCACCTCTTCCACACAAGCTACTCCACAACTTAGAAACTCAAAGTATCTGGATTGACAACTGAAATGACCCACCTATGCTGTGCCAAGCAAGATGCTGAGCATTTGAGTACATTAACTCATTTGCCTCTTAACAATCCCACAAGACAAATGCTCTCACCCTTGATTTTAGCTCAGAAAACTGAGACACAAGGGTTGTGACTTGCCCAAGACCACACAGAATTTGAAATTCGGTCTTGTAATGTTCAGTGCTCTCCTACGCAAAGCTGTCAAATAGAAACAATCTGGCCTTTCCTCAGAACGACAGGCTGGCAGAGTTACATGTAGCTGGGTCAGGACCTCCACTTACAAGCTCAGGGCCTGGAGCAAAATAGGTGGCCCCCCTGGCCTCATTTCCTTACCTGCAGAGAAAAAAGACGATGCTTACCTGGAAAGATGACTGGGGACAGAATGAAATGATATACTATATATAAGCCATAAAGGTTGGCATCAGAATCATAGTAGCTCAAGAAATGTTATTTTCTTTTATCTCTTCTTCCTTCCATGCTACTAGAATTGCCCTTCCAAAATCTAATTTAATAGAATGATATGCTCTATTCTAATGTATTTATTTTGAAAGTTTCCAATACTGTTTCTTGCACTGCAAAATTCAAGATATCAATGGAACCTCTCCATTCTTTAAAAGGTTATTACAATTCAAACAGGTTCTGGTCAGCTCTCATAAGGATTTTGACAGGGACATTCATTTATTACAGTGGTTGGCGTAACAAGACATGTCTGACTTGCCCCCTCCAGGGTGAAGAGTAAACAGACAATTAACTGCTTTTGATCATGATATTGATAGTGATGACAACAGTAATGAAACAAAAGTTTCTTCCTAAACCTTAATCATTTTAATTTGTCTAAGTGGGAAGTACAATTTTGGTATGAAAATGTTCGTGTTATTACCCGTGTGATTACCTCTGTTTACTAAGTTTAAATGAACAGAATGTTTCTAGTTGTACTAAAGCTCCAGACATTACTAGAACAAATGCTTGTCTCTTTTTATCACATTTGCAGCAGATGAATTTAATCACAAAATCCTAAAATGAAAAAGGTTCTAGTAAGGCCATGTAGTTCAGCCATTCTTTTGCCTTCAAGCAAAACTAAACAGAAATTGCCTCAGCCCCACAGATTTGTAAAAAACAACAACAAAATTGAGTACTTTGCCCATAGTAGGTCCTTTAGAAGTAAAAAAATCAAAATCTACTCCCTCAATCATTCAGTCCAGAAGCTCTCAATTCGGGCTTCACAACTGCCCAGGACCATGTCCCACCTCACAGATACCCTGATTTAATTGGTTGCACGTAGGACCTTCCCTGAGAATCTGTATATTTTTAGCCTCTTCAAGTGATTGTAAAAGGCAGCCGGAGTTGAGAACTGCTGATCTATCCCTAATATTTTTAATATCTTTATTGAGATATAATCCACACACCATACAATTCACCCATTTAAAGTGTACGCTTCGGGCTTCCCTGGTGGCTCAGTGGTTGACATGGGTTCGATCCCTGCTCCAGGAGGATCCCACATGCCGCGGAGCAACTAAGCCTGTGCACCACAACTACTGAGCCTGTGCTCTAGAGCCCACAAGCCACAACTACTGAGCCCGCATGCCACAACTACTGAAGCCTGCATGCCTGAAGCCTGTGCCGCTCCACAAGAAGAGAAGCCACCACAATGAGAAGCCCATGAACCGCAACAAAGAGTAGCCCCTGCTCGCCGCAACTAGAGAAAGCCCACGCACAGGAACAGAGACCCAACACAGCCAAAAATAAAAACAAATAAATTAATTAAAAATAATAATAATAAAGTGGACGCTTCAATGGTTTTTAGTATATTCATAGAGTTGTAAAACCATCAACACAATGTAATTGTAGAAGATGCTCATCACCCCCAAGAGACCCCACATCCAGCAGCAGTCATTCCCCTCCTCCACACCCAGCCACAGGCATCCATTCTCCTACTTTATGTCTCTATGCATTTGACTATCCTGGGTACCTCATATAAGTGGAATCATACAGTATTTGCCCTTTTGTGTCTGGCTTCTCTCACTTAGCATAATGTTTTCAAGCTTCATTCATTTTATAGCATGTGTCAGTACTTCATTCCTTTTTATGCCAGAATAATATCCCATTTTATGGCTACACCAGATTTGGTTTATCCATTCATTAATTGATGGCCATTTGGATTATTTCTACTTCTTAGCTATGATGAGCATCCCTAATATTTAAAAGCACTTATAAAAGACCTGCTTTTAAAGTAATATAAAGCATGTATGCAACAGTTCGAAAGCATTTCTTGGGAAAAGGACACCAAGCCTTCTCATCTGGGGTTTCCTTTAACCACACCACTCTTTTACGGCAGAGAGCAGCACCAAACACTTGTTGGATTTGCTGGAACTTAAATTTCTAATTATTTTGCTCAGCCTTATTTTCCCGACACTTATATCAATGATCCAAACACGTTCCCTTTTTAAACCAGGGTATGGCTTCAACTAGTCAGCTGATCATTTATTCTGGCTTCGAGCAGAATTTCTCCATCCAACACCCTAGCACACAGCATCTTCATGGTTTTAGGACTTCCAAGTCATTCACTTCAGCAGCGGTACCGCCAGCTCCAACGACTCTCCCATCGCCTCGTGAATTCAGATCCACGTGGTCTCCCCCAGCAAATGGCACACGAAGACTCCTCCATAAAAATGAAAGGAACTATCACACTTGAGGGCTTAGTTTCAAGCCCTGTGCTCAGCACTTTACATAGATTTTACTCGCTGTAATACTCCTGACCCCCTTGTAAAATAGGCATTATTTTCCCTGCTTTACAGGTGAGAAACCTGAAATTCGGAGAGCTTAAGCAATGTATCCAAGCACACACAGGAGGTAAGTGACAGACACAAGATTTCCACCCAAATAAGTCTCCACCTTTTTATGATACTTCCTCATCTGTTTATATAATCATGGAATTAATAAATAATTTGCCACAGTTGTGCTAGGAGCTACCCTAGGTCTGTAGGAAAAAAGAATTGGGCAAAACAAGACCACCCCTGCCTTCATAGGATTTACCATCTAGCAGAGGGTAGAGATGCTAAATACATTATCACACAGTTATATAATTACACACTGTGAAAAGTACCAGGAAAGAAGGTGTCGCTGGGAGGAGAGGGACACTGTCAGGGGAATAGCCTCCCTGAGGAAGTAACAGTTGAATTCTGGGCAAAGCTTTGTCCTCCAGGACAGAGTTCTGGAGCGGCAGGGGAGGAGTATTCTCGGAGGAAGAGGCTCACCTGGCTGAGGCATGGCTCAGCAAGAATGCTGGGCAGGTGGGCACCCACTTCACCACCCTGCCTTCTCTGCCTCTCGTTTGTCCCTACTTGCCTGCCTACGGGGTGTCTCCTGCTTTTGTCCTTATTTCACTTCATGCCACGCGCCTGACTGTTTCTTCAGCTTACTAGAGCAAGTCGGGACCATCTCCCCAATGATCCACAGCGGCAGAAAACATTCCCGCTGAAAGCAACGCCCATTCCGAAGGGAGAATGTGGCCCAAACGATTAAGTAACATGCTACACTCTATTTGGCAGGTTTGGTTCCAAAAGACTTAGAGAATATTATTTCCGGCGGGGTGGGGGAATGTGAAAAACAAGCCTGCTATTAGGCAGACACCAAACTACTGCAATATTAAAGCGGCTCTGAATTGAAGGTGAAGAACTGGGTGGCTTCCACACAACGAGCCTTGGTTTTGCTGCCACCTGCAGGTCTGTTGCAAGAGGTGCACTGCGACTCACTTAAGCCTCATTACAGACCCCAAGGCAAGAGGGAAGTATGGTGAGAGCAAGTTTCAACTCATACAAGTACCTATAAATAGGATAGTGTCAGTCCTGGGCTGAGCGGACTGTTCCCTCTGGGTGGCGATTGGGCAGCTGGAACTTGGGTCTGCTTCTTTTGAGAAGCCAGATTCCCTGTTTTAGAGATGGGGAAGATGCACTGACAATGACAAAAAAGAACTTCTGGAGTGGGTGTTTTTAATCATCCTGGAGACCTACTGCCCTCTTCTGAATTGAACACATCCACCCTACCCTGGGGTCAAATCCACACCTACCTTGACCTGACCTTGGCTCTCTAACCCATCCCCAGTACTCAATTCCAACCACACTGTGAATTGTACAACTGCCACACCCACTTCTCTCTTGCCCTCCAGCCTGTGCACAGGATGTTCCCAAGGCCTGAAATGACTTACAATACCTGCCCATCCTCTTCTCCTGACTCACTCTTAGCTGATATGGATTTCAGCTTAAAGGTTATGTGCTCTGGAAAGCCTCCAACCCTTCCTGCCCATTCTATGTAACAGAATAGAAACTCAGAAATAGACCCATATAAACATGGCCAGTTGATTTTTAACAAAAAGGCAAAGGTAATTTAATGAAGAGAGGATAGTCTTTTCAGCAAATGGTGCTGAAACAACTGGACATCCATATGGCCAAAAAAAAAAGAGCTTCAATCCATACCTTGAACTATAGACAAAAATTAACTCATAATGGATAATAGACCTAAATATAAAACCTAAAACTATAATACTTATAGAAGAAAATATAGGGAAAAAAATCTTTATGATCTTAAGTTAGACAAAGAGTTTTTAGATATGACAATTAATAAAACAAAAGTAGGGCTTCCCTGGTGGTGCAATGGTTGAGAATCTGCCTGCCGATGCAGGGGACATGGGTTCGTGCCCTGGTCCGGGAAGATCCCACATGCCGCGGAGCGGCTGGGCCTGTGAGCCATGGCCGCTGAGCCTGCGCGTCCGGAGCCTGTGCTCCGCAACGGGAGAGGCCACAACAGTGAGAGGCCCGCGTGCCGCAAAAAAATTTTAAAATTTAAAAAATAAAAGTGCAATCAATAAAAGACAAAAATGATAAATTGGAGTTTATCAAAATTTTAAAAATTTACTCTGAGAAAGAAAAGATAAGCCATAGACTGGGAGAAAATAACTGTGAATTATGACAGACAAATGGTACGCAGAATATGTAAAGAACCGTCAAAATTCAACAGCAAACAAGCAACCCCATTTTTTAAATGGACAAGATTTCAACAGACATCTCACCAAGCAGATACACAGATGGCAAATAAGCCGATGAAAAGATGTTCATATAATTCGTCATTAGGGAAATGCAAATTAAAACCACAATGTGATATCCCTACACAACTATCAGAACAGCTCGATTTTTTTTAAAAAAGCCAACAATGCCACGTGCTGACAAGGATGCAGAGAAACTGGAACTCTCACACATTGCTGGTAGGAATGTTAACTGGTACAGTCATTATAAAACCTTTATCTTAGTTTATCTTAGTTCTATTTTATGTTCAGTTTCTTACGAAGCTAAATATATACTTACCATACAACCCAGCAATCTTACTTTTAACTAATTAGCCAAATGAAAACCTACGTTCACACAAAAAACAATATCCAAATGTTTACAGCAGCTTTATGCATAACTGCCAAAAATAGAATGTCCCTCAACATGGAAGTGGATAAACAAACTGTTATACCCATTCACTGGAATACTACTCAGCAGTAAAAGGGAACAAACAATCAATACATGAAACAACATGGATGAATCTCAAACGCATTATGCTGAGTGAAAGAAGCCAGGTTGAAAAGGCTACATTCTGTATGATTTCCACTCTGGAAAAGACAAACTATAGGATCAGAGAACACTTCAGTGGTTTCCAGGGGCTGGGGATCAGATGGAGCTTGACTGTTGTCCCCAGCCCCTGGAAACCACTGATCTGTTGAGGGAGTCATGGTGGTTACATGACTCTATGACTCTATGAATTTTCTAAAACTCATTAAATGGTATGCCAAAAGGAATGGATTTTATTGTATGTGAATTTAAAAATAAATTTTAAAGTAGAAAAAAAATCAATTAAACTCAAGGCAGCAGCCACTGGCCACATGGCACCTTAGCAGGATTTGCAAAAAGCCATCCCCTGTGGTTGCAAAACTCCTTGTTTTATTCCTATTTCCAGGTACCCCTTGAGGAGAGAGTAGAGGCTGGATTTTAGCCCCACTCACCTCCATTTTCTCCCCAAAGTTCGCACAGCGCACAAACTGCTCAGCCTTTGCCAGTCATCTAGGCTTGGATTATAATCAGCTAATTATGTATCTGTTTCCCCCCCCTACTGTGAGTTTCTCAAAGAGCTTTTCTAACCCATCACCTTAGCCCCAGCAAGCTGCTCAAAAGCTGGCACAACAAGTATTTGTTGAATGGATAAATTCCCCCCCTCCTAGTACCCATCTCTGAACAGCCGATTCATGGAGCTCTTTCCTTCCTGTGAAGTTCTAAAGGAATGATCTGTGCCTCTCATTTGTCACAGCTAACAATAGAAGCAATGACTACTGACATAGCAATGGACAGGCAGGTTTCTTCCCAGCTAGACTGTAAGCTCTTGTATGGAGGGAAAATATACACAAAACTGTATCGCCCACAGAGCCTTCAGGAGTGCCATACACGTAAAAAGAGCTTAATAAATTCGATTCAAAGAAACACAATTTTTTATTTAAAAATATATGGAGAGGAAAACTCAGGCTACGATGCAGATAAAGGCATTTAGATAAAAAAAAATTTAGACAATCAACTCATTTTTATGACTGACAAGGTTTTAATTTTCTTTCTTTGCTAACATGGGTATGTGTTTTTAGTAAAGAATACAAAGAATTAATGTTAAGTACAAAAAAGCAGTGAAGATAAAAGTGGATGTTCAAAATGTTTTCTTCTATATTTCCATAAATAAGTCTTCTGTATTTCTATATATTCTTATATCTCTAGAGAAAAACATGGAATGTGAACGGAGGCTGTTGTGTGGAGGTACAGCTCAGCTTCCAAGGTGTTCCTAAGGCTATTCATCTCATAAATGGGGATAAACGATAACACCAAGCTTCTATCTTTCAGTAGAAGGAACACTGCAAAGCATTTCAGGATCCTCAGGGAAAAGGGAAAATGGCCATTGACAGCATTTTTAGGATGGATGTTGATAATACATGTAGAGCACAATGAGCATTCGAGAGGGGGTGAGGCAAATGTGGCTGCAGTCAGTCACCCCATCAGTCACCAGGATTGAGCTAACCCATCCACTACAACCCCATGCTGCAATCAAGGTACCACAGGCTTGAAAGTTGCTATTAAGTACATTCAGTTGAATAAGGTGCCAATAGAGTTAACAACAGCCATGTGGCCAAGCAAAGGACTAGAAGCAGGTGGCCGACCTCGCGATTTCATTCGAGAAGGGCAGGGCCTGCCTCCCACACAAATCTCTCTTCCACAGTCAGTCAGTGAGCAGAAATGCCGTCATTCCTTTAGGCCTGGCAGTTTTCGGGCTTTCAAAAGCTACCTTTACATTTCACTTACTTCCTTGCAGCTTGAATCTTGTCTGCTCTAGAGACACACAGAGGAGCCTGTGACCTCGGCGTTCCAGCTAAGATCACGCACCCGTCCCCGCGTCTCTGCTTCTGCCTTCAGGTGCCGTCTTTCTGATGCTCAGCGCTCTGGTGGTCCCACCTAATGAACTGACTAAGGAGGAGTCTGCCCAAGAGAGTGGTTAAGAGCAACGCCCCGAATGGAGTCATACAGACCAGGCCCCTGCCACTTACTTTCTGTGTGACCTTGGGGAAGTTACTTAACCTCTCTGAGTCTCAGTTTTTGTTTTGTTTTTTTCTGCCCCTGCCCACCACTGCCAGCCTGAGTCTCAGTTTCTTCATCTGCAGAAGAGAAATAATAATACTTATCTCACAATGTTGTGTGAGAACTACAAGAGATAGTGCACATAAATGGCTCACTACACAGCCAAACACATAGTAAGCACATAACAAATAAATGACAATGTTTCAACATTCTTTTTTTTTTTTTTTTTTTTTTTGCGGTACACGGGCCTCTCACTGTTGCGGCCTCTCCCGTTGTGGAGCACAGGCTCCGGACACACAGGCTCAGCGGCCATGGCTCATGGGCCCAGCCGCTCCACGGCACACGGGATCCTCCCGGACCGGGGCACAAACCCGTGTCCCCTGCATCGGCAGGCAGACTCTCAACCACTGCGTCACCAGGGAATCCCTGTTTCAACATTCTTAATCATTCTAAAGGCAAACTGGGGAAAGGACAGAGAACATGACCTCAATTCTGCTATCTGTGTTCTCCAATGGAAAACCTGAGCATTCACCCTGGTGACTCCCCTGTAAGAAGTTCACAGTAGAGACATCTGCACCAAGCCTGACCCCAAGCTCTCCTGGTTCATGTGTCACTTATGACCTTTCTCTGACACTCAGCTGGAAACCAAAGGTGTCCCCACCCAAAGACACAATAGGCCAGAGACTGCCAATTCCATTTCTAGAGCAGATCTGTATGTGCTTACTGCTTTGAAGAGGCCATTGGGCTGACTGCTTTCCAAGGAAGTCACTGACTATCAAACGAAAAAGTCTGAATGCATTTGGTGGTGTCATACACCCACCGTTAAACCCAGTCCCAAGTCACAGGTGGAGCTGGCCCCTGGCAGCAGTGGGAAGGAGAGTCTTCTTGTCCTAGGCTCCCGCACACACCTTGACTCCCTTCAGAACTCTCTGACCCTCTCCATGGTGCCCTCATGCTCCCTTCAGACAGCCTGAGCCCCATATCCTGAGCAACGCTCCCAAGAGACACTGATCCCTGACCCATCTTAGGGCTCCTTTCCTGGAGGTTTGAGGGTGCTTTTAGACATTGTCCTTGAGGCAATATATTGATTAAGAATTTAAGCTCTGCACCTCATTGCAGGACTATTTTCAATAGCCAGTACATGGAAGCAACCTAAATGTCCACTGACGGATGAATGGATAAAGAAGGTGTGGTACATATATACAGTGGAATATTACTCAGCCATAAGAAAGCGTGAAATAATGCCATTTGCAGCGACATGGATGAACCTAGAGATTGTCATATTAAGTGAAGTCAGACAGAGAAAGACAAATATCATATGATATCACTTATATGTGGAATCTTAAAAAATGGTACAAATGAACTTATTTTACCAAACAGAAATAGAGTCACAAATGTAGAAAACAAACTTACGGTTACCCAGGGGGAAAGAGGGGGAGGGATAAATTGGGAGATTGGGATTGACATATACACACTGCTATATATAAAATAGATAACTAATAAGGACCTACTGTATAGCACAAGGAACTCTACTCAGTACTCTGTAATGGCCTATATGGCCTAAAAAAGAGTAGATATATGTATATGTATAACTGAATCACTTCGCTGTACAGCAGAAACTAAGGCAACATCATAAATCAACTATACTCCAATAAAAATTAATTAAAAAATAAAAAGAATTCAAGCTCTGGAATCAAATCCCAGCCATAACACTAATCCCTGACAGACTCTGGCCAAGTAGTTCACCTATTTAAATAACAGAATAATAGAACCTACCTGGGGGTGTTGAATGAGATTTTTCAAACACTTGGCCATTGGTGGCATATGGCAGATAAGTGCAGAGACCAAAAACAGAAAGGTTGGCTCATGTTAGTGGTGGCTACCTTGTGGTGGAATGAATGCCACGTTCCTATTAAGAAGGGTAAGAACTCTTAGACGCTGGGCACAAGGGGAGAGGCAGTCCCCGAGGAGCAAGGAAGATGCTCTGGGAGCTCTTTATAGCCCACTCTCCCTACCAACAAATCCCGGGGCCAAGCTATTCATAGATGCAGCAGCTCCTTCCTCTCTTAGATTTCAGTATTCCAAGTACTGGACTCTTGCCAGTGTTTCAAAGCCCGTTTAAGAACTAAGGGGCAAGGAAGAGCTTTCTCAGCAGCTTCCAGTCAATTCTGAAGAAATGTCTCTCATTTTTCTCTACCAGAAAGCAATTTCCTAGGGACCTAAAGCCAGGAGGGGGAGGTTGCAGAGATGGAGATTTATCGCCATCTAGAGGACACAGTGCCACAGTGCAATACAAGTGTGACCCAGGAGATGTTCTGAAAGGAGTTTTTCCCTCCAGGACACCACAGCCTCCCATGGGGCAGGATGCCAGGGATTGACAGCCTGTGAACCATCCAAGAGCCATCCACTCAAGTTTTTTTCCTCTTAATTTCTTGGAGATTTTTCTCTATTAGAGATTCTCACAGATCCTTTTCTAGGGATGGTACAACCACAGACTCGCAGGTGCTGAAAGACAGTACTAGCCGCCAGGGCTATATATACACTCACCCTCACAGATGCTATACTATGGGGTGGTTGTAATTTGGTGGGCGGCAGGGTTTGATTGGTAAGCCATTTGAAAGTGATAAAGTACACTCTGTCCTTCGATCCACGCCTTCATCCACTGTGATCTGACATCCACCCCCATTGTTTCCCTGAAATGGATCCTACCAACGTTACCACCCCTTGTCCTTTTTCAACTTTCCCTTAATGGACCTATCCGCCTGCTTGAGTCTTTCTCTCCTACCTTTCTAACTGCTCCCTCTTACCTTCATTCGCAGGCTCATCTTTTCTGTCTGCGTCTTAAGTGTTGACGCCTCCTCCAACTTCTGTCCTTGGTATTTTTTTGTCTCACTTTTTAACAGAGGTCCTCCAACTTTATTGGGCATAGTATTAGCAGGGGAATTTTCAAAATACACACAGCCAGACCCCTAGGGATTCTCCTTTGGGGACATCTGTGTTTTTTCAAGTTGCTCATGTGACTCTGATGTGCACCAAAAGTTAAGAACCACTGCACTATTCCCAGGAAATTTTACTCATTGTCATTGGTCACTGACCCTATAACCACACACATTCTGACGCCACATCTTCCCATAACCAGTGTCCCACTGGTTCTTACCCATTCCTGAGAATGCATATTTGCAGCCTCCAGCAAAGGTGTTACCAAGTACTTTTAGAGTTCCCCAGGGGGTGACTCACATGTGCTCACAGACATATCCAGGCCACAGTCTTGCAGGTGTCAACCTCAATTTCCACCTTCACCTTCACCTCCTGACACCCCCCTTGGCTGGGTGTTGCTACATCCATTGGGCACCACATTCTCTTCCTTCAGTCAAGGCTGGTGGGAGGCAGCAAAGCTGACAATGTTCTATTGAACAGTGGGCATAGCAGGCCATCTTAGGGGAGGTTCCCCCAGAAGCAGAGCCTGAGGAAAGGATTTGGGTGCAGGTGATTTATTTGGGAGGTGCTCTAGGAATATAGAGTGAAAGAATGAGAGGGTGAGACAGGAGAGGGAGAAAAGAAAGTTCAAGGATGAGCTAGCTATTCAGGTCACCAACGTGAGCAGCAGGGACTGGTTCAACCAGGGCCCCTGAGAAGCACAGAGGATGCCTCCAATGCCGTCCACTTGAAGGACAGATGGCTGCTCCCAAGGCCCACTGAGTGAGGGGACCATTGACTCTCCTGCATTCCTAGGCTGCAATTGCATGCAGGACAAGAGGGCTTCTACAGAATCAGAGAAGGCCCCAAGGCAGACATCAGAAAAATGACAAAGTGAGCCTGGCTTCCCCAGAAGGGTCCACCACAGCTACAACTGAAACCAGGGGTAGGCAGGAGGGAGATGACATGGGCACCAAAGGCCTCTGCCACACTTTCCTGCTCCCTTTTTATGTTACACTCTGTAGGAAGAGTCCCAAGCAGTGACACTTACGCCCCAGTGTGGTTTTCAGAGAATCAGGCCTTTCAGGTTTTCTTTATAGCCTCCAATACACACCCACTGCTAGTTAGAGGTTGAATTCAGACATGGATCCATGAAAAGGGCATCACCCCACCCCCTCCTTGTGAGCCAAAGCCATGTGCACCTGAGCCACAGGGCCTTGTGGACACATCTGCTGCATTGGAGAGTCTAGAGAAGATTCCTGAAGGCAAGATCAGAGGCAAAGCCTTACTCTCCTCTACAGAGATCCTTCAGCTCCAACAATTTTCCCCATGTGTCCACTTATGTCTGAGCACCTGTGTGCTAATGGCTTTGTATGTATCTCCAAGCCAGATCTGCCCTGAGCACCATAAATCTAACTGCCTACCAGATGCCTCTCCCAAGCAACTCAAACTCAACACAAATAAACCCCAACTCATCATCTGTCTTCCATCCCCACCACAAATCCTCCTTCCATTCCTGGATTTCCATCTCCATAAATGACACCTCTACTGCCTGGTAGCCAACAAGAGAAATCTGAGAATCAGTCCAGATTTAACCTCTACTTTTGCCATCTATGTCCAATTAATAACAAATCCCTTTCCATTAACAGTGAAATTTGCCTGAAGAGAATTTGCCTAAAACGTGTTAACTTGAAACCTATTTGCCTAATGACCAACTTCCTAATGATACACTTTTTGGCCTAAAATTCTGAATTAGAGATTATAAATTAAGATTTTTATAACCAATTTGTCCAAAGATACTTTGAACCTAATTTTCTATTTCACATTAATTATACTTTAGTTTTTCAGCATAGCTTTTACCAGTATGATTATTCTGGACTTTTTTTTTTTTTTTTTTTTTTTTTGCGGTACGCGGGCCTCTCACTGTTGTGGCCTCTCCTGTTGCGGAGCACAGGCTCCAGACGCACAGGCTCAGTGGCCATGGCTCACGGGCCCAGCCGCTCCACGGCATGTGGGATCTTCCCGGACCGGGGCATGAACCCGCATCCCCTGCATCAGCAGGCGGACTCTCAACCACTGCGCCACCAGGGAAGCCCTATTTTGGACATTTTTGAGCGCCCTTTTCTTATTTTACATACTTTTCTATATTTCAAATATT
Organism: Mesoplodon bidens; assembly: GCF_964165515.1. NCBI lineage: Eukaryota > Metazoa > Chordata > Mammalia > Artiodactyla > Ziphiidae > Mesoplodon > Mesoplodon bidens. The sequence goes on along the minus strand of NC_138176.1, from coordinate 123,736,192 downwards.
TTTTGAAACATGCTATTTCTAGCAATAAATACTTGTAAAATCTGCAGCATTTCAAAAAGAATTTATCAAATTCATCCATCTGTATTTTTTTCTTGCCTCTTTCTATCTTTGGTTTGTTTTTCATGATGTAGTTTATGTATTAACCAAGTAGCATATATGATATCCAATGGCATCTGGATTTTGCTAATGGCAGCAAAAATCAAGAACTATGAAAAGATGTTTGGAAAGATATGTCCACACGAAGACTTATACACAAAGCTTCATTGCAGCATTATTCATAATGCTCTCTGGCCCCAAAGTGGAAATAACCCAAATGCCCATCAATTAATAAGTGGAGGGCTTCCCTGGTGGTGCAGTGGTTAAGAATCCACGTGCCAATGCAGGGGACATGGGTTCGAGCCCTGGTCTGGGAAGATCCCACATGCCACAGAGCAGCTAAGCCCGTGCGCCACAACTACTGAGCTTGTGCTCCAGAGCCCGCGCACCACAGCTACTGAAGCCCGTGCACCTAGAGCCCATGCTCCACAACAAGAGAAGCCACCGCAATAAGAAGCCCACGCTCCGCAACAAAGAGTATCCCCCTCTCGCTGCAACTAGAGAAAGCTCGCACGCAGCAATGAAGACCCAACGCAGCCAAAAATAAACAAGTAAAATAAATTAAAATTTTCTAAAATTAATAAGTGGAATAAACTTACCAATAAAAGGGAATGAAATACTAATACAGGCAACAAAATAGATGAATTTCAAAAACATGATGAGCAAAAGACATCAGAACAAAAGACTATGTACTATATGATTCTATATATACGAAATTCTAGGAAACCGTCATGACAGAAAGCAGATCGACGGTTGCCTGGGGCCAGGGCTTGAAGGAGGAATTGACTGAAAAAGGTCACTACTGAGAAACTGAGATGCTGAGGGGTTAAGTTACTTGTCCATTTCCACCAGAAAGTAAGCTGGATTCCAACTCAGGTTCTGTTTTCACAAATCATGCTGCATCTCTGATCACAAGTTTCATAACATCTGTTTCATTCTGGTTCATATCTTCCTAAGACAGATCAACTTTCTTGCATCTAGAACAGTGTCTCTCAACCTTTGTTTTACTACTATTTTTCCCAAAAGGAGACTTTTTAGATTTTTTTCCTAATGGCCTCCCCCATGATATTACATATCTGTTTATATACTGCAGCTCATTGGAAGGCCACAGAACACCGTAATAGGTAAAGATTTTGCCTCCCCAAACCAATCTTCACCTCCTTGGAGGCAACAGCACCTTTATTGAGAAGGTATAGTCTAGAAGATAATCCTTTGATGCAGAATTATCAAACATCCTGGTCTCATCATTTGCATATTTACAAATGATCCATGTTTATATGATAGCATCATGTGGTCAAAAAAAAGAAGATATACAGACTGCCAACAAACACATGAAAGGATGCTCAACACCACTAATCATTTGAGAAATGCAAATCAAAACCACAATGAGGTATCACCTCACTCCAGTCAGAATGGGCATCATCAAAAAATCTACAAACAATAAATGCTGGAGAGGATGTGGAGAAAAGGGAACCCTCCTACACTGTTGGTGGGAATGTAAATTGGTATAGCCACTATGGAGAACAGTATGGAGGTTTCTTAAAAAACTAAAAATAGAACTACCATACTATCCAGCAATCCCACTACTGGGCATATACCCTGAGAAAACCATAATTCAAAAAGAGTCATGTGAGAAGACTTCCGGGTAAGATGGCGCAAGAGTAAGACGCGGAGATCACCTTCCTCCCCACGGATACACCAGAAATACAGCTACACGTGGAACAACTCCTACAGAACACCTACTGAACGCTGGCAGAAGACCCCAGACCTCCCAAAAGGCAAGAAACCCCCCACATACCTGGGTAGGGCAAAGCGGAGAGATCCCCACACAGAGGATCGGTGCCGAGCGGCACTCACCAGCCCGAGAGGCTTGTCTGCTCGCCTGCCGGGGCGCGCAGCACTGGAAGCTGAGGCTCGGGCTTCGGTCAGAGCGCAGGGAGAGGACTGGGGCTGGCGGCGAGAACTCAGCCTGAAGGGGGCTAATGTGCCACAGCTAGCCGGGAGGGAGTCCGGGAAAACTCTGGAGCTGCCGAAGAGGCAAGAGACTTTTTCTTCCCTCTTGGTTTCCTGGTGCGCGAGGAGAGGGCATTAAGAGCGCTGCTTAAAGGGGCTCCACAGACGGGCGCGAGTCGCGACTGAAAGCGCGGAGCCCAGTGACGGGCGTGGGACGCTGGGGCTGCTGCTGCCGCCGCCAAGAAGCCTGTGTGCGAGCGCAGGTCACTGTCCACACCGCCCTTCCAGGAGCCTGTGCAGCCCACCACTGCCGGGGTCCCGGGATCCAGGGGCGGCTTCCCTGGGAGAACGCACGGCGCGCCTCGGGCTGGTGCAACGTCACGCCGACCTCTGCCACTGCAGGCTCGCCCCGCACTCCGTGCCCCTTCCTCCCGCCCGGACTGAGTGAGCCATAGTCCCCGAAGAGGCTGCTCCTTTAACCCTGTCCTGTCTGAGCGAATAACAGACGCCCTCCGGCGACCTACACGCAGAGGCGGGGCCAAATCCAAAGCTGAGACCCAGGAGCTGTGAGAACAAAGAAGAGAAAGGGAAACCTCTCCCAGCAGCCTCAGAAGCAGCGGATTAAAGCTCCACAATCAACTTGATGTGCCCTGCATCTGTGGAATACATGAATAGACAACACATCATCCCAAATTGAGGAGCCCGGAGTCAGTGCTGTGCCTCTGAGGTGGGAGAGCCAACTTCAGGACACTGGTCCACAAGAGACCTCCCAGCACCACATAATATCAAACGGCAAAAATCTTCCAGAGATCTCCATCTCAACACCAGCACCCAGCTTCACTCAACGACCAGCAAGCTACAGTGCTGGACACCCTAAGCCAAACAACTAGCAAGACAGGAACACAACACCACCCATTAGCAGAGAGGTGGCCTAAAATCATAAAAAGTCTGCAGACACCCCAAAACACACCACCAGACGTGGACCTGCCCACCAGAAAGACAAGATCCAGCCTCATCCACCAGAACACAGGCACTAGTCCCCTCCACCAGGAAGCTTACACAACCCACTAAACCAACCTTAGCCACTGGGGACAGACACCAAAAACAACGGGAACTACGAACCTGCAGCCTGCAAAAAGGAGACCCCAAACACAGTAACATAAGCAAAATGAGAAGACAGAAAAACACACAGCAGGAGAAGGAGCAAGATAAAAACCCACCAGATCTAACAAATGAAGAGGTAATAGGCAGTCTACCTGAAAAAGAATTCAGAATAATGATGGTAAAGATGATCCAAGATTCTATTTCCCAGATCCAAAATCTTGGAAATAGAATAGACAAAATGCAAGAAACAGTTAACAAGGATCTAGAAGAACTAAAGATGAATCAAGCATCGATTAAAAACACAATACATGAAATAAAAAATACTCTAGATGGGATCAATAGCAGAATAACTGAGGCAGAAGAACGGATAAGTGAGGTGGAAGATAAAATAGTGGAAATAACTGCTGCAGAGCAAAATAAAGAAAAAAGACTGAAAAGAACAGAGGAGAGTCTCAGAGACCTCTGGGACAACATTAAACGCACCAACATTCGAATTATAGGGGTTCCAGAAGAAGAAGACAAAAAGAAAGGGACTGAGAAAATATTTGAAGAGATTATAGTTGAAAACTTCCCTAATATGGGAAAGGAAATAGTGAATCAAGTCCAGGAGGCACAGAGAGTCCCATACAGAATAAATCCAAGCAGAAATACGCCGACACATATTAATCAAACTGTCAAAAATTAAACACAAAGAAATCATATTAAAAGCAGCAAGGGAAAAACAACAAATAACACACAAGGGAATCCCCATCAGGATAACAGCTGATCTCTCAGCAGAAACTCTACAAGCCAGAAGGGAGTGGCAGGACATAATTAAAGTGATGAAGGAGAAAAACCTGCAACCAAGATTACTCTACCCAGCAAGGATCTCATTCAGATTTGATGGAGAAATTAAAACGTTTACAGACAAGCAAAAGCTGAGAGAGTTCAGCACCACCAAACCAGCTTTACAACAAATGCTAAAGGAACTTCTCTAGGCAAGAAACACAACAGAAGGAAAAGACCTCCAATAACGAACCCAAAACAATTAAGAAAATGGGAATAGGAACATACATATCGATAATGACCTTAAATGTAAATGGACTAAATGCTCCCACCAAAAGATACAGATTGGCTGAATGGATACAAAAACAAGACCCATATATATGCTGTCTACAAGAGACCCACTTCAGACCTAGAGACACATACAGACTGAAAGTAAGGGGATGGAAAAAGATATTCCATGCAAATGGAAACCAAAAGAAAGCTGGAGTAGCAATTCTCATATCAGACAAAATAGACTTTAAAATAAAGACTACTAGAAGAGACAAAGAAGGACACTACCTAATGATCAAGGGATCGATCCAGGAAGAAGATATAACAATTATAAATATTTATGCACCAAACATAGGAGCACCTCAATACATAAGGCAAATACTAACAGCCATAAGAGGAGAAATCGACAGTAACACAATCATAGTAGGGGACTTTAACACCCCACTTTCACCAATGGACAGATCATCCAAAATGAAAATAAATAAGGAAACACAAGCTTTAAATGATACATTAAACAAGATGGACTTAATTGATATTTATAGGACATTCCATCCAAAAACAACAGAATACACATTTTTCTCAAGTGCTCATGGAACATTCTCCAGGATAGATCATATCTTGGGTCACAAATCAAGCCTTGGTAAATTTAAGAAAATTGAAATTGTATCAAGTATCTTTTCCGACCACAATGCTATGAGACTAGATATCAATTACAGGAAAAGAGCTGTAAAAAATACAAACACATGGAGGCTAAACAATACACTACTTAATAACGAAGTGATCACTGAAGAAATCAAAGAGGAAATTAAAAAATACCTAGAAACAAATGACAATGGAGACACGACGACCCAAAACCTATGGGATGCAGCAAAAGCAGTTCTAAGAGGGAAGTTTATAGCAATACAATCCCACCTTAAGAAACAGGAAACATCTCGAATAAACAACCTAACCTTGCACCTAAAGCAATTAGAGAAAGAAGAACAAAAACATCCCAAAGTTAGCAGAAGGAAAGAAATCATAAAAATCAGATCAGAAATAAATGAAAAAGAAATGAAGGAAACGATAGCAAAGATCAATAAAACTAAAAGCTGGTTCTTTGAGAAGATAAACAAAATTGATAAACCATTAGCCAGACTCATCAAGAAAAAAAGGGAGAAGACTCAAATCAATAGAATTAGAAATGAAAAAGGAGAAGTAACAACTGACACTGCAGAAATACAAAAGATCATGAGAGATTACTATAAGCAACTCTATGCCAATAAAATGGACAACCTGGAAGAAATGGACAAATTCTTAGAAATGCACAACCTGCCGAGACTGAACCAGGAAGAAATAGAAAATATGAACAGACCAATCACAAGCACTGAAATTGAAACTGTGATAAAAAACCTTCCAACAAACAAAAGCCCAGGACCAGATGGCTTCACAGGCGAATTCTATCAAGCATTTAGAGAAGAGCTAACACCTATCCTTCTGAAACTCTTCCAAAATATAGCACAGGGAGGAACACTCCCAAACTCATTCTACGAGGCCACCATCACCTTGATACCAAAACCAGACAAGGATGTCACAAAGAAAGAAAACTACAGGCCAATATCACTGATGAACATAGATGCAAAAATCCTCAACAAAATACTAGCAAACAGAATCCAACAGCACATTAAAAGGATCATCCACCATGATCAAGTGGGGTTTATTCCAGGAATGCAAGGATTCTTCAATATACGCAAATCAATCAACGTGATACACCATATTAACAAATTGAAGGAGAAAAACCATATGATCATCTCAATAGATGCAGAGAAAGCTTTCGACAAAATTCAACACCCATTTATGATAAAAACCCTGCAGAAAGTAGGCATAGAGGGAACTTTCCTCAACATAATAAAGGCCATATATGACAAACCCACAGCCAGCATCGTCCTCAATGGTGAAAAACTGAAACCATTTCCACTAAGATCAGGAACAAGACAAGGTTGCCCACTCTCACCACTCTTATTCAACCTAGTTTTGGAAGTTTTAGCCACAGCAATCAGAGAAGAAAAGGAAATAAAAGGAATCCAAATTGGAAAAGAAGAAGTAAAGCTGTCACTGTTTGCAGATGACATGATACTATACATAGAGAATCCTAAAGACGCTACCAGAAAACTACTAGAGCTAATCAATGAATTTGGTAAAGTTGCAGGATACAAAATTAATGCACAGAAATCTCTGGCATTCCTATATACTAATGATGAAAAATCTGAAAGTGAAATCAAGGAAACACTCCCATTTACCATTGCAACAAAAAGAATAAAATATCTAGGAATAAACCTACCTAAGGAGACAAAAGACCTGTATGCAGAAAATTATAAGACCCTGATGAAAGAAATTAAAGATGATACAAATAGATGGAGAGATGTACCATGTTCTTGGATTGGAAGAATCAACATTGTGAAAATGACTCTACTACCCAAAGCAATCTACAGATTCAATGCAATCCCTATCAAACTACCACTGGCATTTTTCACAGAACTAGAACAAAAAATTTCACAATTTGTATGGAAACACAAAAGACCCCGAATAGCCAAAGCAATCTTGAGAACGAAAAACGGAGCTGGAGGAATCAGGCTCCCTGACTTCAGACTATACTACAAAGCTACAGTAATCAAGACAGTATGGTACTGGCACAAAAACAGAAAGATAGATCAATGGAACAGGATAGAAAGCCCAGAGTTAAACCCACGGACATATGGTCACCTTATCTTTGATAAAGGAGGCAGGAATGTACAGTGGAGAAAGCACAGTCTCTTCAATAAGTGGTGCTGGGAAAACTGGATAGGGACATGTAAAAGTATGAGATTAGATCACTCCCTAACACCATACACAAAAATAAGCTCAAAATGGATTAAAGACCTAAATGTAAGTCCAGACACTATCAAACTCTTAGAGGAAAACATAGGCAGAACACTCTATGACATAAATCACAGCAAGATCCTTTTTGACCCACCTCCTAGAGAAATGGAAATAAAGACAAAAATAAACACATGGGACCTAATGAGACTTAAAAGCTTTTGCACAGCAAAGGAAACCATAAACAAGACCAAAAGACAACCCTCAGAATGGGAGAAAATATTTGCAAATGAAGCAACTGACAAAGGATTAATCTCCAAAATTTATAAGCAGCTCATGCAGCTCAATAACAAAAAACCAAACAACCCAATCCAAAAATGGGCAGAAGACCTACATAGACATTTCTCCACAGAAGATATACAGACTGCCAACAAACACATGAAAGGATGCTCAACATCTTTACTCATTAGAGAAATGCAAATCAAAACTACAATGAGATATCATCTCACACCAGTCAGAATGGCCATCATCAAAAAATCTAGAAACAATAAATGCTGGAGAGGGTGTGGAAAAAAGGGAACCCTCTTGCACTGCTGGTGGGAATGTGAATTGGTACAGCCGCTATGGAGAACGGTATGGAGGTTCCTTAAAAAACTACAAATAGAACTACCATATGACCCAGCAATCCCACTACTGGGCATATACCCTGAGAAAACCATAATTCCAAAAGAGACATGTACCAAAATGTTCATAGCAGCCCTATTTACAATAGCCCGGAGCTGGAAACAACCTAAGTGTCCATCATCGGATGAATGGATAAAGAAGATGTGGCACATATATACAATGGAATATTACTCAGCCATAAAAAGAAATGAAATTGAGCTATTTGTAATGAGGTGGATAGACCTAGAGTCTGTCATACAGAGTGAAGTAAGTCAGCAAGAGAAAGACAAATACTGTATGCTAACACATATATATGGAATTTAAGAAAAAAAATGTCATGAAGAACATAGGGGTAAGACAGGAGTAAAGACACAGACCTACTAGAGAATGGACTTGAGGATATGGGGAGGGGGAAGGGTAAGCTGTGACAAAGTGAAAGAGCGGCATGGACATATATACACTACCAAACGTAAGGTAGATAGCTAGTGGGAAGCAGCCGCATAGCACAGGGAGATCAGCTCGGTGCTTTGTGACCGCCTGGAGGGGTGGGATAGGGAGGGTGGGAGGGAGACGCAAAAGGGAGGGGATATGGAAACATATGTATATGTATAACTGATTAAATTTGTTATAAAGCAAAAAATTAAAAAAAAAAAAAGAGTAGTGAAGAAATGTCACTTGCAAAAGAAACAGTGAAGGTCTTAATTAAACCCAGATTTTCTGATGTCCAATACAGAGATTATCCTATCATATTACACTGTGACCCTCTTAAAAAAAAAAAAAAAAAAAAAAGACTTAAGCAAGAGAGGCAACTTGATTATAGTACAGTAGTTTGAATTTAAGCAAAATGGTATGCCTGAAATGTAGGGGCCTTTTTGTAATGTAATTTGAAAATGTGGTGAGTTTCTTTGAATAGGCAACCCAGACTGACCATTCAGTGACTCTCCATAAGAGCGACTACAACACCCAATTAGCACCATAAAAGGGAGAGTCGACATGACAGAGATGTGAGGTGACCATTTTTACCCACACCACACGCTGCCATTGTGGTTACACCTACTGGTGTAAATACTTGGTGAAACAGGCAGTGCACCTCCCTGTGACTGCAGGCTACTGAACAAAATCACCAACCTCCCTTCAATAGGAGCATATAAAATTCTAGGCCTGGAGAAGAACAAGTAATAGAGTAACTATGTACTCTCCCCTGAGTTCATTATCCTCTTCTCTTCTCCCTACTGGGTCGAAGGAAGGCAGAAGATAACATTAAAGCTCATTTTCAGGGTCTGCATGTACAGTTGTACAGGTGGTGCACTGCATATTTATAGGAATGTCATTCACTTTCTTCTTTACATGAATGGTGCCCCCTGGGAATTTTAGAGTGCACAACCTGTGAATCTGTATACGGCAGGCCTGCTTAATTTGGTTTTGCTCATATATTGTGAGCTTTTGTGTTGCTTATTCATTTTGTGTTCTCTGTGTTCATTTGTTTTGAGAAACAAACCTGATATCCGTTTCATCCTTGGAACCGTAAAATTCATCTTTAAATATATCTATATAGGTAACAAACAGAAAAAAAAAAAAAAAAAAAAAAAGAGTCATGTACCACAATGTTCATTGCAGCACTATTTACAATAGCCAGGACATGGAAGCAACCTAAATGTCCATCGACAGATGAATAGATAAAGAAGATGTGGCACATATATACAATGGAATATTACTCAGCCATAAAAAGAAACGAAATTGAGTTATTTGTAATGAGGTGGATGGACCTAGAGTCTGTCATACAGAGTGAAGTAAGTCAGAAAGAGAAAAACAAATACCGGATGGTAATCCACATATATGGAATCTAAAAACACAGTACTGATGAACCTAGTGGCAGGGCAGGAATAAAGACACAGATGTAGAGAATGGACTTGAGGACACAGTGAGGAACGGGAAGCTGGGACAAAGTGAGAGAGAAGCATTGACATATAACCACTACCAAATGTAAAATGGATGGCTAGTGGGAAGCTGCTGCATAGCACAGGGAGATGAGCTCAATACTTTGTGATGACCCAGAGGGGTGGGATAGGGAGGATGGGAGGGAGGCTCAAGAGGGAGGGGATATGGGGATATACGTATATGTATAGCTGATTCACTTTGTTGTACAGCAGAAACTAACACAACATTGTAAAGCAATTATACTCCAATAAAGATATATTTTTTTTAAAATGAGGGTAACAATAATGGCTGCTACTTACTGAGTATATTTATGCCAAAAAGAGCACTAATTATTTCACATACATTATTCCACTTAATCGGCATCACACCACTAACAAGTTGGTACTAGTATCTCCTGCTTATACAATAAATGAGGAACTCTTCTCCATTCCCCAAAAACAGTTTTTTCCTTGGAATTCTGGGAATCCTCTGAAGGCATCTCATGTGCTTTCCTAACTAGTCCTATTAACTATTCCATGGGCTTTTATATTTTCCTCCTTTTCTATTCCAGCTCTAGGGCACTATCTCTTGCACTGCAAATAGGCATTGTGTGATAATCTATTGCTGTACAACAAACCACCCCAAATTTTCATGGCTTAAAACATCAAGAATATACTACTTCCATCGAATCCATGAGTTGACCAAGTGGGTTTTTGTTTGTTTGTTTGTTTTGCTTCACTGGTGTCATCTGGGATGTTGGGAAATCCTGGTCCAAAATGCCTTCACTCATGGCTGAGAAGTGGTGCTAGTTGTCAGCCGGGAGCCTCAGCCCTCCTTCTCAGGTGGCTCCTTGGGCTTTCTCACAGCATGGGGACTGAATTCCCAGAAGGAGTGTTCCAAGCAGCAAAATTAGATGTTGCAGATCTCCTAAAGCCCAGCCTCTGAAGTTACAAAGCATCATTACTGTCATGTTACATTGGTCAAGGCAAGTCATAAGACCAATGCAGACCAAAGTGGATTTTCAAGGGAAAGGGGAATAAATTTCACCTCTTAATGGGATTGGTGGCAGGAAGTTTGAGGTTATCTTTAATGCCCTGTAGCCACCAAAACCACCACTACCAAAGCTTGCAAAAGGCACCATTACTGTTGCAGAGGCCCAGTATCATTTGGTCCAAAGCACACAATGCCTTATGCTGACAGTGCTAATGTCTGCACTGAAACTGCTGCCGATACCATTACTGGAAAATTACTATAAAGTTACAGGCACCATTGCTCATTAGTGTCAATATTACCAAAATTAGTAGTGCCCAACATCTTGTTTCCTCATTATCCAAACAAGATTCTAATGAAACTGCTTTGGGAATTTTATACATAGCTCCCAACGATAGCCACCTCAGGCCTCAGGTTTGTCCAAGGGCTGTGGACCAGAATCGGGGGTGCTGAGTAGCACAGCATCAGGCCTAAGGGACTAACATAGTACTACATTCAGAATCAGCTCTCTCCTCTGCTTCTGGGTACTGCCCTTGAGCAAATCTGGCCACCTCATTTCTAAGTACTTTTGAGATGAGGTCTAACACAGACTCTCATGCGGTTGATCCCCAAGGGGTTCCCACCTCATTTTCTAGGAATGACTGAGGTGTAACATGTGCCATATATATATATACACCCAAGTTCAGACTCCTGCTTCCTACAGAGGTAGAGGGAGGTTAGTGACTTGAAATTATACTAAAATGTAAATGACAATTCAAAATCCTTCCCTAGAGCAATGAACACCAGGGATTTCTCATTGTCATTCACAAATGGGACCAGAAAGGAAAGACCAGTAGGATGGCTGCCTGAGAAGGGTGAGCTCATGCTACACACCAGACCTTGATGTTGCCAAATATTTGGAAAACTTTACCTAATGTGATCCTCCCAACAAATCTACAAGGTAGGTGATAATGCTCCCATTTTACAGATGAGCTCGTTTAGACTTAAGAAGTTACGTCAGCTCCTGAAAGTTGCCCGTGTATTGGGTGCTGAGCCAGGATTCCCTCCAGGCCTACCTTTCTCCCAAGCATAGCCCCTTTCCTGCAGTGCTATACTGTCTCCCTGGGATGCCTTCAACATTTGCATCCCCGTCACCTGGCTCCACGACCTTCACCTCGTCCTTGCTGGCTCAATGTTTGCGATGATAGAAGAAGAATTTCCCCATTATGCTAAAGCAGCCTTGATGACAGTTTAATACGGGCTCATCCTCCACAGGCATAGTCAGGGCCAGTAGGAACCGCCTTAGCTTTTAAAAGCCTTTCTTCATTGAGAGAAATTGAATTTTGCAGTTGGAAACCTTAGGAAAGCTAAAAAGACATCATGCTAACTGACAAAATTCCGGCCCCCTATGGTGATAAACATTCACCGCATTCTTAGCTGGGAAGTCACTGTCAATTTATCTCTTCATTTGTCAGCCAAAACAATGAACCCACAGAGTAAAACGGCTTTCTCAAAAAGTCAGACTTCCCACTTGCTCACAGAAATGATCAAAGCCGAGCGAAGAACAGCACTGATGTCTGACTCCTGTAGTAGAACTTGGTTCACGGCTTACCCTGAACTCAGGCTTCACGTTGTCCCCAGTCTCTAACTGGTCAAAGACTCCCTCACCTTTTTAACAGGCACAGAGAGTAAAGAATTTTCTGGGGAAACATTACGTGCCCTCTCAACGACTACAATTTGGCAAAAAAAAATATTTTTAATCATTTCCTAGTCTTTGAAATAGGAAGTATTTCAGTGAGAACTACGAGATATATGTGACAGAAACAGTGAATCATATTTTACAGGCAGTAAACAAGATCGAGAGAGAAACTGAGTGACTTACATAATATCACAGAGAGAGTCTGAAATTTAAACTCAAAGGTGTCAATATATAGCTTTGTGATTACTTCCTTGAAAATTATGCTTCTCACAAACCAGCATCCTACCAGGATCCTAAATCTAATCTTGCCAGGATGTCTGAATAGACTGAACCATTCATATCCATTCAGAAGTTTAAACTCAAGTGTTTTGCTGTCAGAATATTAACCCTAACATGATTCACCTACTCTCTATCAAATGTAGTACCAATTTCTGTCTTGTTTCCAGTTTTAATCCACCACAACTGTCACCTAAAGCATTTTTTAAAGCACAGGTACTTCAAATACAAGTTGAAGAGTTTCACTAAAAAATATAAGCCTTTATCTAATATTTTAGCTAAGCTTGCAGACATACACCAGAAAAACCATTTAATTCTAAGTAAAGATAGAATCTAATTTTAATTTCATTAAGTTAAGGACAAATGAGTTGGCTATTTTGCCCTGTCAATGAGCTATTTTGCTTGAAAATTCTACAGGAGTAAGCTGTCCCACTAGAAAGCCACAGTAGATGGATGAACGTCCTGAGCACTTTTCTAGGTGATCCAGACTCTATTAAAATTTCACCGTACCAGAAAACTGCATGTAAAAGAAACCACGTGACATAAATTTTTTTTCTCTTTCCCAGCAGCACACCAAATACAGAGAGACAAGTGTCTCTACATTTTTTCAGGCACTACAGAGGTGTCACTCACAATGACCAGGCCTCCCTCCCGTCCAGCTGCCAATCAGGCACTGTGTGGTTGGTCTCCAAGCAGCTATCATGGTGAAAGATCTCACTCCCTTGTTTCCACTTAACATACTAGATCAATGTCCTGCCCAAATTCAGTGCTTGAAACAGGTCTAACAGGGAGCAATAGGAATGTAGCCAATGAAAGAAAAGAATAATTTAAACAATCCCAAATGGTGAGTTAGTTACAAATCCAAATCTCCAATTTTCAGTGTAGGAGGAAGATAAGAAAGAAAGAAAAAAATAACCTGAAAATGTAGGAAGATGTGATGAATACTCTCCTGATTTCTGATTTAGCAACTCTATTTTCTCTCCAGAGTTCTCTCAACAGAGCAATCAAAATGTGATCAAAATTTCATTTTTTATGCATGAGCACTCACTGTGTGCCAGCTGTTATACAAACATTTTATAAACACAATTTCTTGTCATCTTCACAGCTCAGTAAAGTAGATTCTAGGATTATGCCTGGTTTTACTGTTGAGAAAAACAGAAGTTCAGGGAAGTTAACCAACTTATCCAAAGTCACACAGGTAGTAAGCTGCATGCTACACTACACAATAAAAGAAATATATATATATATACACACACACACATACATATATATATTATCATCCAGGATAATAGTTCCTGACTCTGGCCACACTTAGAATAACTGGGTAGCCTTTAGCCTAAAATACCATTGCCTGGGTCCCCCTTCTACAAATTCTGACTTAATTGATCAGGGTGGGGTCCAAGAAATGTTGTTTTATTTTGATTTAGGTTTCTTTGGGTGATTCTAATATGTAGCCAGGGTTAACAACAACTGAACTATGTCTAATAGAACATGTTAGTGGTTCTCAAACCATAGCATGCATAAATCGCAAGAATCACCCAGAGTTTCTGATTCTGTAGGTATGGGGGGACCTGAGAATTTGCATTTCTAACAAGTCTTTGGGGGACGGCGGCAGCTGCTGGGCTGACACTTTGAAAATCGCTGCTTATGGACAGATTAAATATGGCTGAGACTGGCTAGATGTTCACCAAACCTGTCTTCTCTTCCTGGACACACAGCTAAGCTACATTTCCCAGCCTACTCTGCATCTAGATGGGGCCACATGGCTAATTCTCACCAATAGCATATGCGCGGAGGTGATTTTTCACTTTGGGTCTGAGGCACTTGAGAGCAAGTGAGCCTTTTCCATGCTGTCTCTCTCTTTCCTTACCTACTAGCTAGATGCAAAGGATCCAGTTTCAGAGACCCTATAAGATAGTAGAAATGCTGAGTCTCTAAATGACTGCATGGAACACGTGAACCCCATTCCCAAGGACCCTCGTAGACTATCATGTGAGTAACCAATAAGCCTTTATTGTTTCTTATAAGCCATTGAGGATTATAAGAGTGGTTTTTTCAGCAGTTAGCCCTGTCCAGATGAAAACACTGCACTAATACAAACATGACCTTGTAGGCAAAACATGAGACCTCTCTGAGCCTCAGTTTCACCATCTATAAATGGGAAATGGACTAAAAGGAGTTCAAAGATCTCTTTCATCTCTAATATTTTATGATTCTATGAAAACAGTAATAATTCCAAAGTTAAGTGGAAACAATACTAAGTACAAAGAGAAATAAGAATCTCTGTTTCATTCAGCATTGTCTAGGGTACTGCTGGGATACAGAAGAGCATAGGTGTGTTCCCTACACACATAAAGGTCAAGCTAGAGAAACAAAATTAAAGCACATGATGCCATAGTAAGCAAAACAAGATAATAATAAGCCTACCTTCTGCCTGAAGTCAAAATATGATAAAAAGCAGAGATTCTAATAAATTCTAGACGTGTCCAATGACAACTCAATCCCTCTGGAGATAGAATAAGCAATGGAAACAAGCTACTGGACTTCAATCTTCAATATTTCAACAAATATAGACTAGACAATGAGAGCTATTCCAGACTTACTTCTGAACAGCAATAAGTGGTTCATGGTATGGAGGGGGTGTAATTTTGAGAGAAAGTAATCAAGATCAAAATAAAGGAGGAAAATGGTAAGTGTAGTACATGTATCCTTAATCACTGGGAAGAGTTTCCATTAGCTACCCACAATAAGATCTTCCAGACTTTTAAATGAATGTAAATGTTAATCACAGCTTCCAATGCAAACCAAAAAACTACAACAGATACACACACAAAAACTCAACCCAAACACGACACTAAAGATGGTCATCAAACCATAAGAGAAGGGAACAAAAGAGGAAAGGAAGAAAAAAGATCTACAAAAACAAACCCAAAACAATTAAGAAAATGGTAATAGGAACATACGTATCGATAATCACATTAATCACAGCTTCCTTTGTATCTAGACGGCTCCTATATATTTTTAAGGGATAGGTACATAGATAGATAGAATATGGTAGATGATATGATATGATATACAAAAAAAAAAACCTGTCACTGTGCTCATGTAAGTATTCAAAGGTATCTATTACTAGAATAAATGCCATTTTAACAAATTTTCTTACCAAATCCTTCTCCTTGTCATTTTAGCATCTAATTGTCATTAAAACCAAAATGAATGGCTGAATATACAAATAAACTGCTTATGGAAATACCTGACAGAGCAAAACTGAAATTGACTTTTCAGATGGAAAATTATAGCTAACATTTTTTTCTCTCAGAGCTGGTACCAAAACAGTGTAGATCCTATGATAGAGTTAATCAGAATTGCAAAGAACAGCGATCACAGATAATTTACTAAAATGCCTCACAGCTTAGGCTGACAGCTCAGTATGAGAAAAGCAATTGAGGGCTTCCCTCGTGGCACAGTGGTTGAGAGTCCACCTGCCAATGCAGGGGACGTGGGTTCGTGCCCCGGTCCGGGAAGATCCCACATGCTGCGGAGCGGCTGGGCCCGTGACCCATGGCCCCTGAGCCTGCGCGTCCAGAGCCTGTGCTCTGCAACGGGAGAGGCCACCACAGTGACAGGCCCGCGTACCGCAAAAAAAAAAAAAAAAAAAAAAAGGAAAGCCATTGATTTTAGGCTAACATACATGCATAAACAGATAAAAAATGTTAAAATATATTTGTATAGAGAGAAAAATAATTAGATATTCTCAGCAAACAGGTGTTGACTAGCTACCACTGTGCTAGGGCAGCAAGGCCAGTAAGACTGAGTCCTAGCCATCAGGTTGTTCAGAATCACCCAGGACAGACAGAGCTCATATAACGAACTACCATCTAGGCCATCATCACTGCTTGTCGGGGTGACTACAGTATGCACACGCCTCCCATCCTGCGCCCTTCCAGTTAATTCTCACCCTGCAACAAGAATAATTTTTCTAGGGACATCCACTCCTCCTCGGTGGGGAGACTGCTTAGTCCCAGGCCTTGCAGATTTGTTTTTTTCTGTCTGGACTCAAGGCCTCTGTGGCAACCATGCTCCACCAGATCATCGGCCAGACCAAGAAGCATCCTAGCTTGATCCCCCTCTTCGTATTTACTGGAGCAGCAGCTACCGGAGCAGCACTGTATGCCTTGTGCCTGGCATTGTTCAATCCAGGTGTCAGTTGGGACAGAAAGAATAACCAGAACTCTGGAACAAACTAGGTCCCAGTGATCAATGCAAGTGAATGCAGATGACAGCAAACTGAAGAAGGGGGTCCAGACTTCTAAATGAAATGTTTCACTATAAAGCTGCTTAGAATGAAGGTCTTCCAGAAGCCATCAGCACAATTTTCCATGTAACCAGGAAATATTTCCCCTCCAAAGGCATGAAATCAGGGCTTCCCTGGTGGCGCAGTGGTTGAGAGTCCGCCTGCCGATGCAGGGGACGTGGGTTCGTGCCCCGGTCTGGGAAGATCCCACATGCCGTGGAGCGGCTGGGCCCAGGAGCCATGGCCGCTGAACCTGCGCTTCCGGAGCCTGTGCTCTGCAATGGGAGAGGCCACAACAGTGAGAGGCCTGCGTAATGCAAAAAAAAAACAAAAACAAAAAACAAAGGCACGAAATCATGTTGGTGTATTGTGTTGGAGATTACACTGATTAATAATCTGAAACTTGAAAAACAAAAAAAGAAGAATTTTTCTTTCTTCAGCTGTGCCACACGGCACGTGGGATCTTAGTCCCCTAACCAGGGATCAAAACCACATCCCCTGAAGTGGAAGCATGGAGTCTTAATCACTGGACCCCCAGGGAAGTCCCACGAATAATTGTTCTAAAACTTGTCACTCATGTGTTTAAAATCTGTCCATAGGTTTCCACTGACCTGAGAGCAACATCCAAAGGCTAAAACCCTTCACCCTCTCCTTCTGGCCCTCTTAGCCCTCTCCACCTTCATTTCCACTCTTCAGCATAAAATCTGTTGATCTCAGGGAAGCAGACCTGAGATGGGAGTAGACGTGCAAGAGCCTTATTGGGGGAAACGCCAGGGAAGGGTAAAGGTGGGGAAGCAGGAGTAGGCAGGGAGAGACGTCAGACTTCGATGCAGGGCTGGCACCTATGAAAGGATAGGAAAGAGGAAAAGTTGGGAAGAGTTTCAGACTGCAGACAAATCTAAAAGTTTGAGCCATGGTGATGGGGCGTCCTCAAGGCAAAGTTGGCCAGTAGAGGAGTCCCACATCACACAGGGATGAGCCTGCACCAGCAGTCCCACTGGGCTCTGTGATTGGAAGGGAAGGGAAGCAAGGAAAGAGGAGAAGGAGGGAGAGGGAGAGAGACTGTGTTTTGTTCACCATGGCATACCAAATGACTATCACATTAGTGGCATACAGCTAAATCTCAGTAAATGTTTACTGAATGAATGATGGACTAAGTTTGATGGGGCCACAGAGGAAGGAACCATTAATCGTATCTGGGAGGGAAATGGAAGTAAGTATTTACCAACACGCTTAAAATATTAAGACTGAGTTGTGACTGGTGGAAGGCTCTAACTCACAGAGTGTAACTTCCAATCTGGTCTTCTCTGACTTCTCTCAACAAGAGCAGATACCAAGTTAGAATGAACATAGAAGGGGGACAGGTCTACTTCCTTCTCAGAAGAAGTGGAAATTTTTAAAGCTTTAAATTCTGGGAAGCAAATCACAATTTTAGAGGTGATGTATTTGAATCTCCAAGAACTCAGAGAAGATAAGGGGAAGAAGCAACAGGGGACTGCCAAAGAGAATGTGAGGTGTATCCAGGAAATCTTTTCATAAGCATTCAGTAAATGAATGCTTCTGGCCAGGGGAGTTATTATTGCTTCCCATTCCCCCTACTGAGAGCTCCTTCTTCATCAAAATAACCATCAGCAATGAAATTATAATAGCCAGTATCTAATCCTTTCAAAGTTAGCTTTATGGATTGTATCATGATCATTAGGGACATTATTTATCTGAGCAAAACAGGAAACAAATACACTTCCCAGGGACCTGTAACTCCAGTAAGGTACCATCTGTAGTATTATAGTTAAGCAGTCATTACAAACGCCAAGTTGCTTCCTGATTCATCAATGTATACATCACAGCAGGAATTCCCTCTGATTCCAGCCTTGCTTAGACTCTTAAAATCAATTGCTATAATCCTCAGTCCCACTCCACATCTGCTTTATTGTGAGGAAAAGAAATGCAGTCACAGCAACTCTTGAGTGAAAGAGTTCTAGAAATAAATAGAGATGAGGAAGCTCCTGTAACTCCATCCCTCTGCTATCATCACTAACTACCCCTCTTCCATTCCAAGCCTTCCCAGGTTATGCTTGCCTGCCTGCTTGCCTGGAAGGCAGATATGTCACAGGAGATGGCCCCAGAAGCCCAAGTCAAAGCAGCCTTAGGCGTCAGTGAAACTGACAGTCATATGCCCCATGAGGGACCCAGAGAAGAGCCTCCAGCCTCCAAAAATTCTCTCTCACTGACATTTGTACTAGAAATTTCTATACTCAAATTTTTCTTCTAAAGGAAGAAGGCATTATCAGAAACCAAGATCTTGCATAGCAACAGAACTCATCTGTATCCACTTTCCCTTACCTCCAAACAAACTTCCCTAACAGTATATACTCCCTTCCTGAAATACGATGGTTGGTCACCTGCCTTCAGGTAAGAAACAGAGTTCACCTGGATCATGAAGTTGGGGGAAGGTGATCATTTCTAGATCAATCTCGCTTGGACAGCAGAACTTCCTGCCTAGAAGGTAGATGTTATTATCTCCTTTACACAGATGAAAAACCAGTGTAGAAACGGCCCCAATTGTTAAACACCTCACTCAAACACACCTCTGAGGGGTTGCATTTCATAGCCAGCTAGTAAATGAAGGCACTCTCCCTGGGAAGCTCACACTCCATCTTCTCATCCTCTCAGCTCCTTCCCATGCTTCAGCACTCAGCTTAACTGCCACCGTCTCAGAGCAGCCTTCCCTGGCCACTCAGTCTAAAGTGGGGCATCTCTATTTTCTCTCACAGTTCCCTATTATTTTCCTTCATCACATTTAGTATAGTTTGTAAGTATATACTTACTCCTCTGTTTGTTTATATTTGGTCTGGTTTTTGCAGTAGACTGTAAACTCCACAAGTGCAGTGATCATCCCTCTCCTCAGCAGAACAGCCTTGTACATAATTGATGCTCAGTAAACACTGCCTAAATGAATAATGGGTAGAGTTGCATTTCTAATCCAAATTGCCTAATTATTACCACTATGCGTGCTGCCTCCCCGTAAATATGAGAATAAACTCCATTTGAAGCCTGAAGCCTCTCATTCAGTAAGACTTCTTTCACTGGAGCTTAGATGATTGCACAAAATTCTCTCTCAGCCCTCAAGGAGAGGCTGCCCATCCCCGTCATGCTCCACAATCCCTGGGGTCAGCCTGGGCAATCTCCCTGGGGACTTGCTCCAAGTTGTTCTTATTTGTACTTCAAAACCCCACCACCACCCTTGAAGCTCAAACCATCTGATTCTAGCACCCGATTACGTTTCAGTATCTATATTTATTCACATTATCCTAAAAGTATACATGAGTTTTCTAGAGCAGAGGTATTATTACTTACAGCAATAACCACATCAGTTCTCCTCTGGCTCAATTCTTTCCTTTGCGGCTACGTGATGAGAACCAGAGGTCAGCCTACCTATACCAGGATCTATACTATAGGCAAGGGACCCAAAACATGAAGCTGCGAGCTTATCTCGGATGAGGGCAGCTGTCCCCCTTCCCCAATGCAAACAAATGAACCTTGGGAAGAGAAGGGAATGAATCCTGAGTTCTGGTCCTTTGGAATATACATAAATGTCTCCAGGAAGAAGCCAAGCATCTACAAATTAACAATCTCTTCAACGTCTCCATGATACTAGGTTTCATTCCTCTTCTGAAATGTAAGCATTTACCTTGGGAGGTAAACTTCTCAGGATGGTCTCTTACTTACTATCTAACCACCCTTTAAATACAAGACTTGTCCTGTGACCCCAATCCCAGGTTTCTTTGCTCAGAAAGCCCTAACCATACGGAAACATAAAAATATTTTCTCTGCAGCCCACACCACCCTCTGGTCCTGCTCGAGCTGCCATCTCCTGATTTCCTATTCATTCTTCCATTTTCATGAGCAACTTCAGGTATTAGCTCTTGAATCTCTTCTAAATTCTGCCATCATCCTGGAGAATTCTAACACCCTTGTGGACAAATGTTGGGGAAGTGGGGAAGCCTGATACTCAGACAAAACTGAGGTAACCAGCATGAAAAGCATATCAGTCAGGGTCAAATCTGGAAAACAGTAACCACTCTACGTACTCCAAGTATGGAGGGTTTAACACAAGGAATTAGAGGTAGCTAGAAGAGCTGGGGAAGTGAAACTCAGGAAATTCACTGCTAAAAAACCTGTGCTTACATGGAAGCAACCTAAGTGTCCATCGACAGATGAATGGATAAAGAAGATGTGAGACATACATACAATGGAATATTACTCAGCCATAAAAAGAAACAAAAGTGAGTTATTTGTAGTGAGGTGGATGGACCTAGAGTCTGCCATAGAGTGAAGTAAGTCAGAAAGAGAAAAACAAATACTGTATGCTAACACATATATATGGAATCTAAAAAAAAAAAAAGGTTCTGAAGAACCTAGGGGCAGGACAGGAATAAAGATGCGGACATAGAGAATGGACTTGAGGACATGGGGAGGGGGAAGGGTAAGCTGGGACGATGTGAGAGAGTGGCATGGACATATATACACTACCAAAGGTATAGTAGATAGCTAGTGGAAAGCAGCTGCATAGCACAGGGAGATCAGCTCGGTGCTTTGTGACCACCTAGAGGGGTGGGATAGGGAGGGTGGAAGGGAGACGCAAGAGGGAGGGGATATGGGGATATATGTATACGTATAGCTGATTTACTTTGTTATACAGCAGAAACTAACAAATCATTGTAAAGCAATTATACTCCAATAGAGATGTTAAAAAAAAAAAACCTGTGCTTATAGCATAGACTTGAATGTCTTATAAGAAGCTCCCTAAGAAGTTGCTTCAAATGCCATGTCTTTATCTCCCCTCAGCACCTCCTAAGAGAGTAATGGCCTCTCCTCCCCAACCCTCCCATCTCCCCTCATTGGTGGACTCTAACCCAGCTTCACGGTCAGAAGAGGGAAGAGGACTCAGGGAAACTCAGGTTTCTGCCCTAAAAGAGAGATCATACAAGGGGTTTGAAGCTGATTCCAAGTTGACAACAAATAATCCAGCACAAGGCTAGAGTCATGGTCTTCTCTGTTTCTTCTCCTATTTGAAAGCATTTATGATAGAGAATCCCTCGGACAACTTTTGCTTTTATTCTTCTCAAGAGATGGACTCTGGGAGCCATTTGCTGGAAAGAATTGCTTTCATTATATATTTGGTCATCCCAACCAGGAAGTCCTCAACTTTCTTTTCAGCAAAGATAAACTGCTCCAATAAACTTTTTTTTAAAAAAGGATAAACACAGAGAGATGATGATACCCCTAAACCACCTCTTAAATACTAAATTAAAATGTTGAATATAAATCTACAAATGGAATGTAACAGCTTCCTGAATACATGCAGAAGTGGTTCCATTGTTACATTTTCAAGGAGCCCATTCTGGACCATTTTCATTAGGGAAGAATTTCCTCTAAAATCATGAAATTCAAACCATGAATATCAAATATCCTTTGGTGTTTCAGTTTTCATGATTGAAAACTTCTGTGCTTTTTCTGCTACTTTAAGTAAAAATGGAAAAGTAAAATAGTTGAATGAGTGGTGGCATGAAATTTTTTAACTCAGCATGAACCCACAGAAACCAAGAAACATGAAAAGTTCATCAGTTTAAAAAGGGATTGAGGGGCTTCCCTGGTGGCACAGTAGTTAAGAATCTGCCTGCCAATGCAGGGGACACAGGTTCGAGCCCTGGCCCGGGAAGATCCCACATGCCGTGGAGCAGCTAAGCCCATGCGCCACAACTACTGAGCCTGCACTCTAGAGCCCACAAGCCACAACTACTGAGCCCATGTGCCACAACTACTGAAGCCTGCACGCCTAGAGCCCATGCTCCGCAACAAGAGAAGCCACGACAATGAGAAGCCCGCACACCACAACGAAGAGTAGCCCCCGCTGGTCGCAACTAGAGAAAGCCCACGCACGGCAATGAAGACCCAACGCAGCCAAAAATAAATAAATTTTTAAAAATTTAAAAAATAAAAAATAAAAAGGGATTGAGGGGGCCTCCCTGATGGCACAGTGGTTAAGAATCCGCCTGCCAATGAAGGGGACATAGGTTCAAGCCCTGGTCCGGGAAGATCCCACATGCCACAGAGCAACTAAGCCCATGCACCACAACTACTGACCCTGCGCTCTAGAGCCCACGAGCCACAACTACTGAGCCCTCGCCCCACAACTACTGACGCCCTCATGCCAAGAGCCCATGCTCCGCAACAAGAGAAACCACTGCAATGAGAAGCCTGCATACCATAACCAAGAGAAGCCCCACTCGCCGCAACTAGAGAAAGCCCATGTGTAGCAACGAAGACCCAACACAGCAGAAAATAAATAAAATAAATTTATTTTAAAAAATACAAAAGGGATTAAACTCATTAATGAAAACTAAAAAATGCTATCCAGCTTGAAATTAACCTCCTAGATCTTGCAAGATGGAAGCACACCTATATGGTCTGCTATAAAAACTTAGTGTTAAGGTATGTTTTTAAAAATCAAAGTACACCATAGAAGCATGGATGGTACCTTACTGTTGTACAGCATTTATTGAACAGTTGCTGAATAAAAAGCTAGGTAAGAATTAAGAATGTGCCCTGAAGGCAGGGGATGGAGAATAGAAGTATAGTTGTTCCATGGAACATAAAAATAGACCAATAATCAACTACCAGATGACCTGATATAATTGGAAACTGAAAACTGAAGGTAAAGAGATAATCTGATCCACAGAGAACCCTCTGCACATGTATAGTTTCTCATGTATGTGTGTGTGTGTGTGTGTATACATATATCTATATATATATAGTTGGATACAAAAAGGAACTTCAGAAAGAATTACCCCCCATATGAATCTTACCTTCTCACTGTCCCTTCAAACAGGCTATGACCACTCCTGTCTCAGAACAATAACTGGAACTTTTTCCTGCTCCTGTACCTCTCTCTGGTCCCCCTCAGAGCACTCCTTTTCTGAATGAGAACACTTACTGGCAGAAGCATACAGTATCATATACTAGGTCCCATGCTAGATTTGGAGGGTACAAGTCAAATGCAATACAGTCTTATTTCACAGAGCAGAAGAAAATAGAGAACCCAAATTATTGCCTATCCAGAATCTTGCCCTTCTGGGAACAGTAACCTCCCACCAAGACACGTGGAAAGTACCTTCAAAAGAGGGAAAAAAAAAAATCAGGCTATCTGCTGACACTGAGGAACTTGGGTTTGAAATAATCACTCAGGAAAATGAGATTATCAATGACATTTTACATATCTTAAAACAGTAATAATACTCATTATACAGTTAATTTTATTGATTGATTGTCACAATCGTTTTTCAATATCAGGATCTCCCTTCAAGAGGCTTGTGAATTTATTTGCCTTGTAGAAAACATGCTTGTCAAGAATAATTTTTAATTACTTTGTTTTTACATAAAAAGAGGGGGGAGGATTCTTTGAAAATTACAGAACCCAGTTAACAGTGGTTACTCTAGAGGGTGAAATTAAAAGATATTCTCACTTTTCATTTTGTACACTTTAGTTTTGTTTGAATTTGTTCTTATAACAATTATTTGGTTTATTTTTTAAATATTTGTTTATTTATTTGGCTGCATCGGGTCTTAGTTGCGGCATGTGGGATCTAGTTCCCCGACGAGGAACTGAACCCAGACCCGCTGCACTGGGAGCACGGTCCCGACCACTGGGCCACCAGGGAAGTCCCTGGGTTTTTTTTTTAATATATAATTTGAAAGAAAAACAGAGATTTCTAACCTGAAAGAAAAAGATTAACACTTTTTCAGTGTCTGATCCCCTATTCAAGTTTAAATATCTTTATGATTTTGTGACTCAGAGTGGAAGCTTTCTCCTTCCCATGCCTTTTTTTTTTTTTTTTTTCTTTTGGCCACACCATGCGGCTTGTAGAATTTTAGTTTCCCAATCAGGGATGGAACTGGGCCCTCAGCAATGAGATCATGTGGTCCCAACCACTGGATCGCCAGGGAATCCCCCTCTTTCCCACATCTTAAGATGGCCTAAGAGATGGAGAATCTCTCTCCATTAGAAATTATATTCATCTTTGACAGAGACTCAACCGTTCTCTCACATTAAAAAAAAAAAAAAAAAAGAAGAAGAAGAAGAAGAAGAGGAAGAAGGCATTCCCTGGCTGATACGGCGGCTCCATGACATCATCAGTGTCTTGGCCTCCTATTTTTTTCTCCACCATCCTCAGCACATGTATTCTAACCTCAAGGTCCTACCACATTTACAAAGTGGCAAAAGGAGCTTTCAGACTGAGTTAGCCCCCCTTTGAAGGTACTTTCCATGAAGCCCCCACTCAGCAACCTCCCCTATACCCATTGGCCAGAATTAGTCACATGTCCACCCCTAACCTAACTGCAGAGGATGCTGAGTAATGCAGTTTTCAGCTGGTGCATTGCCACCCTGATCAAAGAGAAGGTTCTGTTTATTAAGGATGAAAAGGAGACTAGCACTGAGTAGGCCACTAACAGTCTCCATAGTTACCTGAACCTTGAGATGAAAACATTTTGAGGAAATTTTTTTATAAATTATTTATCTTACCCTATAACTGACTTGGCATTTCTCAGACTTCCCATCCATGCTCTGGGTTGTACAGCTTTAGTGCCCCCATGATCCTTCCAGGCTGTAAACATACCAGAAGGTCGCAGTACCCCAAGCCCTAGCTCCAACAGTTTCTCTCACCTCGCCAGCTCCCTCCTCCCACTCACAAGCAGGAGAGCTGCCCTCTGGCTCAGGTGCACCTTGGCTCAGCTTCCTGGCTCTTACCCTGTGCTCCTGCTTTGCCATCTGGTTTCCCTCCTTCTTTTCCCAACTCCCAGGTATGTCTTTTTAAAATTTCTCCATTGAGTGATTGCAAATTCATATGAATGCTGACTGCAGCTTATATAAAATATGAACTGAAAGTCTTACAGTTTTAGGACAAATTTATGGAAATAAATCCACATATGCAAATGTTTCATATGAGGAATATTACTGTAAATGCAAGACAAGGATTCAAACAGATGGAGACAAAATATAGAAAGGAATAGAAAGGCAGAGAAAGAAAAAGAAACAGAGAGTCTGTCCCTTCCTTTAAGTATTGCTGAAAATTCCTTAGCTGCCATGTACAGTCTAGATAGATTAGGGGAGAAAAAGTAGAAGCAAGATGCTCTTGAGGATATTTTTCTTCCTGTTAGAATGTTGGTTTCTTAAGAAGAGCAACTATGCCACCCATATATTTCATCAAGGACCTTGAATTCTGATAGAAATTTGGTAAGTCCTAAGTGATGGTCCTTAAATAATATATTATGTTAAACACTGACATGGGAACTGGACAACATACTCAGTAGCATAAACAAAGCCAACCCTTTCCTCTAGGCTATTTACAGAATAGAGAAGAGGAATTTACAGGAGAAAAAAAAATGGAATTGAATAGAGTCAGAAATAGACCCTCATAAATATAGTCAACTCATCTTTGACTAAGGAGCAAAGATAATACAATGGAGCAAAGATAGCCTTTTCAACAAATGCTGCTGGACATCCACATACCAAAAAAAAAAAAAAAAAAGTATCTAGATACAGACCTTACACCCTCCACAAAAATTAACTCAAAATGGATCACAGACCTACATGTAAAATGCAAACTATAAAACTCCTAGAAGGTAACACAGGGGAAAGGCCAGAAAAACTTGGGTATGGCAATGACATTTTAGATACAACACCAAAGTCATGGTCCATGAAAGAAATAATTGATAAGCTGGACTTCATTAAAATTAAAACTTCTGCTTTGTGAAAGACACTGCCAAGAGAATGAGAAGACAAGCCACAGACTGGGAGAAAATATTTGCAAAAGATAAGTCTGATAAAGGACTGTTATCCAAAATATACAAAGACCCTTAAAAAACAATAATAAGAAAACAACCCAACTAAAAAAATGGGCCAAAGACTTTAATAGACACCTCACCAAAGAAGATATACAGATGGCAAATAAGCATATGTACAGATTCTCCACACCTTATGTCATCAGGGAAATGCAAATTAGAAAAACAATGAGAAACCACTACACACCTATTAAAATGGCCAAAAGTCACAACACTGACATTAGCAAACGCTAATGAGGATGTGGAGCAGTAGGAACTCTCATTCACTGCTAGTGAGAATGCAAAATGGTACAGCCATTTTTTAAGACAGTTTGGCAATTTCTTACAAAACTAATCGTACTTTTACCATAAAATCCAGCCATTGCACTCCTTGGTATTTACCCAAAAAAGGTGAAAACTGATGTTCACACAAAAACCTGTGCACAGATGTTTATAAGAGCTTTGTTCATAATTGCTAAAACTTGGAAGCAAACAAGTTGTCTTCAGTAGGGTAATGGATAAATAAACTATGGTATATTCAGACAAGGGAATATTACTCAACACTAAAAAGAAATGAGTTATTGAGCCATGAAAAGACATGGAAAAACCTAAATGCATAATATTAAGTGAAAGAGGTCAATCTGAAAAGGCTACATACTGATTCCACCTATATGACAATCTAGAAAAGGCAAAACTATAGAGACAGCGGTTGCTACGGGGTGGTAGGCGGTGGGGTAGAATAGTTGGATCACAGAGGATTTTTAGAGCAGTGAAAATACTCTGAATGGTCCCATAATGATGGATACATGTCATAACACATTTGTCCAAACCCACAGAAC
Source organism: Mesoplodon bidens (assembly GCF_964165515.1). Taxonomy (NCBI): domain Eukaryota; kingdom Metazoa; phylum Chordata; class Mammalia; order Artiodactyla; family Ziphiidae; genus Mesoplodon; species Mesoplodon bidens. The sequence continues at coordinate 123,708,633 of NC_138176.1, read as the reverse complement.
ACACAATACCATGAATGAACCATAATGTAAATTATGGACTTCAGGTGATGATGATGTACCAGCATAGGATCATCCATTGTAACAAATGTACCACTCTGGTGGTGGATGTTGATAATAGGGGAGGTCATGCATGTGTAGAGGCAGGAGAGATATAAAAAAAATCTCTGTACCTTCCCCTCAGTTTTGCTGTGAACCTAAAACTGCTCCTTAAAAAGTGTCGTAATAAGAAAAAAAAGAGGAACTGAACAAGTACTGTAGCATGCTCACAATCACCATGTGCACCCTTTGATGGATGGAAAAACTGAGTTTCAAAGAGACTAAATAATTTTCCAAGACCACACACATCTACTTGACCTTCAGACTTTTTCCTATGGCCAGCTACACTGTTGAAAAGCATAAAATAAGGACTAAAATGGCCTCCCTTGATTTAGGCATTTGCTCTGACCCAGGAAAATTTTGTATTTAGTGAAAATCTGAATCACAAACCCTATCTTTGGCATTATCTTACATTAAAAATTAAAGCTGTGGGACTTCCCTGGTGGTGCAGTGGTTAAGAATCCGCCTGTCAATGCAGGGGACACGGGTTCGAGCCCTGGTCTGGGAGGATCCCACGTGCTGCAGAGCAACTAAGCCCGTGCTCCACAACTACTGAGCCTGCAAGCTACAACTACGGAGCCCGAGTGCCACAACTACTGAAGCCCGTGCACCTAGAGCCAGTGCTCCACAACAAAGAGAAGCCACCGCAATGAGAAGCCTGCGCACCGCAACGAAGAGTAGCCCCCACTCGCCACAACTAGAGGAAGCCTGTGTGCAGCAACAAAGACCCAATGCAGCCAAAAATAAATAAATAATAAATAAAATTTATTTTTTAAAAAATTTAAGCTGCATTGATACTAAAATATGATTTTGAGAAGCACTGCTTTTTTAAAACATTGAAATGTGAATTGACCTTGAGACAAAAATTTTATTTCTCCTCTTTTATAAGCATATTTTTCAAATGACTTAAAAGAAGGCTAAAAAGTGTTATGGTGAACCAACACCACTTCAAATACATTCCAATGAACATTAATTGGAAGAGGATTAAGATGAATGTCTCTAAATGCTCCATACAGAGATAAAGGCAGTTAAAGGTATGATTCCTCAAAGACTTCCTGATGAGACACTTCCTAGGGGTCATGCAGGGAAATTAACAGCCAAGCAAACCACAACTGGCCCAAGTCATGTCAAAACTGAAGTTCACTGACAATATGGTTGTTTCTCCCTAAGTACCCCTGTCCAGACTCCAATTTGATCCCCTGGGCCTCTGGGGCCCCTGAGGTTTCTACCCTCATCTTTTAATCAGTTCTGTAACCTTTGCATTGGGATCCTTCCCTTGCAGGTTTCACCAATTCTCTTTGCTTGAGGCTGGAGTCTCACAGGGCAGTGAATCATGGAACAGCTCCTAACACAGCAGTGGGATTTCTACAGATTATCTATTTCACGGCTTTTGACTTTACCATCTTCCTGGTATCACAGAGGCCTCTAAGATGACTTACTGTATTAGATAGCAATTCAGCTGTAACAAAGATCCAATTAGGAGTGCACATGTTTTGGGGGTTTTTTTTTTGAAGTCCAGAGTAAGAAAGCCTAAGGCTACAAAGTTAGCAGAATGAAGGAAGTAACAAAGATCAAAGCAGAAATAAACGGAGACCAGAAAAACAATACAAAAGATCAATGAAACTAAGAGTTATTTTTTGAAAGGATTAACAAAACTGGCAAAACTTCAGAAAGACACACAAAGGAAAAAGAGAGGGACTTGTGGTCCAGTGGTTAAGACTCCACGCTTCTACTGCAGGGGGCACAGGTTTGATCCTTAGTCAGGGGAACTAAGATCCACGTGCCATGCAGTGCAGCCAAAAAAAAAGGGAGAGAGAGAGAAAGACTCAAGTAAAATAAGAAAGGAAAGAGGAAACATCACAACTGATATCACAGAAATACAAAAGATGAGGATCGTAAGAAACCACTATGAACAATTATACACCAAAAAAATTGAATAACCTAGAAGAAATGGATAGATTCCTAGAAACATACAGCCTACCAAGACTGAATCATAAAGAAATAGAAAATCTGACAAGTAAAATTGAATCAGTAATCAAAAATCTCCCAACAAAGAAAAGCCCAGAATCAGATGATTTCCCTGGTGAGTTCTACCAAACATTAAAGAATTAATACCAATCCTTCTCAACTCTTTGAAAAGATTGAAGTGGAGGAAAGACTCCCAAACACATTTTATAAAGCCAGCATTCCCTTGATACCAAAGCCAGATAAGGATACTATAAGAAAAGAGAACAGAATGGTAGTTACCAGCGCCTGGAGATGCTGATCAAAGGGTACAAATTTCCAGGTATAAGATGAGTAAGTTCTGAGGATCTAATGTACAGTATGGGGATTACACCTAACAATACTGTATTATATGCTTGAAAGTGATTAAGAGAGTAGATCTTAAATGTTCTCACCACAAAAAGGAAATGGTAATTATGTGAGGTGATAGAGGTATTAACTAACACGACTGTGGTAACCATTTTGCAATATATGTGTATCAAGTCAATACATCGCATACCTTAAACTTGCACAATGTTATATGTCAATTATATCTCAAAAAAGCTGGGGAAAAAAAAATTTTCCATAACAACAACAAAAAGCCCAGGGCTGGTATGGCCGTTCCCTAATGGGTAGTGGGCATTATAGACAATAATAATAAAAGTAATATAATACATAACAATTATTTAGCACATGATATATGTGGCAGGGACTGTTCTAAATACTTTACTTAGAAATTTTATCTTAGCTAATTCTCTTATCACCCCTCTGAGGTAGTTGTTGCTGTTGTTATTATTATTCCCGCATTACAGATGTGGAAACTGAGGCATAGAAAGGTTTAAGAAAGGTTTAAGTCTTTACAAGCAAAGAGGTAAACTCAGACCAAGGACTCGAACCCAGACCAAGCTCTTAACCTGCATATACTGCTTCTACAGTGAATTGTTCCCCTTAAGTTACTTATAAAAGGCTCCTCTTCTCTTTCTACAATCAGTCACAGTCAATATTCTTTTTTATGTTCAAACAGTCCCCCAGTATTGCCAAGAGTAATCCCTTCAAGCTGACTTGAATATCTTTTCACACACACACCCATTAGTCTTTGAGTATTTCCCTTCTTTCTCGCCCAACAAGATGTCTCAGTTCATCTTGTGTTTTCCCTGCCCCCAGACTTCTCCCAGATTCTTCAGGGAGATCTGAAGAATCAATATTTTTAAATATCTATCAAAAAATGTATTTAAAAATATCTCCAAAGCAACCCATACCAACTAATACATTTAACAGGGTAGAGTAAAATAATTTGCCAGTTCATTAATGAGGGTCATGGTTGAATTTTTATTATCAAGAAAAAAATGTTTTTTTTTGTTTTTTTTTTTTTTGTTTTTTTTTTTTTGCGGTACGCGGGCCTCTCACTGCTGTGGCCTCTCCCGTTGCGGAGCACAGGCTCCGGACGCGCAGGCTCAGCGGCCATGGCTCACGGGCCCAGCCGCTCCGCGGCATGTGGGATCCTCCCGGACCGGGGCACGAACCCATGTCCCCTGCATCGGCAGGCGGACTCTCAACCACTGCGCCATCAGGGAAGCCCAAGAAAAAAATGTTTAAAGTAATAGATTTCATCTTCATTAAAGTAATAATTCTTTAAGGAGTCAAAGACATGCTGGATGAGTACAGCCAGGACTTCAGGATTTGATCCTCAGAGTGAAGAGCCAGGCTCAGTTCAAAACTTCATAGGTGGGACTTCCCTGGTGGTGCAGTGGTTAAGAATCTGCCTGCCACTGCAGGGGACAGGGTTTCGAGCCCTGGTCCAGGAAGATCCCACACGCCGCAGAGCAACTAAGCCCGTGTGCCACAACTACTGAAGCTCTCACGCCTAGAGCCCGTGCTCCGCAACAAGAGAAGCCACTGCAATGAGAAGCCTGCGCACCACAATGAAGAGTAGCCCCTGCTCACCGCAACTAGAGAAAGCCCACACACAGCAAGACCCAACGCAGCCAAAAGAAAAAAACTTCATAGTCAACCAAGGCACCAAATCTTACTTAAACTGACAGAGTCCTTCCCAGAAGACACATAAATGAAATTTAATTTATTAAAATTGTTGATTGTTCTATGCTGTCATCACTGTTAGATCAAATTAATCACATCAGCATTCCTAAATCTTAAAAGAACTCGCCTCTAATCCTATTCTATGCCCAACATATGGGTACTATAAAAACAAAGCAGGTCATATGAAACAGAAATTTCCCCTTTTGCCCCAAAGGAAATAAAGTTCCATAAATCCTAAGAAATTTCTTGAAAGACAAAAATCTACCATGCTCCTCTAAAAACTATTTCACCTGACACCTAAGAAACAAGTCTTATTTTTGCATTTACTTAGAAAGTTACAAACATGTGAATAAACCAAATGACTCTAGAGCATATTCAGGAAGTAAATGAACCTTGGTATCATACCAAATGCAGGTGTGAATCCCAGCTCTAAACCTTATAAACTCTGTGACCCCAGGTGTGCTACTAAATTCCTCTGTGCCTCAGTCTCCTCATCTTTTAAGTAGATTATTGTGGGAGTCAAAAAAGACAATTCATTCAAGTATATGGGACAAATCCTGGAGAGTAAGTGCTTAATAAGGGCTAGCTATTGCTATTACAGGCTTTCTTCTCTTATGTCTAATGACTGCAATTCCCAGTGCCACCCATATTAGTCAGATTAGGACAAGTGATTCTTCAGTGACAAATTAATCCAAAATCTCACTGGCTTAAACACGTAAAAGTTATTTTACACTCAAGCAAAGACCACTGTAGGTCCTGGCAACTCTCTGGGGCAGCTGTCCCCATGTGGTGACTCAACAATTAAAGTGCTAACTTTAGGTTCTCTGCCATCCAGCTGCCAGGCACCCACCCATACCCCAACCCTCTGTCCCTAGACTAGCCTCTCTGCCTCATACTGGTACCAAATGGGAGAGCCTGTGCTTAAGGAAGAAATCAGGCCTCACAGGAGACATTCAAGCAAAGTTTAGCTGCTTTTCCAGAACAGAAAGGAAACTCATGCATCAGAAAAAGTGACTGATAAACATACCAAAAGAATATGGCTGCACAAATACCAGAATCTGATCAGTTAAAATAGTTCAATGAACTTCTTGGAACCTACTATAAACTTAAAGAAACATGCTTTTTGGACTGGGTAAAGACTTCACAGGAAGAGAAGTAATACCTGTTGAGATAACCTGCTCAGAACATTGCTTATAGAAATATTTTTAAATGATGCAAAGAATATCCATTAAATTTCAGGAATATCATATTCAGCAGAATGAAGCCCTGGCAGCAAAAGCAGGACTCTTAACTAACCACAGTAGAAAAGTCCTGATGGATGGACTTTCAGCAAAGGACTGCCAACAGCTATTGCACTGGAAATGAGGATTCATCTGATAGAATCCCTTGAAAGCAAGTAGCCACCAGGTTAAACTGTTTGTCATGACTGTTTGGCAAATGGAAACTAGTGAGAAACAAAGTTGCAATTTACCAGGAATAATCAAAACAGAACATCTTACTGTTTAGTTAAAATAATAAGGTGCCACATTCTCGTTGTGGTTTTAAGATTGAGCAGCTTGGCCACTTGATTAGAAAAATAAACCATTATTTCTTCAACCATGACTATTAAGTTTAAAGCAAAATATGTGTTCAATCGTGTATAAGAAAAACGTTTTATTACTAAAAGTGAAATAAATGGAAATATCACTGACTAGTTGTTTATACCATATAGTACCATAGTATTCTGACCAGTCTGTGGACACCTTGAAATGTTTCTCAGTAGGAATTATCCTCTAGATATTCCTGTTCATTTACATCTGCCTCACACTGATGGTAAATACATAAAACAATTACTTGTTTTAAAAGAAAAATAATTCAGGCTGCTTTCACACTGTGGTTACCTTACCATGTAGCCTCCTTCATGATTGCTAAGACAAGAGAACAGAATGAAAGGATTGTGCTTGCTTTTCTACTGCCACACGTCACTCCCATTCTTATTTACTTGGCCAGAGCTGTCACATGGCTCCGCTTAGGTGCAAGCAGACTGCAAATTGTAGCCTTGTATTCCCAGGAAAGAAAGGAGAACTGGATATTGGTTTGCACTACTAACTTTTATTTTTTCTCTAAGTATTGAAGTTACTAATACAAACTATAGTAAATAGATGGGATATCTTGAGTCCTGACTTCATGCTTAATCAATATCTTGTATAGGTTAGTCTCATCCAGAAAATAAAGACAAAAATTTTTAATTGAAATGGTAATAAAATTGACACTTTTCAAGCTTACTTCTTTAAAAAAAAAAAAAAACTTCCCACAGACTATTGTTTTCATGAGAAAGGAGCTCATTACTCTTTTGCGTTTTTTTAAGTGGGATTGTTTTTTTGTTTTGTTTTGTTTTGGCTGTGTTGGGTCTTCGTTGCTGCACGCTGGCATTCTCTAGTTGCGGTGAGCAGGGGTTACTCTTCATTGCAGTATGTGGGTTTCTCATTGCGGTGGCTTCTCTTGTTGTGGAGCACGGGCTCTAGGTGCACAGGCTTCAGTAGTTGTGGCGTGCAGGCTCAGTAGTTGTGGTGTGTGGGCTTAGTTACTACGCGGCATGTGGGATCTTCCCAGACCAGAGATCGAACCCATGTCCCCTGCACTGGCAGTTGGATTCTCAACCACTGCACCACCAGGGAAGTCCAGAAAAGAGCTCATTACTCTTTTATGGCAATACTGACGGGCATTTCAAAAAAAAACCCTAGGTCTTAATTATACTGTGATTAAAATTCTTATATACTTTTAATTTGCAGATTAACCCTAACATACTTCCACCCTCAGGGAGAAATATTTATCCCAATGCAATAAGATGTGTAAAGAAATAAAGAATGAATGATAATTTTAGAATCATAGAACTTAAAGGGACTTCAAGAGATGTGACTTTATTATGAAACATTTACTGAGCCCTTTCTACATGTCAGCAATACATACATATCACCCTGTAATGGGTGATAGTTCAGGAAACACGAAAATGTGTAAGTCACAGTGTCCCTGCCCAAGAAGCTTACAATGTATAGGGGAAACAGATATTAAAATATTCTGTGAGGGCTTCCCTGGTGGCGCAGTGGTTAAGAATCTGCCTGCCAATGCAGGGGACACGGGTTCGAGCCCTGGTCTGGGAAGATCCCACATGCTGCGGAGCAACTAAGCCCGTGAGCCACAGCTACTGAGCCTGCGCATCTGGAGCCTGTGCTCCGCAACAGGAGAGGCCGCGACAGTGAGAGGCCTGCGCACCGCGATGAAGAGTGGGCCCCACTCGCCGCAACTGGAGAAAGCCCTCGCACAGAAATGAAGACCCAACACAGCAAAAATTAAATAAATAAATAAATTTATAAAAAAAAAAAAAAAAAAAGTAGTTTAAAAAAAAAATATATATATTCTGTGAGATCGTAGCAGGAATAAATACTTCTGACTTGAAGAAGGTACATCAGAGAAAGTTAAATGGAAGAAGTCTCATATCTGGGCTTTGAAAAGAGAAGAAGTGATGGGGACAAAGGATGGGTATTCTAGTGTAATGAAACATTAATAAACAAAGGAAAGCAGACCCATTCTGAGAACCACAAGAAGGCTGTCTAGGTCCTCTAAGCAAAGAGTCAATGTGTTCCTCTAATGAGTGCAAGTAAAAAGTAAGCTAGTATATCTCAACCAAGAGAAATTATGTTCTAGTGTTACAATTAGGAGTGAGAAGTTTTAGACTCTACCCTGAAAAAATTTAAGATGTAAAAGTACATGACATGATCAAAGAAATAATGAAAATGACTTTGGTGAGTGTTGTAGCTGATACCACAGTTGGGCCTCAGTCATGGAGAGTGTTGAATGTCAGAGAAAGGACTTTATCCTACGATCAGGGAAAGGTCATTAGAAGTTCTTAAGAATGACATGAAGTGACTAGATTTCTGTTACATAGGGAAATTAAGGTTGCAGAAAGAATAATAGAGAGGAAAAGTTTAAAAGCAGGTCATTTTCGGGATACATAGGGAAATTAAGGTTGCAGAAAGAATAATAGAGAGGAAAAGTTTAAAAGCAGGTCATTTTCGGGATACATAGGGAAATTAAGGTTGCAGAAAGAATAATAGAGAGGAAAAGTTTAAAAGCAGGTCATTTTCGGAATTCCCTGGCGGTCCAGTGGTTAGGACTCTGTGCTTCCACTGCAGGGGGCACAGGTTCGACCCCTGGTGAGGGAACTAAAATCCCGCATGCCACACAGCGCAGCCAAAAAAAATAAAATAAAATAAAATAAAATAAAAATAAAAGCAGGTCATTTTGTTAGTTGGTTATAGATGGGGAGTCATGAAGATCTGCAGTAGAGGCAAGGCAATGACAGTAATAGTGGTTGGTGAAAGAGAAGATGAATTTGATGTTAAATTCTTGCAGACTGATCAGTCGTAAATATAAGGATATGAGAGAAGGATTTAAGAACTACATTCCAGTTAATGGATTCTATCATTTTAGGGAGCACAGCAAGAGGAACTGTGTGAGAGAGAAGCTGATCAATCTATCAGGGACATGTGGAATTTGGAACACTGGCAGTGTTGAGTCCTAGAGCTACGATACACTAACTGTTGGATCTTGAACAAGTTACTTAACCTCTAAGTGCCTCTGAGGGTTGAACAAGCTAATGAAAGAGCTTAGTACAATGCCTGAATCATAGCAAGAGATCAACAGTGTTAGCTATTTTTAACTATTACTATTATCATCATCATTATCATTATCATCCATGTGTAGATGCCAAAAAAAAAGACTGTTGGGAATCACTGCTCATGAGAAAGATGAGGATGTGAAATGGGGATTTATACTAACATAGAGATTAGGATTGAGTATAACAAGAGAGGAGAAGATGGCCAAAGATGGGTGTAGTCTGAGGAGAGGACTGAGATCAGAGCTTTCATTTAAGGGATGGGTAGAACAGTAGAATGTATGGGGTTCTCTGGGGGACAGGAGCCATTCATCCCTCGGCCCATGATCACTAACATGATTGTACCAGACATGTCCAGGCACGAGGAGTCAGATCTTCTCTACAACATTAAACGTCCCCAAAGCTTAAGCCTAGTGTTGTTTATCTTACATCACAAGGGTTCAAGACTCGGGATTGTGGCTTCCCTGGTGGTGCAGTGGTTGAGAATCTGCCTGCCGATGCAGGGGACATGGGTTCGAGCCCTGGTCTGGGAAGATCCCACATGTCGTGGAGCAACTAGGCCCGTGAGCCACAACTACTGAGCCTGCACGTCTGGAGCCTGTGCTCCGCAACAAGAAAGGCCGCGATAATGAGAGGCCCGTGCACCGCAATGAAGAGTGGCCCCCACTTGCCACAAGTGGAGAAAGCACTTGCATAGAAACGAAGACCTAACACAGCAAAAATTAATTAATTAATTAATTAATTTAAAAAGACAAGATTGTTCTTCATGAATCACAATATCACAGGAAACCTCTCAATCACCTCATCTAATTCTTTATTTCAGGTAAAGAAATTGAGGCCCCATGTGACTTGAGCAGGTCAGATTTCAGTTAATGACAAAGTTT